>NW_027361852.1:600000-912597 GCF_039654945.1 Dendrobates tinctorius | reverse complement strand
GGATGAGTTTGCAACTACTTTACTTTTGGAGAAAATTCAAAACATTCATTATTCAATAGGGCCCAAACTATCAAAAACCAGCGGTTTGAATGAACACACATTTCTTGGTAGAATCATGCAGGACTGAAATTTTTGATGTTTTTCTACTCCTCTCATGAGCCCAAACAAGTCTCTAAAAGCATGAGTTTGCAACTACTTTACTTTTGGAGAAAATTCAAAACATTCATTATTCAATAGAGCCCAATAGCAAAAATCAGGTTTTGAATGAAGAATCACATTTCTTGGTAAAATCATGCAGGATTGAAATTTTTGATGGTTTTTTACTCCTCTCAACAGCCCAAACAAGTTTCTAAAAGGATGAGTTTGCAACTACTTTACTTTTGGAGAAAATTCAAAACATTCATTATTCAATAGGGCCCAAACTATCAAAAACCAGCGGTTTGAATGAACACACATTTCTTGGTAGAATCATGCAGGACTGAAATTTTTGATGTTTTTCTACTCCTCTCATGAGCCCAAACAAGTCTCTAAAAGCATGAGTTTGCAACTACTTTACTTTTGGAGAAAATTCAAAACATTCATTACTCAAAAGAGCCCAATAGCAAAAACCAGCGTTTTGAATGAAGAATCACATTTCTTGGTAGAATCATGCAGGATTGAAATTTTTGATGGTTTTTTACTCCTCTCAACAGCCCAAACAAGTTTCTAAAAGGATGAGTTTGCAACTACTTTACTTTTGGAGAAAATTCAAAACATTCATTATTCAATAGGGCCCAAACTATCAAAAACCAGCGGTTTCAATGAACACACATTTCTTGGTAGAATCATGCAGGACTGAAATTTTTGATGTTTTTCTACTCCTCTCATGAGCCCAAACAAGTCTCTAAAAGCATGAGTTTGCAACTACTTTACTTTTGGAGAAAATTCAAAACATTCATTATTCAATAGAGCCCAATAGCAAAAATCAGGTTTTGAATGAAGAATCACATTTCTTGGTAGAATCATGCAGGATTGAAATTTTTGATGGTTTTTTACTCCTCTCAACAGCCCAAACAAGTTTCTAAAAGGATGAGTTTGCAACTACTTTACTTTTGGAGAAAATTCAAAACATTCATTATTCAATAGGGCCCAAACTATCAAAAACCAGCGGTTTCAATGAACACACATTTCTTGGTAGAATCATGCAGGACTGAAATTTTTGATGTTTTTCTACTCCTCTCATGAGCCCAAACAAGTCTCTAAAAGCATGAGTTTGCAACTACTTTACTTTTGGAGAAAATTCAAAACATTCATTATTCAATAGAGCCCAATAGCAAAAATCAGGTTTTGAATGAAGAATCACATTTCTTGGTAAAATCATGCAGGATTGAAATTTTTGATGGTTTTTTACTCCTCTCAACAGCCCAAACAAGTTTCTAAAAGGATGAGTTTGCAACTACTTTACTTTTGGAGAAAATTCAAAACATTCATTATTCAATAGGGCCCAAACTATCAAAAACCAGCGGTTTCAATGAACACACATTTCTTGGTAGAATCATGCAGGACTGAAATTTTTGATGTTTTTCTACTCCTCTCATGAGCCCAAACAAGTCTCTAAAAGCATGAGTTTGCAACTACTTTACTTTTGGAGAAAATTCAAAACATTCATTATTCAATAGAGCCCAATAGCAAAAATCAGGTTTTGAATGAAGAATCACATTTCTTGGTAGAATCATGCAGGATTGAAATTTTTGATGGTTTTTTACTCCTCTCAACAGCCCAAACAAGTTTCTAAAAGGATGAGTTTGCAACTACTTTACTTTTGGAGAAAATTCAAAACATTCATTATTCAATAGGGCCCAAACTATCAAAAACCAGCGGTTTCAATGAACACACATTTCTTGGTAGAATCATGCAGGACTGAAATTTTTGATGTTTTTCTACTCCTCTCATGAGCCCAAACAAGTCTCTAAAAGCATGAGTTTGCAACTACTTTACTTTTGGAGAAAATTCAAAACATTCATTATTCAATAGAGCCCAATAGCAAAAATCAGGTTTTGAATGAAGAATCACATTTCTTGGTAAAATCATGCAGGATTGAAATTTTTGATGGTTTTTTACTCCTCTCAACAGCCCAAACAAGTTTCTAAAAGGATGAGTTTGCAACTACTTTACTTTTGGAGAAAATTCAAAACATTCATTATTCAATAGGGCCCAAACTATCAAAAACCAGCGGTTTGAATGAACACACATTTCTTGGTAGAATCATGCAGGACTGAAATTTTTGATGTTTTTCTACTCCTCTCATGAGCCCAAACAAGTCTCTAAAAGCATGAGTTTGCAACTACTTTACTTTTGGAGAAAATTCAAAACATTCATTATTCAATAGAGCCCAATAGCAAAAATCAGGTTTTGAATGAAGAATCACATTTCTTGGTAAAATCATGCAGGATTGAAAGTTTTGATGGTTTTTTACTCCTCTCAACAGCCCAAACAAGTTTCTAAAAGGATGAGTTTGCAACTGCTTTACTTTTGGAGAAAATTCAAAACATTCATTATTCAATAGGGCCCAAACTATCAAAACCCAGCGGTTTCAATTAACACACATTTCTTGGTAGAATCATGCAGGACTGAAATTTTTGATGTTTTTCTACTCCTCTCATGAGCCCAAACAAGTCTCTAAAAGCATGAGTTTGCAACTACTTTACTTTTGGAGAAAATTCAAAACATTCATTATTCAATAGAGCCCAATAGCAAAAATCAGGTTTTGAATGAAGAATCACATTTCTTGGTAGAATCATGCAGGATTGAAATTTTTGATGGTTTTTTACTCCTCTCAACAGCCCAAACAAGTTTCTAAAAGGATGAGTTTGCAACTACTTTACTTTTGGAGAAAATTCAAAACATTCATTATTCAATAGGGCCCAAACTATCAAAAACCAGCGGTTTGAATGAACACACATTTCTTGGTAGAATCATGCAGGACTGAAATTTTTGATGTTTTTCTACTCCTCTCATGAGCCCAAACAAGTCTCTAAAAGCATGAGTTTGCAACTACTTTACTTTTGGAGAAAATTCAAAACATTCATTACTCAAAAGAGCCCAATAGCAAAAACCAGCGTTTTGAATGAAGAATCACATTTCTTGGTAGAATCATGCAGGATTGAAATTTTTGATGGTTTTTTACTCCTCTCAACAGCCCAAACAAGTTTCTAAAAGGATGAGTTTGCAACTACTTTACTTTTGGAGAAAATTCAAAACATTCATTATTCAATAGGGCCCAAACTATCAAAAACCAGCGGTTTCAATGAACACACATTTCTTGGTAGAATCATGCAGGACTGAAATTTTTGATGTTTTTCTACTACTCTCATGAGCCCAAACAAGTCTCTAAAAGCATGAGTTTGCAACTACTTTACTTTTGGAGAAAATTCAAAACATTCATTATTCAATAGAGCCCAATAGCAAAAATCAGGTTTTGTATGAAGAATCACATTTCTTTGTAGAATCATGCAGGATTGAAATTTTTGATGGTTTTTTACTCCTCTCAACAGCCCAAACAAGTTTCTAAAAGGATGAGTTTGTAACTACTTTACTTTTGGAGAAAATTCAAAACATTCATTATTCAATAGGGCCCAAACTATCAAAAACCAGCGGTTTCAATGAACACACATTTCTTGGTAGAATCATGCAGGACTGAAATTTTTGATGTTTTTCTACTCCTCTCATGAGCCCAAACAAGTCCCTAAAAGCATGAGTTTGCAACTACTTTACTTTTGGAGAAAATTCAAAACATTCATTACTCAAAAGAGCCCAATAGCAAAAACCAGCGTTTTGAATGAAGAATCACATTTCTTGGTAGAATCATGCAGGATTGATATTTTTGATGGTTTTTTACTCCTCTCAACAGCCCAAACAAGTTTCTAAAAGGATGAGTT
This sequence comes from Dendrobates tinctorius, assembly GCF_039654945.1. Classification (NCBI taxonomy): domain Eukaryota; kingdom Metazoa; phylum Chordata; class Amphibia; order Anura; family Dendrobatidae; genus Dendrobates; species Dendrobates tinctorius. The sequence goes on along the minus strand of NW_027361852.1, from coordinate 908,680 downwards.
TGCAACTACTTTACTTTTGGAGAAAATTCAAAACATTCATTATTCAATAGGGCCCAAACTATCAAAAACCAGCGGTTTCAATGAACACACATTTCTTGGTAAAATCATGCAGGACTGAAATTTTTGATGTTTTTCTACTCCTCTCATGAGCCCAAACAAGTCTCTAAAAGCATGAGTTTGCAACTACTTTACTTTTGGAGAAAATTCAAAACATTCATTATTCAATAGAGCCCAATAGCAAAAATCAGGTTTTGAATGAAGAATCACATTTCTTGGTAGAATCATGCAGGATTGAAATTTTTGATGGTTTTTTACTCCTCTCAACAGCCCAAACAAGTTTCTAAAAGGATGAGTTTGCAACTACTTTACTTTTGGAGAAAATTCAAAACATTCATTATTCAATAGGGCCCAAACTATCAAAAACCAGCGGTTTGAATGAACACACATTTCTTGGTAGAATCATGCAGGACTGAAATTTTTGATGTTTTTCTACTCCTCTCATGAGCCCAAACAAGTCTCTAAAAGCATGAGTTTGCAACTACTTTACTTTTGGAGAAAATTCAAAACATTCATTACTCAAAAGAGCCCAATAGCAAAAACCAGCGTTTTGAATGAAGAATCACATTTCTTGGTAGAATCATGCAGGATTGAAATTTTTGATGGTTTTTTACTCCTCTCAACAGCCCAAACAAGTTTCTAAAAGGATGAGTTTGCAACTACTTTACTTTTGGAGAAAATTCAAAACATTCATTATTCAATAGGGCCCAAACTATCAAAAACCAGCGGTTTCAATGAACACACATTTCTTGGTAGAATCATGCAGGACTGAAATTTTTGATGTTTTTCTACTACTCTCATGAGCCCAAACAAGTCTCTAAAAGCATGAGTTTGCAACTACTTTACTTTTGGAGAAAATTCAAAACATTCATTATTCAATAGAGCCCAATAGCAAAAATCAGGTTTTGAATGAAGAATCACATTTCTTTGTAGAATCATGCAGGATTGAAATTTTTGATGGTTTTTTACTCCTCTCAACAGCTCAAACAAGTTTCTAAAAGGATGAGTTTGTAACTACTTTACTTTTGGAGAAAATTCAAAACATTCATTATTCAATAGGGCCCAAACTATCAAAAACCAGCAGTTTCAATGAACACACATTTCTTGGTAGAATCATGCAGGACTGAAATTTTTGATGTTTTTCTACTCCTCTCATGAGCCCAAACAAGTCCCTAAAAGCATGAGTTTGCAACTACTTTACTTTTGGAGAAAATTCAAAACATTCATTACTCAAAAGAGCCCATTAGCAAAAACCAGCGTTTTGAATGAAGAATCACATTTCTTGGTAGAATCATGCAGGATTGATATTTTTGATGGTTTTTTACTCCTCTCAACAGCCCAAACAAGTTTCTAAAAGGATGAGTTTGCAACTACTTTACTTTTGGAGAAAATTCAAAACATTCATTATTCAATAGGGCCCAAACTATCAAAAACCAGCGGTTTCAATGAACACACATTTCTTGGTAAAATCATGCAGGACTGAAATTTTTGATGTTTTTCTACTCCTCTCATGAGCCCAAACAAGTCTCTAAAAGCATGAGTTTGCAACTACTTTACTTTTGGAGAAAATTCAAAACATTCATTATTCAATAGAGCCCAATAGCAAAAATCAGGTTTTGAATGAAGAATCACATTTCTTGGTAGAATCATGCAGGATTGAAATTTTTGATGGTTTTTTACTCCTCTCAACAGCCCAAACAAGTTTCTAAAAGGATGAGTTTGCAACTACTTTACTTTTGGAGAAAATTCAAAACATTCATTATTCAATAGGGCCCAAACTATCAAAAACCAGCGGTTTCAATGAACACACATTTCTTGGTAGAATCATGCAGGACTGAAATTTTTGATGTTTTTCTACTCCTCTCATGAGCCCAAACAAGTCTCTAAAAGCATGAGTTTGCAACTACTTTACTTTTGGAGAAAATTCAAAACATTCATTATTCAATAGAGCCCAATAGCAAAAATCAGGTTTTGAATGAAGAATCACATTTCTTGGTAAAATCATGCAGGATTGAAATTTTTGATGGTTTTTTACTCCTCTCAACAGCCCAAACAAGTTTCTAAAAGGATGAGTTTGCAACTACTTTACTTTTGGAGAAAATTCAAAACATTCATTATTCAATAGGGCCCAAACTATCAAAAACCAGCGGTTTCAATGAACACACATTTCTTGGTAGAATCATGCAGGACTGAAATTTTTGATGTTTTTCTACTCCTCTCATGAGCCCAAACAAGTCTCTAAAAGCATGAGTTTGCAACTACTTTACTTTTGGAGAAAATTCAAAACATTCATTATTCAATAGAGCCCAATAGCAAAAATCAGGTTTTGAATGAAGAATCACATTTCTTGGTAGAATCATGCAGGATTGAAATTTTTGATGGTTTTTTACTCCTCTCAACAGCCCAAACAAGTTTCTAAAAGGATGAGTTTGCAACTACTTTACTTTTGGAGAAAATTCAAAACATTCATTATTCAATAGGGCCCAAACTATCAAAAACCAGCGGTTTCAATGAACACACATTTCTTGGTAGAATCATGCAGGACTGAAATTTTTGATGTTTTTCTACTCCTCTCATGAGCCCAAACAAGTCTCTAAAAGCATGAGTTTGCAACTACTTTACTTTTGGAGAAAATTCAAAACATTCATTATTCAATAGAGCCCAATAGCAAAAATCAGGTTTTGAATGAAGAATCACATTTCTTGGTAAAATCATGCAGGATTGAAATTTTTGATGGTTTTTTACTCCTCTCAACAGCCCAAACAAGTTTCTAAAAGGATGAGTTTGCAACTACTTTACTTTTGGAGAAAATTCAAAACATTCATTATTCAATAGGGCCCAAACTATCAAAAACCAGCGGTTTGAATGAACACACATTTCTTGGTAGAATCATGCAGGACTGAAATTTTTGATGTTTTTCTACTCCTCTCATGAGCCCAAACAAGTCTCTAAAAGCATGAGTTTGCAACTACTTTACTTTTGGAGAAAATTCAAAACATTCATTATTCAATAGAGCCCAATAGCAAAAATCAGGTTTTGAATGAAGAATCACATTTCTTGGTAAAATCATGCAGGATTGAAATTTTTGATGGTTTTTTACTCCTCTCAACAGCCCAAACAAGTTTCTAAAAGGATGAGTTTGCAACTACTTTACTTTTGGAGAAAATTCAAAACATTCATTATTCAATAGGGCCCAAACTATCAAAAACCAGCGGTTTGAATGAACACACATTTCTTGGTAGAATCATGCAGGACTGAAATTTTTGATGTTTTTCTACTCCTCTCATGAGCCCAAACAAGTCTCTAAAAGCATGAGTTTGCAACTACTTTACTTTTGGAGAAAATTCAAAACATTCATTACTCAAAAGAGCCCATTAGCAAAAACCAGCGTTTTGAATGAAGAATCACATTTCTTGGTAGAATCATGCAGGATTGAAATTTTTGATGGTTTTTTACTCCTCTCAACAGCCCAAACAAGTTTCTAAAAGGATGAGTTTGCAACTACTTTACTTTTGGAGAAAATTCAAAACATTCATTATTCAATAGGGCCCAAACTATCAAAAACCAGCGGTTTCAATGAACACACATTTCTTGGTAGAATCATGCAGGACTGAAATTTTTGATGTTTTTCTACTCCTCTCATGAGCCCAAACAAGTCTCTAAAAGCATGAGTTTGCAACTACTTTACTTTTGGAGAAAATTCAAAACATTCATTATTCAATAGAGCCCAATAGCAAAAATCAGGTTTTGAATGAAGAATCACATTTCTTGGTAGAATCATGCAGGATTGAAATTTTTGATGGTTTTTTACTCCTCTCAACAGCCCAAACAAGTTTCTAAAAGGATGAGTTTGCAACTACTTTACTTTTGGAGAAAATTCAAAACATTCATTATTCAATAGGGCCCAAACTATCAAAAACCAGCGGTTTCAATGAACACACATTTCTTGGTAGAATCATGCAGGACTGAAATTTTTGATGTTTTTCTACTCCTCTCATGAGCCCAAACAAGTCTCTAAAAGCATGAGTTTGCAACTACTTTACTTTTGGAGAAAATTCAAAACATTCATTATTCAATAGAGCCCAATAGCAAAAATCAGGTTTTGAATGAAGAATCACATTTCTTGGTAAAATCATGCAGGATTGAAATTTTTGATGGTTTTTTACTCCTCTCAACAGCCCAAACAAGTTTCTAAAAGGATGAGTTTGCAACTACTTTACTTTTGGAGAAAATTCAAAACATTCATTATTCAATAGGGCCCAAACTATCAAAAACCAGCGGTTTGAATGAACACACATTTCTTGGTAGAATCATGCAGGACTGAAATTTTTGATGTTTTTCAACTCCTCTCATGAGCCCAAACAAGTCTCTAAAAGCATGAGTTTGCAACTACTTTACTTTTGGAGAAAATTCAAAACATTCATTATTCAATAGAGCCCAATAGCAAAAATCAGGTTTTGAATGAAGAATCACATTTCTTGGTAAAATCATGCAGGATTGAAAGTTTTGATGGTTTTTTACTCCTCTCAACAGCCCAAACAAGTTTCTAAAAGGATGAGTTTGCAACTACTTTACTTTTGGAGAAAATTCAAAACATTCATTATTCAATAGGGCCCAAACTATCAAAAACCAGCGGTTTGAATGAACACACATTTCTTGGTAGAATCATGCAGGACTGAAATTTTTGATGTTTTTCTACTCATCTCATGAGCCCAAACAAGTCTCTAAAAGCATGAGTTTGCAACTACTTTACTTTTGGAGAAAATTCAAAACATTCATTACTCAAAAGAGCCCAATAGCAAAAACCAGCGTTTTGAATGAAGAATCACATTTCTTGGTAGAATCATGCAGGATTGAAATTTTTGATGGTTTTTTACTCCTCTCAACAGCCCAAACAAGTTTCTAAAAGGATGAGTTTGCAACTACTTTACTTTTGGAGAAAATTCAAAACATTCATTATTCAATAGGGCCCAAACTATCAAAAACCAGCGGTTTCAATGAACACACATTTCTTGGTAGAATTATGCAGGACTGAAATTTTTGATGTTTTTCTACTACTCTCATGAGCCCAAACAAGTCTCTAAAAGCATGAGTTTGCAACTACTTTACTTTTGGAGAAAATTCAAAACATTCATTATTCAATAGAGCCCAATAGCAAAAATCAGGTTTTGAATGAAGAATCACATTTCTTTGTAGAATCATGCAGGATTGAAATTTTTGATGGTTTTTTACTCCTCTCAACAGCCCAAACAAGTTTCTAAAAGGATGAGTTTGTAACTACTTTACTTTTGGAGAAAATTCAAAACATTCATTATTCAATAGGGCCCAAACTATCAAAAACCAGCGGTTTCAATGAACACACATTTCTTGGTAGAATCATGCAGGACTGAAATTTTTGATGTTTTTCTACTCCTCTCATGAGCCCAAACAAGTCCCTAAAAGCATGAGTTTGCAACTACTTTACTTTTGGAGAAAATTCAAAACATTCATTACTCAAAAGAGCCCAATAGCAAAAACCAGCGTTTTGAATGAAGAATCACATTTCTTGGTAGAATCATGCAGGATTGAAATTTTTGATGGTGTTTTACTCCTCTCAACAGCCCAAACAAGTTTCTAAAAGGATGAGTTTGCAACTACTTTACTTTTGGAGAAAATTCAAAACATTCATTATTCAATAGGGCCCAAACTATCAAAAACCAGCGGTTTCAATGAACACACATTTCTTGGTAGAATCATGCAGGACTGAAATTTTTGATGTTTTTCTACTCCTCTCATGAGCCCAAACAAGTCTCTAAAAGCATGAGTTTGCAACTACTTTACTTTTGGAGAAAATTCAAAACATTCATTATTCAATAGGGCCCAAACTATCAAAAACCAGCGGTTTCAATGAACACACATTTCTTGGTAGAATCATGCAGGACTGAAATTTTTGATGTTTTTCTACTCCTCTCATGAGCCCAAACAAGTCTCTAAAAGAATGAGTTTGCAACTACTTTACTTTTGGAGAAAATTCAAAACATTCATTATTCAATAGAGCCCAATAGCAAAAATCAGGTTTTGAATGAAGAATCACATTTCTTGGTAAAATCATGCAGGATTGAAATTTTTGATGGTTTTTTACTCCTCTCAACAGCCCAAACAAGTTTCTAAAAGGATGAGTTTGCAACTACTTTACTTTTGGAGAAAATTCAAAACATTCATTATTCAATAGGGCCCAAACTATCAAAAACCAGCGGTTTCAATGAACACACATTTCTTGGTAGAATCATGCAGGACTGAAATTTTTGATGTTTTTCTACTCCTCTCATGAGCCCAAACAAGTCTCTAAAAGCATGAGTTTGCAACTACTTTACTTTTGGAGAAAATTCAAAACATTCATTATTCAATAGAGCCCAATAGCAAAAATCAGGTTTTGAATGAAGAATCACATTTCTTGGTAAAATCATGCAGGATTGAAATTTTTGATGGTTTTTTACTCCTCTCAACAGCCCAAACAAGTTTCTAAAAGGATGAGTTTGCAACTACTTTACTTTTGGAGAAAATTCAAAACATTCATTATTCAATAGGGCCCAAACTATCAAAAACCAGCGGTTTCAATGAACACACATTTCTTGGTAGAATCATGCAGGACTGAAATTTTTGATGTTTTTCTACTCCTCTCATGAGCCCAAACAAGTCTCTAAAAGCATGAGTTTGCAACTACTTTACTTTTGGAGAAAATTCAAAACATTCATTATTCAATAGAGCCCAATAGCAAAAATCAGGTTTTGAATGAAGAATCACATTTCTTGGTAGAATCATGCAGGATTGAAATTTTTGATGGTTTTTTACTCCTCTCAACAGCCCAAACAAGTTTCTAAAAGGATGAGTTTGCAACTACTTTACTTTTGGAGAAAATTCAAAACATTCATTATTCAATAGGGCCCAAACTATCAAAAACCAGCGGTTTGAATGAACACACATTTCTTGGTAGAATCATGCAGGACTGAAATTTTTGATGTTTTTCTACTCCTCTCATGAGCCCAAACAAGTCTCTAAAAGCATGAGTTTGCAACTACTTTACTTTTGGAGAAAATTCAAAACATTCATTACTCAAAAGAGCCCAATAGCAAAAACCAGCGTTTTGAATGAAGAATCACATTTCTTGGTAGAATCATGCAGGATTGAAATTTTTGATGGTTTTTTACTCCTCTCAACAGCCCAAACAAGTTTCTAAAAGGATGAGTTTGCAACTACTTTACTTTTGGAGAAAATTCAAAACATTCATTATTCAATAGGGCCCAAACTATCAAAAACCAGTGGTTTGAATGAACACACATTTCTTGGTAGAATCATGCAGGACTGAAATTTTTGATGTTTTTCTACTCCTCTCATGAGCCCAAACAAGTCTCTAAAAGCATGAGTTTGCAACTACTTTACTTTTGGAGAAAATTCAAAACATTCATTATTCAATAGAGCCCAATAGCAAAAATCAGGTTTTGAATGAAGAATCACATTTCTTGGTAGAATCATGCAGGATTGAAATTTTTGATGGTTTTTTACTCCTCTCAACAGCCCAAACAAGTTTCTAAAAGGATGAGTTTGCAACTACTTTACTTTTGGAGAAAATTCAAAACATTCATTATTCAATAGGGCCCAAACTATCAAAAACCAGCGGTTTCAATGAACACACATTTCTTGGTAGAATCATGCAGGACTGAAATTTTTGATGTTTTTCTACTCCTCTCATGAGCCCAAACAAGTCTCTAAAAGCATGAGTTTGCAACTACTTTACTTTTGGAGAAAATTCAAAACATTCATTATTCAATAGGGCCCAAACTATCAAAAACCAGCGGTTTCAATGAACACACATTTCTTGGTAGAATCATGCAGGACTGAAATTTTTGATGTTTTTCTACTCCTCTCATGAGCCCAAACAAGTCTCTAAAAGCATGAGTTTGCAACTACTTTACTTTTGGAGAAAATTCAAAACATTCATTATTCAATAGAGCCCAATAGCAAAAATCAGGTTTTGAATGAAGAATCACATTTCTTGGTAAAATCATGCAGGATTGAAATTTTTGATGGTTTTTTACTCCTCTCAACAGCCCAAACAAGTTTCTAAAAGGATGAGTTTGCAACTACTTTACTTTTGGAGAAAATTCAAAACATTCATTATTCAATAGGGCCCAAACTATCAAAAACCAGCGGTTTCAATGAACACACATTTCTTGGTAGAATCATGCAGGACTGAAATTTTTGATGTTTTTCTACTCCTCTCATGAGCCCAAACAAGTCTCTAAAAGCATGAGTTTGCAACTACTTTACTTTTGGAGAAAATTCAAAACATTCATTATTCAATAGAGCCCAATAGCAAAAATCAGGTTTTGAATGAAGAATCACATTTCTTGGTAAAATCATGCAGGATTGAAATTTTTGATGGTTTTTTACTCCTCTCAACAGCCCAAACAAGTTTCTAAAAGGATGAGTTTGCAACTACTTTACTTTTGGAGAAAATTCAAAACATTCATTATTCAATAGGGCCCAAACTATCAAAAACCAGCGGTTTCAATGAACACACATTTCTTGGTAGAATCATGCAGGACTGAAATTTTTGATGTTTTTCTACTCCTCTCATGAGCCCAAACAAGTCTCTAAAAGCATGAGTTTGCAACTACTTTACTTTTGGAGAAAATTCAAAACATTCATTATTCAATAGAGCCCAATAGCAAAAATCAGGTTTTGAATGAAGAATCACATTTCTTGGTAGAATCATGCAGGATTGAAATTTTTGATGGTTTTTTACTCCTCTCAACAGCCCAAACAAGTTTCTAAAAGGATGAGTTTGCAACTACTTTACTTTTGGAGAAAATTCAAAACATTCATTATTCAATAGGGCCCAAACTATCAAAAACCAGCGGTTTGAATGAACACACATTTCTTGGTAGAATCATGCAGGACTGAAATTTTTGATGTTTTTCTACTCCTCTCATGAGCCCAAACAAGTCTCTAAAAGCATGAGTTTGCAACTACTTTACTTTTGGAGAAAATTCAAAACATTCATTATTCAATAGAGCCCAATAGCAAAAATCAGGTTTTGAATGAAGAATCACATTTCTTGGTAGAATCATGCAGGATTGAAATTTTTGATGGTTTTTTACTCCTCTCAACAGCCCAAACAAGTTTCTAAAAGGATGAGTTTGCAACTACTTTACTTTTGGAGAAAATTCAAAACATTCATTATTCAATAGGGCCCAAACTATCAAAAACCAGCGGTTTCAATGAACACACATTTCTTGGTAGAATCATGCAGGACTGAAATTTTTGATGTTTTTCTACTCCTCTCATGAGCCCAAACAAGTCTCTAAAAGCATGAGTTTGCAACTACTTTACTTTTGGAAAAAATTCAAAACATTCATTATTCAATAGAGCCCAATAGCAAAAATCAGGTTTTGAATGAAGAATCACATTTCTTGGTAGAATCATGCAGGATTGAAATTTTTGATGGTTTTTTACTCCTCTCAACAGCCCAAACAAGTTTCTAAAAGGATGAGTTTGCAACTACTTTACTTTTGGAGAAAATTCAAAACATTCATTATTCAATAGGGCCCAAACTATCAAAAACCAGCGGTTTCAATGAACACACATTTCTTGGTAGAATCATGCAGGACTGAAATTTTTGATGTTTTTCTACTCCTCTCATGAGCCCAAACAAGTCTCTAAAAGCATGAGTTTGCAACTACTTTACTTTTGGAGAAAATTCAAAACATTCATTATTCAATAGGGCCCAAACTATCAAAAACCAGCGGTTTCAATGAACACACATTTCTTGGTAGAATCATGCAGGACTGAAATTTTTGATGTTTTTCTACTCCTCTCATGAGCCCAAACAAGTCTCTAAAAGCATGAGTTTGCAACTACTTTACTTTTGGAGAAAATTCAAAACATTCATTATTCAATAGAGCCCAATAGCAAAAATCAGGTTTTGAATGAAGAATCACATTTCTTGGTAAAATCATGCAGGATTGAAATTTTTGATGGTTTTTTACTCCTCTCAACAGCCCAAACAAGTTTCTAAAAGGATGAGTTTGCAACTACTTTACTTTTGGAGAAAATTCAAAACATTCATTATTCAATAGGGCCCAAACTATCAAAAACCAGCGGTTTCAATGAACACACATTTCTTGGTAGAATCATGCAGGACTGAAATTTTTGATGTTTTTCTACTCCTCTCATGAGCCCAAACAAGTCTCTAAAAGCATGAGTTTGCAACTACTTTACTTTTGGAGAAAATTCAAAACATTCATTATTCAATAGAGCCCAATAGCAAAAATCAGGTTTTGAATGAAGAATCACATTTCTTGGTAAAATCATGCAGGATTGAAATTTTTGATGGTTTTTTACTCCTCTCAACAGCCCAAACAAGTTTCTAAAAGGATGAGTTTGCAACTACTTTACTTTTGGAGAAAATTCAAAACATTCATTATTCAATAGGGCCCAAACTATCAAAAACCAGCGGTTTCAATGAACACACATTTCTTGGTAGAATCATGCAGGACTGAAATTTTTGATGTTTTTCTACTCCTCTCATGAGCCCAAACAAGTCTCTAAAAGCATGAGTTTGCAACTACTTTACTTTTGGAGAAAATTCAAAACATTCATTATTCAATAGAGCCCAATAGCAAAAATCAGGTTTTGAATGAAGAATCACATTTCTTGGTAGAATCATGCAGGATTGAAATTTTTGATGGTTTTTTACTCCTCTCAACAGCCCAAACAAGTTTCTAAAAGGATGAGTTTGCAACTACTTTACTTTTGGAGAAAATTCAAAACATTCATTATTCAATAGGGCCCAAACTATCAAAAACCAGCGGTTTGAATGAACACACATTTCTTGGTAGAATCATGCAGGACTGAAATTTTTGATGTTTTTCTACTCATCTCATGAGCCCAAACAAGTCTCTAAAAGCATGAGTTTGCAACTACTTTACTTTTGGAGAAAATTCAAAACATTCATTACTCAAAAGAGCCCAATAGCAAAAACCAGCGTTTTGAATGAAGAATCACATTTCTTGGTAGAATCATGCAGGATTGAAATTTTTGATGGTTTTTTACTCCTCTCAACAGCCCAAACAAGTTTCTAAAAGGATGAGTTTGCAACTACTTTACTTTTGGAGAAAATTCAAAACATTCATTATTCAATAGGGCCCAAACTATCAAAAACCAGCGGTTTCAATGAACACACATTTCTTGGTAGAATTATGCAGGACTGAAATTTTTGATGTTTTTCTACTACTCTCATGAGCCCAAACAAGTCTCTAAAAGCATGAGTTTGCAACTACTTTACTTTTGGAGAAAATTCAAAACATTCATTATTCAATAGAGCCCAATAGCAAAAATCAGGTTTTGAATGAAGAATCACATTTCTTTGTAGAATCATGCAGGATTGAAATTTTTGATGGTTTTTTACTCCTCTCAACAGCCCAAACAAGTTTCTAAAAGGATGAGTTTGTAACTACTTTACTTTTGGAGAAAATTCAAAACATTCATTATTCAATAGGGCCCAAACTATCAAAAACCAGCGGTTTCAATGAACACACATTTCTTGGTAGAATCATGCAGGACTGAAATTTTTGATGTTTTTCTACTCCTCTCATGAGCCCAAACAAGTCCCTAAAAGCATGAGTTTGCAACTACTTTACTTTTGGAGAAAATTCAAAACATTCATTACTCAAAAGAGCCCAATAGCAAAAACCAGCGTTTTGAATGAAGAATCACATTTCTTGGTAGAATCATGCAGGATTGAAATTTTTGATGGTGTTTTACTCCTCTCAACAGCCCAAACAAGTTTCTAAAAGGATGAGTTTGCAACTACTTTACTTTTGGAGAAAATTCAAAACATTCATTATTCAATAGGGCCCAAACTATCAAAAACCAGCGGTTTCAATGAACACACATTTCTTGGTAGAATCATGCAGGACTGAAATTTTTGATGTTTTTCTACTCCTCTCATGAGCCCAAACAAGTCTCTAAAAGCATGAGTTTGCAACTACTTTACTTTTGGAGAAAATTCAAAACATTCATTATTCAATAGAGCCCAATAGCAAAAATCAGGTTTTGAATGAAGAATCACATTTCTTGGTAGAATCATGCAGGATTGAAATTTTTGATGGTTTTTTACTCCTCTCAACAGCCCAAACAAGTTTCTAAAAGGATGAGTTTGCAACTACTTTACTTTTGGAGAAAATTCAAAACATTCATTATTCAATAGGGCCCAAACTATCAAAAACCAGCGGTTTCAATGAACACACATTTCTTGGTAGAATCATGCAGGACTGAAATTTTTGATGTTTTTCTACTCCTCTCATGAGCCCAAACAAGTCTCTAAAAGCATGAGTTTGCAACTACTTTACTTTTGGAGAAAATTCAAAACATTCATTATTCAATAGAGCCCAATAGCAAAAATCAGGTTTTGAATGAAGAATCACATTTCTTGGTAGAATCATGCAGGATTGAAATTTTTGATGGTTTTTTACTCCTCTCAACAGCCCAAACAAGTTTCTAAAAGGATGAGTTTGCAACTACTTTACTTTTGGAGAAAATTCAAAACATTCATTATTCAATAGGGCCCAAACTATCAAAAACCAGCGGTTTCAATGAACACACATTTCTTGGTAGAATCATGCAGGACTGAAATTTTTGATGTTTTTCTACTCCTCTCATGAGCCCAAACAAGTCTCTAAAAGCATGAGTTTGCAACTACTTTACTTTTGGAGAAAATTCAAAACATTCATTATTCAATAGAGCCCAATAGCAAAAATCAGGTTTTGAATGAAGAATCACATTTCTTGGTAAAATCATGCAGGATTGAAATTTTTGATGGTTTTTTACTCCTCTCAACAGCCCAAACAAGTTTCTAAAAGGATGAGTTTGCAACTACTTTACTTTTGGAGAAAATTCAAAACATTCATTATTCAATAGGGCCCAAACTATCAAAAACCAGCGGTTTCAATGAACACACATTTCTTGGTAGAATCATGCAGGACTGAAATTTTTGATGTTTTTCTACTCCTCTCATCAGCCCAAACAAGTCTCTAAAAGCATGAGTTTGCAACTACTTTACTTTTGGAGAAAATTCAAAACATTCATTATTCAATAGAGCCCAATAGCAAAAATCAGGTTTTGAATGAAGAATCACATTTCTTGGTAGAATCATGCAGGATTGAAATTTTTGATGGTTTTTTACTCCTCTCAACAGCCCAAACAAGTTTCTAAAAGGATGAGTTTGCAACTACTTTACTTTTGGAGAAAATTCAAAACATTCATTATTCAATAGGGCCCAAACTATCAAAAACTAGCGGTTTCAATGAACACACATTTCTTGGTAGAATCATGCAGGACTGAAATTTTTGATGTTTTTCTACTCCTCTCATGAGCCCAAACAAGTCTCTAAAAGCATGAGTTTGCAACTACTTTACTTTTGGAGAAAATTCAAAACATTCATTATTCAATAGGGCCCAAACTATCAAAAACCAGCGGTTTCAATGAACACACATTTCTTGGTAGAATCATGCAGGACTGAAATTTTTGATGTTTTTCTACTCCTCTCATGAGCCCAAACAAGTCTCTAAAAGCATGAGTTTGCAACTACTTTACTTTTGGAGAAAATTCAAAACATTCATTACTCAAAAGAGCCCAATAGCAAAAACCAGCGTTTTGAATGAAGAATCACATTTCTTGGTAGAATCATGCATGATTGAAATTTTTGATGGTTTTTTACTCCTCTCAACAGCCCAAACAAGTTTCTAAAAGGATGAGTTTGCAACTACTTTACTTTTGGAGAAAATTCAAAACATTCATTATTCAATAGGGCCCAAACTATCAAAAACCAGCGGTTTCAATGAACACACATTTCTTGGTAGAATCATGCAGGACTGAAATTTTTGATGTTTTTCTACTCCTCTCATGAGCCCAAACAAGTCTCTAAAAGCATGAGTTTGCAACTACTTTACTTTTGGAGAAAATTCAAAACATTCATTATTCAATAGGGCCCAAACTATCAAAAACCAGCGGTTTCAATGAACACACATTTCTTGGTAGAATCATGCAGGACTGAAATTTTTGATGTTTTTCTACTCCTCTCATGAGCCCAAACAAGTCTCTAAAAGAATGAGTTTGCAACTACTTTACTTTTGGAGAAAATTCAAAACATTCATTATTCAATAGAGCCCAATAGCAAAAATCAGGTTTTGAATGAAGAATCACATTTCTTGGTAAAATCATGCAGGATTGAAATTTTTGATGGTTTTTTACTCCTCTCAACAGCCCAAACAAGTTTCTAAAAGGATGAGTTTGCAACTACTTTACTTTTGGAGAAAATTCAAAACATTCATTATTCAATAGGGCCCAAACTATCAAAAACCAGCGGTTTCAATGAACACACATTTCTTGGTAGAATCATGCAGGACTGAAATTTTTGATGTTTTTCTACTCCTCTCATGAGCCCAAACAAGTCTCTAAAAGCATGAGTTTGCAACTACTTTACTTTTGGAGAAAATTCAAAACATTCATTATTCAATAGAGCCCAATAGCAAAAATCAGGTTTTGAATGAAGAATCACATTTCTTGGTAAAATCATGCAGGATTGAAATTTTTGATGGTTTTTTACTCCTCTCAACAGCCCAAACAAGTTTCTAAAAGGATGAGTTTGCAACTACTTTACTTTTGGAGAAAATTCAAAACATTCATTATTCAATAGGGCCCAAACTATCAAAAACCAGCGGTTTCAATGAACACACATTTCTTGGTAGAATCATGCAGGACTGAAATTTTTGATGTTTTTCTACTCCTCTCATGAGCCCAAACAAGTCTCTAAAAGCATGAGTTTGCAACTACTTTACTTTTGGAGAAAATTCAAAACATTCATTATTCAATAGAGCCCAATAGCAAAAATCAGGTTTTGAATGAAGAATCACATTTCTTGGTAGAATCATGCAGGATTGAAATTTTTGATGGTTTTTTACTCCTCTCAACAGCCCAAACAAGTTTCTAAAAGGATGAGTTTGCAACTACTTTACTTTTGGAGAAAATTCAAAACATTCATTATTCAATAGGGCCCAAACTATCAAAAACCAGCGGTTTGAATGAACACACATTTCTTGGTAGAATCATGCAGGACTGAAATTTTTGATGTTTTTCTACTCCTCTCATGAGCCCAAACAAGTCTCTAAAAGCATGAGTTTGCAACTACTTTACTTTTGGAGAAAATTCAAAACATTCATTACTCAAAAGAGCCCAATAGCAAAAACCAGCGTTTTGAATGAAGAATCACATTTCTTGGTAGAATCATGCAGGATTGAAATTTTTGATGGTTTTTTACTCCTCTCAACAGCCCAAACAAGTTTCTAAAAGGATGAGTTTGCAACTACTTTACTTTTGGAGAAAATTCAAAACATTCATTATTCAATAGGGCCCAAACTATCAAAAACCAGCGGTTTCAATGAACACACATTTCTTGGTAGAATCATGCAGGACTGAAATTTTTGATGTTTTTCTACTCCTCTCATGAGCCCAAACAAGTCTCTAAAAGCATGAGTTTGCAACTACTTTACTTTTGGAGAAAATTCAAAACATTCATTATTCAATAGAGCCCAATAGCAAAAATCAGGTTTTGAATGAAGAATCACATTTCTTGGTAGAATCATGCAGGATTGAAATTTTTGATGGTTTTTTACTCCTCTCAACAGCCCAAACAAGTTTCTAAAAGGATGAGTTTGCAACTACTTTACTTTTGGAGAAAATTCAAAACATTCATTATTCAATAGGGCCCAAACTATCAAAAACCAGCGGTTTCAATGAACACACATTTCTTGGTAGAATCATGCAGGACTGAAATTTTTGATGTTTTTCTACTCCTCTCATGAGCCCAAACAAGTCTCTAAAAGCATGAGTTTGCAACTACTTTACTTTTGGAGAAAATTCAAAACATTCATTATTCAATAGAGCCCAATAGCAAAAATCAGGTTTTGAATGAAGAATCACATTTCTTGGTAAAATCATGCAGGATTGAAATTTTTGATGGTTTTTTACTCCTCTCAACAGCCCAAACAAGTTTCTAAAAGGATGAGTTTGCAACTACTTTACTTTTGGAGAAAATTCAAAACATTCATTATTCAATAGGGCCCAAACTATCAAAAACCAGCGGTTTGAATGAACACACATTTCTTGGTAGAATCATGCAGGACTGAAATTTTTGATGTTTTTCTACTCCTCTCATGAGCCCAAACAAGTCTCTAAAAGCATGAGTTTGCAACTACTTTACTTTTGGAGAAAATTCAAAACATTCATTACTCAAAAGAGCCCAATAGCAAAAACCAGCGTTTTGAATGAAGAATCACATTTCTTGGTAGAATCATGCAGGATTGAAATTTTTGATGGTTTTTTACTCCTCTCAACAGCCCAAACAAGTTTCTAAAAGGATGAGTTTGCAACTACTTTACTTTTGGAGAAAATTCAAAACATTCATTATTCAATAGGGCCCAAACTATCAAAAACCAGCGGTTTCAATGAACACACATTTCTTGGTAGAATCATGCAGGACTGAAATTTTTGATGTTTTTCTACTCCTCTCATGAGCCCAAACAAGTCTCTAAAAGCATGAGTTTGCAACTACTTTACTTTTGGAGAAAATTCAAAACATTCATTATTCAATAGAGCCCAATAGCAAAAATCAGGTTTTGAATGAAGAATCACATTTCTTGGTAGAATCATGCAGGATTGAAATTTTTGATGGTTTTTTACTCCTCTCAACAGCCCAAACAAGTTTCTAAAAGGATGAGTTTGCAACTACTTTACTTTTGGAGAAAATTCAAAACATTCATTATTCAATAGGGCCCAAACTATCAAAAACCAGCGGTTTCAATGAACACACATTTCTTGGTAGAATCATGCAGGACTGAAATTTTTGATGTTTTTCTACTCCTCTCATGAGCCCAAACAAGTCTCTAAAAGCATGAGTTTGCAACTACTTTACTTTTGGAGAAAATTCAAAACATTCATTATTCAATAGAGCCCAATAGCAAAAAACAGGTTTTGAATGAAGAATCACATTTCTTGGTAAAATCATGCAGGATTGAAAGTTTTGATGGTTTTTTACTCCTCTCAACAGCCCAAACAAGTTTCTAAAAGGATGAGTTTGCAACTGCTTTACTTTTGGAGAAAATTCAAAACATTCATTATTCAATAGGGCCCAAACTATCAAAAACCAGAGGTTTCAATGAACACACATTTCTTGGTAGAATCATGCAGGACTGAAATTTTTGATGTTTTTCTACTCCTCTCATGAGCCCAAACAAGTCTCTAAAAGCATGAGTTTGCAACTACTTTACTTTTGGAGAAAATTCAAAACATTCATTATTCAATAGAGCCCAATAGCAAAAATCAGGTTTTGAATGAAGAATCACATTTCTTGGTAGAATCATGCAGGATTGAAATTTTTGATGGTTCTTTACTCCTGTCAACAGCCCAAACAAGTTTCTAAAAGGATGAGTTTGCAACTACTTTACTTTTGGAGAAAATTCAAAACATTCATTATTCAATAGGGCCCAAACTATCAAAAACCAGCGGTTTGAATGAACACACATTTCTTGGTAGAATCATGCAGGACTGAAATTTTTGATGTTTTTCTACTCCTCTCATGAGCCCAAACAAGTCTCTAAAAGCATGAGTTTGCAACTACTTTACTTTTGGAGAAAATTCAAAACATTCATTACTCAAAAGAGCCCAATAGCAAAAACCAGCGTTTTGAATGAAGAATCACATTTCTTGGTAGAATCATGCAGGATTGAAATTTTTGATGGTTTTTTACTCCTCTCAACAGCCCAAACAAGTTTCTAAAAGGATGAGTTTGCAACTACTTTACTTTTGGAGAAAATTCAAAACATTCATTATTCAATAGGGCCCAAACTATCAAAAACCAGCGGTTTCAATGAACACACATTTCTTGGTAGAATCATGCAGGACTGAAATTTTTGATGTTTTTCTACTACTCTCATGAGCCCAAACAAGTCTCTAAAAGCATGAGTTTGCAACTACTTTACTTTTGGAGAAAATTCAAAACATTCATTATTCAATAGAGCCCAATAGCAAAAATCAGGTTTTGAATGAAGAATCACATTTCTTTGTAGAATCATGCAGGATTGAAATTTTTGATGGTTTTTTACTCCTCTCAACAGCTCAAACAAGTTTCTAAAAGGATAAGTTTGTAACTACTTTACTTTTGGAGAAAATTCAAAACATTCATTATTCAATAGGGCCCAAACTATCAAAAACCAGCAGTTTCAATGAACACACATTTCTTGGTAGAATCATGCAGGACTGAAATTTTTGATGTTTTTCTACTCCTCTCATGAGCCCAAACAAGTCCCTAAAAGCATGAGTTTGCAACTACTTTACTTTTGGAGAAAATTCAAAACATTCATTACTCAAAAGAGCCCATTAGCAAAAACCAGCGTTTTGAATGAAGAATCACATTTCTTGGTAGAATCATGCAGGATTGATATTTTTGATGGTTTTTTACTCCTCTCAACAGCCCAAACAAGTTTCTAAAAGGATGAGTTTGCAACTACTTTACTTTTGGAGAAAATTCAAAACATTCATTATTCAATAGGGCCCAAACTATCAAAAACCAGCGGTTTCAATGAACACACATTTCTTGGTAAAATCATGCAGGACTGAAATTTTTGATGTTTTTCTACTCCTCTCATGAGCCCAAACAAGTCTCTAAAAGCATGAGTTTGCAACTACTTTACTTTTGGAGAAAATTCAAAACATTCATTATTCAATAGAGCCCAATAGCAAAAATCAGGTTTTGAATGAAGAATCACATTTCTTGGTAGAATCATGCAGGATTGAAATTTTTGATGGTTTTTTACTCCTCTCAACAGCCCAAACAAGTTTCTAAAAGGATGAGTTTGCAACTACTTTACTTTTGGAGAAAATTCAAAACATTCATTATTCAATAGGGCCCAAACTATCAAAAACCAGCGGTTTCAATGAACACACATTTCTTGGTAGAATCATGCAGGACTGAAATTTTTGATGTTTTTCTACTCCTCTCATGAGCCCAAACAAGTCTCTAAAAGCATGAGTTTGCAACTACTTTACTTTTGGAGAAAATTCAAAACATTCATTATTCAATAGAGCCCAATAGCAAAAATCAGGTTTTGAATGAAGAATCACATTTCTTGGTAAAATCATGCAGGATTGAAATTTTTGATGGTTTTTTACTCCTCTCAACAGCCCAAACAAGTTTCTAAAAGGATGAGTTTGCAACTACTTTACTTTTGGAGAAAATTCAAAACATTCATTATTCAATAGGGCCCAAACTATCAAAAACCAGCGGTTTCAATGAACACACATTTCTTGGTAGAATCATGCAGGACTGAAATTTTTGATGTTTTTCTACTCCTCTCATGAGCCCAAACAAGTCTCTAAAAGCATGAGTTTGCAACTACTTTACTTTTGGAGAAAATTCAAAACATTCATTATTCAATAGAGCCCAATAGCAAAAATCAGGTTTTGAATGAAGAATCACATTTCTTGGTAGAATCATGCAGGATTGAAATTTTTGATGGTTTTTTACTCCTCTCAACAGCCCAAACAAGTTTCTAAAAGGATGAGTTTGCAACTACTTTACTTTTGGAGAAAATTCAAAACATTCATTATTCAATAGGGCCCAAACTATCAAAAACCAGCGGTTTCAATGAACACACATTTCTTGGTAGAATCATGCAGGACTGAAATTTTTGATGTTTTTCTACTCCTCTCATGAGCCCAAACAAGTCTCTAAAAGCATGAGTTTGCAACTACTTTACTTTTGGAGAAAATTCAAAACATTCATTATTCAATAGAGCCCAATAGCAAAAATCAGGTTTTGAATGAAGAATCACATTTCTTGGTAGAATCATGCAGGATTGAAATTTTTGATGTTTTTTTACTCCTCTCAACAGCCCAAACAAGTTTCTAAAAGGATGAGTTTGCAACTACTTTACTTTTGGAGAAAATTCAAAACATTCATTATTCAATAGGGCCCAAACTATCAAAAACCAGCGGTTTCAATGAACACACATTTCTTGGTAGAATCATGCAGGACTGAAATTTTTGATGTTTTTCTACTCCTCTCATGAGCCCAAACAAGTCTCTAAAAGCATGAGTTTGCAACTACTTTACTTTTGGAGAAAATTCAAAACATTCATTATTCAATAGAGCCCAATAGCAAAAATCAGGTTTTGAATGAAGAATCACATTTCTTGGTAAAATCATGCAGGATTGAAATTTTTGATGGTTTTTTACTCCTCTCAACAGCCCAAACAAGTTTCTAAAAGGATGAGTTTGCAACTACTTTACTTTTGGAGAAAATTCAAAACATTCATTATTCAATAGGGCCCAAACTATCAAAAACCAGCGGTTTGAATGAACACACATTTCTTGGTAGAATCATGCAGGACTGAAATTTTTGATGTTTTTCTACTCCTCTCATGAGCCCAAACAAGTCTCTAAAAGCATGAGTTTGCAACTACTTTACTTTTGGAGAAAATTCAAAACATTCATTATTCAATAGAGCCCAATAGCAAAAATCAGGTTTTGAATGAAGAATCACATTTCTTGGTAAAATCATGCAGGATTGAAATTTTTGATGGTTTTTTACTCCTCTCAACAGCCCAAACAAGTTTCTAAAAGGATGAGTTTGCAACTACTTTACTTTTGGAGAAAATTCAAAACATTCATTATTCAATAGGGCCCAAACTATCAAAAACCAGCGGTTTGAATGAACACACATTTCTTGGTAGAATCATGCAGGACTGAAATTTTTGATGTTTTTCTACTCCTCTCATGAGCCCAAACAAGTCTCTAAAAGCATGAGTTTGCAACTACTTTACTTTTGGAGAAAATTCAAAACATTCATTACTCAAAAGAGCCCATTAGCAAAAACCAGCGTTTTGAATGAAGAATCACATTTCTTGGTAGAATCATGCAGGATTGAAATTTTTGATGGTTTTTTACTCCTCTCAACAGCCCAAACAAGTTTCTAAAAGGATGAGTTTGCAACTACTTTACTTTTGGAGAAAATTCAAAACATTCATTATTCAATAGGGCCCAAACTATCAAAAACCAGCGGTTTCAATGAACACACATTTCTTGGTAGAATCATGCAGGACTGAAATTTTTGATGTTTTTCTACTCCTCTCATGAGCCCAAACAAGTCTCTAAAAGCATGAGTTTGCAACTACTTTACTTTTGGAGAAAATTCAAAACATTCATTATTCAATAGAGCCCAATAGCAAAAATCAGGTTTTGAATGAAGAATCACATTTCTTGGTAGAATCATGCAGGATTGAAATTTTTGATGGTTTTTTACTCCTCTCAACAGCCCAAACAAGTTTCTAAAAGGATGAGTTTGCAACTACTTTACTTTTGGAGAAAATTCAAAACATTCATTATTCAATAGGGCCCAAACTATCAAAAACCAGCGGTTTCAATGAACACACATTTCTTGGTAGAATCATGCAGGACTGAAATTTTTGATGTTTTTCTACTCCTCTCATGAGCCCAAACAAGTCTCTAAAAGCATGAGTTTGCAACTACTTTACTTTTGGAGAAAATTCAAAACATTCATTATTCAATAGAGCCCAATAGCAAAAATCAGGTTTTGAATGAAGAATCACATTTCTTGGTAAAATCATGCAGGATTGAAATTTTTGATGGTTTTTTACTCCTCTCAACAGCCCAAACAAGTTTCTAAAAGGATGAGTTTGCAACTACTTTACTTTTGGAGAAAATTCAAAACATTCATTATTCAATAGGGCCCAAACTATCAAAAACCAGCGGTTTGAATGAACACACATTTCTTGGTAGAATCATGCAGGACTGAAATTTTTGATGTTTTTCAACTCCTCTCATGAGCCCAAACAAGTCTCTAAAAGCATGAGTTTGCAACTACTTTACTTTTGGAGAAAATTCAAAACATTCATTATTCAATAGAGCCCAATAGCAAAAATCAGGTTTTGAATGAAGAATCACATTTCTTGGTAAAATCATGCAGGATTGAAAGTTTTGATGGTTTTTTACTCCTCTCAACAGCCCAAACAAGTTTCTAAAAGGATGAGTTTGCAACTGCTTTACTTTTGGAGAAAATTCAAAACATTCATTATTCAATAGGGCCCAAACTATCAAAACCCAGCGGTTTCAATGAACACACATTTCTTGGTAGAATCATGCAGGACTGAAATTTTTGATGTTTTTCTACTCCTCTCATGAGCCCAAACAAGTCTCTAAAAGCATGAGTTTGCAACTACTTTACTTTTGGAGAAAATTCAAAACATTCATTATTCAATAGAGCCCAATAGCAAAAATCAGGTTTTGAATGAAGAATCACATTTCTTGGTAGAATCATGCAGGATTGAAATTTTTGATGGTTTTTTACTCCTCTCAACAGCCCAAACAAGTTTCTAAAAGGATGAGTTTGCAACTACTTTACTTTTGGAGAAAATTCAAAACATTCATTATTCAATAGGGCCCAAACTATCAAAAACCAGCGGTTTGAATGAACACACATTTCTTGGTAGAATCATGCAGGACTGAAATTTTTGATGTTTTTCTACTCCTCTCATGAGCCCAAACAAGTCTCTAAAAGCATGAGTTTGCAACTACTTTACTTTTGGAGAAAATTCAAAACATTCATTACTCAAAAGAGCCCAATAGCAAAAACCAGCGTTTTGAATGAAGAATCACATTTCTTGGTAGAATCATGCAGGATTGAAATTTTTGATGGTTTTTTACTCCTCTCAACAGCCCAAACAAGTTTCTAAAAGGATGAGTTTGCAACTACTTTACTTTTGGAGAAAATTCAAAACATTCATTATTCAATAGGGCCCAAACTATCAAAAACCAGCGGTTTCAATGAACACACATTTCTTGGTAGAATCATGCAGGACTGAAATTTTTGATGTTTTTCTACTACTCTCATGAGCCCAAACAAGTCTCTAAAAGCATGAGTTTGCAACTACTTTACTTTTGGAGAAAATTCAAAACATTCATTATTCAATAGAGCCCAATAGCAAAAATCAGGTTTTGTATGAAGAATCACATTTCTTTGTAGAATCATGCAGGATTGAAATTTTTGATGGTTTTTTACTCCTCTCAACAGCCCAAACAAGTTTCTAAAAGGATGAGTTTGTAACTACTTTACTTTTGGAGAAAATTCAAAACATTCATTATTCAATAGGGCCCAAACTATCAAAAACCAGCGGTTTCAATGAACACACATTTCTTGGTAGAATCATGCAGGACTGAAATTTTTGATGTTTTTCTACTCCTCTCATGAGCCCAAACAAGTCCCTAAAAGCATGAGTTTGCAACTACTTTACTTTTGGAGAAAATTCAAAACATTCATTACTCAAAAGAGCCCAATAGCAAAAACCAGCGTTTTGAATGAAGAATCACATTTCTTGGTAGAATCATGCAGGATTGATATTTTTGATGGTTTTTTACTCCTCTCAACAGCCCAAACAAGTTTCTAAAAGGATGAGTTTGCAACTACTTTACTTTTGGAGAAAATTCAAAACATTCATTATTCAATAGGGCCCAAACTATCAAAAACCAGCGGTTTCAATGAACACACATTTCTTGGTAAAATCATGCAGGACTGAAATTTTTGATGTTTTTCTACTCCTCTCATGAGCCCAAACAAGTCTCTAAAAGCATGAGTTTGCAACTACTTTACTTTTGGAGAAAATTCAAAACATTCATTATTCAATAGAGCCCAATAGCAAAAATCAGGTTTTGAATGAAGAATCACATTTCTTGGTAGAATCATGCAGGATTGAAATTTTTGATGGTTTTTTACTCCTCTCAACAGCCCAAACAAGTTTCTAAAAGGATGAGTTTGCAACTACTTTACTTTTGGAGAAAATTCAAAACATTCATTATTCAATAGGGCCCAAACTATCAAAAACCAGCGGTTTCAATGAACACACATTTCTTGGTAGAATCATGCAGGACTGAAATTTTTGATGTTTTTCTACTCCTCTCATGAGCCCAAACAAGTCTCTAAAAGCATGAGTTTGCAACTACTTTACTTTTGGAGAAAATTCAAAACATTCATTATTCAATAGAGCCCAATAGCAAAAATCAGGTTTTGAATGAAGAATCACATTTCTTGGTAAAATCATGCAGGATTGAAATTTTTGATGGTTTTTTACTCCTCTCAACAGCCCAAACAAGTTTCTAAAAGGATGAGTTTGCAACTACTTTACTTTTGGAGAAAATTCAAAACATTCATTATTCAATAGGGCCCAAACTATCAAAAACCAGCGGTTTCAATGAACACACATTTCTTGGTAGAATCATGCAGGACTGAAATTTTTGATGTTTTTCTACTCCTCTCATGAGCCCAAACAAGTCTCTAAAAGCATGAGTTTGCAACTACTTTACTTTTGGAGAAAATTCAAAACATTCATTATTCAATAGAGCCCAATAGCAAAAATCAGGTTTTGAATGAAGAATCACATTTCTTGGTAGAATCATGCAGGATTGAAATTTTTGATGGTTTTTTTACTCCTCTCAACAGCCCAAACAAGTTTCTAAAAGGATGAGTTTGCAACTACTTTACTTTTGGAGAAAATTCAAAACATTCATTATTCAATAGGGCCCAAACTATCAAAAACCAGCGGTTTCAATGAACACACATTTCTTGGTAGAATCATGCAGGACTGAAATTTTTGATGTTTTTCTACTCCTCTCATGAGCCCAAACAAGTCTCTAAAAGCATGAGTTTGCAACTACTTTACTTTTGGAGAAAATTCAAAACATTCATTATTCAATAGAGCCCAATAGCAAAAATCAGGTTTTGAATGAAGAATCACATTTCTTGGTAAAATCATGCAGGATTGAAATTTTTGATGGTTTTTTACTCCTCTCAACAGCCCAAACAAGTTTCTAAAAGGATGAGTTTGCAACTACTTTACTTTTGGAGAAAATTCAAAACATTCATTATTCAATAGGGCCCAAACTATCAAAAGCCAGCGGTTTGAATGAACACACATTTCTTGGTAGAATCATGCAGGACTGAAATTTTTGATGTTTTTCTACTCCTCTCATGAGCCCAAACAAGTCTCTAAAAGCATGAGTTTGCAACTACTTTACTTTTGGAGAAAATTCAAAACATTCATTACTCAAAAGAGCCCAATAGCAAAAACCAGCGTTTTGAATGAAGAATCACATTTCTTGGTAGAATCATGCAGGATTGAAATTTTTGATGGTTTTTTACTCCTCTCAACAGCCCAAACAAGTTTCTAAAAGGATGAGTTTGCAACTACTTTACTTTTGGAGAAAATTCAAAACATTCATTATTCAATAGGGCCCAAACTATCAAAAACCAGCGGTTTCAATGAACACACATTTCTTGGTAGAATCATGCAGGACTGAAATTATTGATGTTTTTCTACTCCTCTCATGAGCCCAAACAAGTCTCTAAAAGCATGAGTTTGCAACTACTTTACTTTTGGAGAAAATTCAAAACATTCATTATTCAATAGAGCCCAATAGCAAAAATCAGGTTTTGAATGAAGAATCACATTTCTTGGTAGAATCATGCAGGATTGAAATTTTTGATGGTTTTTTACTCCTCTCAACAGCCCAAACAAGTTTCTAAAAGGATGAGTTTGCAACTACTTTACTTTTGGAGAAAATTCAAAACATTCATTATTCAATAGGGCCCAAACTATCAAAAACCAGCGGTTTCAATGAACACACATTTCTTGGTAGAATCATGCAGGACTGAAATTTTTGATGTTTTTCTACTCTCATGAGCCCAAACAAGTCTCTAAAAGCATGAGTTTGCAACTACTTTACTTTTGGAGAAAATTCAAAACATTCATTATTCAATAGAGCCCAATAGCAAAAATCAGGTTTTGAATGAAGAATCACATTTCTTGGTAGAATCATGCAGGATTGAAATTTTTGATGGTTTTTTACTCCTCTCAACAGCCCAAACAAGTTTCTAAAAGGATGAGTTTGCAACTACTTTACTTTTGGAGAAAATTCAAAACATTCATTATTCAATAGGGCCCAAACTATCAAAAACTAGCGGTTTCAATGAACACACATTTCTTGGTAGAATCATGAAGGACTGAAATTTTTGATGTTTTTCTACTCCTCTCATGAGCCCAAACAAGTCTCTAAAAGCATGAGTTTGCAACTACTTTACTTTTGGAGAAAATTCAAAACATTCATTATTCAATAGAGCCCAATAGCAAAAATCAGGTTTTGAATGAAGAATCACATTTCTTGGTAAAATCATGCAGGATTGAAATTTTTGATGTTTTTTTACTCCTCTCAACAGACCAAACAAGTTTCTAAAAGGATGAGTTTGCAACTACTTTACTTTTGGAGAAAATTCAAAACATTCATTATTCAATAAGGCCAAAACTATCAAAAACCAGCGGTTTCAATGAACACACATTTCTTGGTAGAATCATGCAGGACTGAAATTTTTGATGTTTTTCTACTCCTCTCATGAGCCCAAACAAGTCTCTAAAAGCATGAGTTTGCAACTACTTTACTTTTGGAGAAAATTCAAAACATTCATTATTCAATAGAGCCCAATAGCAAAAATCAGGTTTTGAATGAAGAATCACATTTCTTTGGTAGAATCATGCAGGATTGAAATTTTTGATGGTTTTTTACTCCTCTCAACAGCCCAAACAAGTTTCTAAAAGGATGAGTTTGCATCTACTTTACTTTTGGAGAAAATTCAAAACATTCATTATTCAATAGGGCCCAAACGATCAAAAACCAGCGGTTTGAATGAACACACATTTCTTGGTAGAATCATGCAGGACTGAAATTTTTGATGTTTTTCTACTCCTCTCATGAGCCCAAACAAGTCTCTAAAAGCATGAGTTTGCAACTACTTTACTTTTGGAGAAAATTCAAAACATTCATTACTCAAAAGAGCCCAATAACAAAAACCAGCGTTTTGAATGAAGAATCACATTTCTTTGGTAGAATCATGCAGGATTGAAATTTTTGATGGTTTTTTACTCCTCTCAACAGCCCAAACAAGTTTCTAAAAGGATGAGTTTGCAACTACTTTACTTTTGGAGAAAATTCAAAACATTCATTATTCAATAGGGCCCAAACTATCAAAAACCAGCGGTTTCAATGAACACACATTTCTTGGTAGAATCATGCAGGACTGAAATTTTTGATGTTTTTCTACTCCTCTCATGAGCCCAAACAAGTCTCTAAAAGCATGAGTTTGCAACTACTTTACTTTTGGAGAAAATTCAAAACATTCATTATTCAATAGAGCCCAATAGCAAAAATCAGGTTTTGAATGAAGAATCACATTTCTTTGTAGAATCATGCAGGATTGAAATTTTTGATGGTTTTTTACTCCTCTCAACAGCCCAAACAAGTTTCTAAAAGGATGAGTTTGTAACTACTTTACTTTTGGAGAAAATTCAAAACATTCATTATTCAATAGGGCCCAAACTACCAAAAACCAGCGGTTTCAATGAACACACATTTCTTGGTAGAATCATGGAGGACTGAAATTTTTGATGTTTTTCTACTCCTCTCATGAGCCCAAACAAGTCTCTAAAAGCATGAGTTTGCAACTACTTTACTTTTGGAGAAAATTCAAAACATTCATTACTCAAAAGAGCCCAATAGCAAAAACCAGCGTTTTGAATGAAGAATCACATTTCTTGGTAGAATCATGCAGGATTGAAATTTTTGATGGTTTTTTACTCCTCTCAACAGCCCAAACAAGTTTCTAAAAGGATGAGTTTGCAACTACTTTACTTTTGGAGAAAATTCAAAACATTCATTATTCAATAGGGCCCAAACTATCAAAAACCAGCGGTTTCAATGAACACACATTTCTTGGTAAAATCATGCAGGACTGAAATTTTTGATGTTTTTCTACTCCTCTCATGAGCCCAAACAAGTCTCTAAAAGCATGAGTTTGCAACTACTTTACTTTTGGAGAAAATTCAAAACATTCATTATTCAATAGAGCCCAATAGCAAAAATCAGGTTTTGAATGAAGAATCACATTTCTTGGTAGAATCATGCAGGATTGAAATTTTTGATGGTTTTTTACTCCTCTCAACAGCCCAAACAAGTTTCTAAAAGGATGAGTTTGCAACTACTTTACTTTTGGAGAAAATTCAAAACATTCATTATTCAATAGGGCCCAAACTATCAAAAGCCAGCGGTTTGAATGAACACACATTTCTTGGTAGAATCATGCAGGACTGAAATTTTTGATGTTTTTCTACTCCTCTCATGAGCCCAAACAAGTCTCTAAAAGCATGAGTTTGCAACTACTTTACTTTTGGAGAAAATTCAAAACATTCATTACTCAAAAGAGCCCAATAGCAAAAACCAGCGTTTTGAATGAAGAATCACATTTCTTGGTAGAATCATGCAGGATTGAAATTTTTGATGGTTTTTTACTCCTCTCAACAGCCCAAACAAGTTTCTAAAAGGATGAGTTTGCAACTACTTTACTTTTGGAGAAAATTCAAAACATTCATTATTCAATAGGGCCCAAACTATCAAAAACCAGCGGTTTCAATGAACACACATTTCTTGGTAGAATCATGCAGGACTGAAATTATTGATGTTTTTCTACTCCTCTCATGAGCCCAAACAAGTCTCTAAAAGCATGAGTTTGCAACTACTTTACTTTTGGAGAAAATTCAAAACATTCATTATTCAATAGAGCCCAATAGCAAAAATCAGGTTTTGAATGAAGAATCACATTTCTTGGTAGAATCATGCAGGATTGAAATTTTTGATGGTTTTTTACTCCTCTCAACAGCCCAAACAAGTTTCTAAAAGGATGAGTTTGCAACTACTTTACTTTTGGAGAAAATTCAAAACATTCATTATTCAATAGGGCCCAAACTATCAAAAACCAGCGGTTTCAATGAACACACATTTCTTGGTAGAATCATGCAGGACTGAAATTTTTGATGTTTTTCTACTCTCATGAGCCCAAACAAGTCTCTAAAAGCATGAGTTTGCAACTACTTTACTTTTGGAGAAAATTCAAAACATTCATTATTCAATAGAGCCCAATAGCAAAAATCAGGTTTTGAATGAAGAATCACATTTCTTGGTAGAATCATGCAGGATTGAAATTTTTGATGGTTTTTTACTCCTCTCAACAGCCCAAACAAGTTTCTAAAAGGATGAGTTTGCAACTACTTTACTTTTGGAGAAAATTCAAAACATTCATTATTCAATAGGGCCCAAACTATCAAAAACTAGCGGTTTCAATGAACACACATTTCTTGGTAGAATCATGAAGGACTGAAATTTTTGATGTTTTTCTACTCCTCTCATGAGCCCAAACAAGTCTCTAAAAGCATGAGTTTGCAACTACTTTACTTTTGGAGAAAATTCAAAACATTCATTATTCAATAGAGCCCAATAGCAAAAATCAGGTTTTGAATGAAGAATCACATTTCTTGGTAAAATCATGCAGGATTGAAATTTTTGATGTTTTTTTACTCCTCTCAACAGACCAAACAAGTTTCTAAAAGGATGAGTTTGCAACTACTTTACTTTTGGAGAAAATTCAAAACATTCATTATTCAATAAGGCCAAAACTATCAAAAACCAGCGGTTTCAATGAACACACATTTCTTGGTAGAATCATGCAGGACTGAAATTTTTGATGTTTTTCTACTCCTCTCATGAGCCCAAACAAGTCTCTAAAAGCATGAGTTTGCAACTACTTTACTTTTGGAGAAAATTCAAAACATTCATTATTCAATAGAGCCCAATAGCAAAAATCAGGTTTTGAATGAAGAATCACATTTCTTTGGTAGAATCATGCAGGATTGAAATTTTTGATGGTTTTTTACTCCTCTCAACAGCCCAAACAAGTTTCTAAAAGGATGAGTTTGCATCTACTTTACTTTTGGAGAAAATTCAAAACATTCATTATTCAATAGGGCCCAAACGATCAAAAACCAGCGGTTTGAATGAACACACATTTCTTGGTAGAATCATGCAGGACTGAAATTTTTGATGTTTTTCTACTCCTCTCATGAGCCCAAACAAGTCTCTAAAAGCATGAGTTTGCAACTACTTTACTTTTGGAGAAAATTCAAAACATTCATTACTCAAAAGAGCCCAATAACAAAAACCAGCGTTTTGAATGAAGAATCACATTTCTTTGGTAGAATCATGCAGGATTGAAATTTTTGATGGTTTTTTACTCCTCTCAACAGCCCAAACAAGTTTCTAAAAGGATGAGTTTGCAACTACTTTACTTTTGGAGAAAATTCAAAACATTCATTATTCAATAGGGCCCAAACTATCAAAAACCAGCGGTTTCAATGAACACACATTTCTTGGTAGAATCATGCAGGACTGAAATTTTTGATGTTTTTCTACTCCTCTCATGAGCCCAAACAAGTCTCTAAAAGCATGAGTTTGCAACTACTTTACTTTTGGAGAAAATTCAAAACATTCATTATTCAATAGAGCCCAATAGCAAAAATCAGGTTTTGAATGAAGAATCACATTTCTTTGTAGAATCATGCAGGATTGAAATTTTTGATGGTTTTTTACTCCTCTCAACAGCCCAAACAAGTTTCTAAAAGGATGAGTTTGTAACTACTTTACTTTTGGAGAAAATTCAAAACATTCATTATTCAATAGGGCCCAAACTACCAAAAACCAGCGGTTTCAATGAACACACATTTCTTGGTAGAATCATGGAGGACTGAAATTTTTGATGTTTTTCTACTCCTCTCATGAGCCCAAACAAGTCTCTAAAAGCATGAGTTTGCAACTACTTTACTTTTGGAGAAAATTCAAAACATTCATTACTCAAAAGAGCCCAATAGCAAAAACCAGCGTTTTGAATGAAGAATCACATTTCTTGGTAGAATCATGCAGGATTGAAATTTTTGATGGTTTTTTACTCCTCTCAACAGCCCAAACAAGTTTCTAAAAGGATGAGTTTGCAACTACTTTACTTTTGGAGAAAATTCAAAACATTCATTATTCAATAGGGCCCAAACTATCAAAAACCAGCGGTTTCAATGAACACACATTTCTTGGTAAAATCATGCAGGACTGAAATTTTTGATGTTTTTCTACTCCTCTCATGAGCCCAAACAAGTCTCTAAAAGCATGAGTTTGCAACTACTTTACTTTTGGAGAAAATTCAAAACATTCATTATTCAATAGAGCCCAATAGCAAAAATCAGGTTTTGAATGAAGAATCACATTTCTTGGTAGAATCATGCAGGATTGAAATTTTTGATGGTTTTTTACTCCTCTCAACAGCCCAAACAAGTTTCTAAAAGGATGAGTTTGCAACTACTTTACTTTTGGAGAAAATTCAAAACATTCATTATTCAATAGGGCCCAAACTATCAAAAACCAGCGGTTTCAATGAACACACATTTCTTGGTAGAATCATGCAGGACTGAAATTTTTGATGTTTTTCTACTCCTCTCATGAGCCCAAACAAGTCTCTAAAAGCATGAGTTTGCAACTACTTTACTTTTGGAGAAAATTCAAAACATTCATTATTCAATAGAGCCCAATAGCAAAAATCAGGTTTTGAATGAAAAATCACATTTCTTGGTAGAATCATGCAGGATTGAAATTTTTGATGGTTTTTTACTCCTCTCAACAGCCCAAACAAGTTTCTAAAAGGATGAGTTTGCAACTACTTTACTTTTGGAGAAAATTCAAAACATTCATTATTCAATAGGGCCCAAACTATCAAAAACCAGCGGTTTCAATGAACACACATTTCTTGGTAGAATCATGCAGGACTGAAATTTTTGATGTTTTTCTACTCCTCTCATGAGCCCAAACAAGTCTCTAAAAGCATGAGTTTGCAACTACTTTACTTTTGGAGAAAATTCAAAACATTCATTATTCAATAGAGCCCAATAGCAAAAATCAGGTTTTGAATGAAGAATCACATTTCTTGGTAGAATCATGCAGGATTGAAATTTTTGATGGTTTTTTACTCCTCTCAACAGCCCAAACAAGTTTCTAAAAGGATGAGTTTGCAACTACTTTACTTTTGGAGAAAATTCAAAACATTCATTATTCAATAGGGCCCAAAATATCAAAAACCAGCGGTTTGAATGAACACACATTTCTTGGTAGAATCGTGCAGGACTGAAATTTTTGATGTTTTTCTACTCCTCTCATGAGCCCAAACAAGTCTCTAAAAGGATGAGTTTGCAACTACTTTACTTTTGGAGAAAATTCAAAACATTCATTATTCAATAGAGCCCAATAGCACAAACCAGCGTTTTGAATGAAGAATCACATTTCTTGGTAGAATCATGCAGGATTGAAATTTTTGATGGTTTTTTACTCCTCTCAACAGCCCAAACAAGTTTCTAAAAGGATGAGTTTGCAACTACTTTACTTTTGGAGAAAATTCAAAACATTCATTATTCAATAGGGCCCAAACTATCAAAAACCAGCGGTTTCAATGAACACACATTTCTTGGTAGAATCATGCAGGACTGAAATTTTTGATGTTTTTCTACTCCTCTCATGAGCCCAAACAAGTCTCTAAAAGCATGAGTTTGCAACTACTTTACTTTTGGAGAAAATTCAAAACATTCATTATTCAATAGAGCCCAATAGCAAAAATCAGGTTTTGAATGAAGAATCACATTTCTTTGTAGAATCATGCAGGATTGAAATTTTTGATGGTTTTTTACTCCTCTCAACAGCCCAAACAAGTTTCTAAAAGGATGAGTTTGTAACTACTTTACTTTTGGAGAAAATTCAAAACATTCATTATTCAATAGGGCCCAAACTACCAAAAACCAGCGGTTTCAATGAACACACATTTCTTGGTAGAATCATGGAGGACTGAAATTTTTGATGTTTTTCTACTCCTCTCATGAGCCCAAACAAGTCTCTAAAAGCATGAGTTTGCAACTACTTTACTTTTGGAGAAAATTCAAAACATTCATTACTCAAAAGAGCCCAATAGCAAAAACCAGCGTTTTGAATGAAGAATCACATTTCTTGGTAGAATCATGCAGGATTGAAATTTTTGATGGTTTTTTACTCCTCTCAACAGCCCAAACAAGTTTCTAAAAGGATGAGTTTGCAACTACTTTACTTTTGGAGAAAATTCAAAACATTCATTATTCAATAGGGCCCAAACTATCAAAAACCAGCGGTTTCAATGAACACACATTTCTTGGTAAAATCATGCAGGACTGAAATTTTTGATGTTTTTCTACTCCTCTCATGAGCCCAAACAAGTCTCTAAAAGCATGAGTTTGCAACTACTTTACTTTTGGAGAAAATTCAAAACATTCATTATTCAATAGAGCCCAATAGCAAAAATCAGGTTTTGAATGAAGAATCACATTTCTTGGTAGAATCATGCAGGATTGAAATTTTTGATGGTTTTTTACTCCTCTCAACAGCCCAAACAAGTTTCTAAAAGGATGAGTTTGCAACTACTTTACTTTTGGAGAAAATTCAAAACATTCATTATTCAATAGGGCCCAAACTATCAAAAACCAGCGGTTTCAATGAACACACATTTCTTGGTAGAATCATGCAGGACTGAAATTTTTGATGTTTTTCTACTCCTCTCATGAGCCCAAACAAGTCTCTAAAAGCATGAGTTTGCAACTACTTTACTTTTGGAGAAAATTCAAAACATTCATTATTCAATAGAGCCCAATAGCAAAAATCAGGTTTTGAATGAAAAATCACATTTCTTGGTAGAATCATGCAGGATTGAAATTTTTGATGGTTTTTTACTCCTCTCAACAGCCCAAACAAGTTTCTAAAAGGATGAGTTTGCAACTACTTTACTTTTGGAGAAAATTCAAAACATTCATTATTCAATAGGGCCCAAACTATCAAAAACCAGCGGTTTCAATGAACACACATTTCTTGGTAGAATCATGCAGGACTGAAATTTTTGATGTTTTTCTACTCCTCTCATGAGCCCAAACAAGTCTCTAAAAGCATGAGTTTGCAACTACTTTACTTTTGGAGAAAATTCAAAACATTCATTATTCAATAGAGCCCAATAGCAAAAATCAGGTTTTGAATGAAGAATCACATTTCTTGGTAGAATCATGCAGGATTGAAATTTTTGATGGTTTTTTACTCCTCTCAACAGCCCAAACAAGTTTCTAAAAGGATGAGTTTGCAACTACTTTACTTTTGGAGAAAATTCAAAACATTCATTATTCAATAGGGCCCAAAATATCAAAAACCAGCGGTTTGAATGAACACACATTTCTTGGTAGAATCGTGCAGGACTGAAATTTTTGATGTTTTTCTACTCCTCTCATGAGCCCAAACAAGTCTCTAAAAGGATGAGTTTGCAACTACTTTACTTTTGGAGAAAATTCAAAACATTCATTATTCAATAGAGCCCAATAGCACAAACCAGCGTTTTGAATGAAGAATCACATTTCTTGGTAGAATCATGCAGGATTGAAATTTTTGATGGTTTTTTACTCCTCTCAACAGCCCAAACAAGTTTCTAAAAGGATGAGTTTGCAACTACTTTACTTTTGGAGAAAATTCAAAACATTCATTATTCAATAGGGCCCAAACTATCAAAAACCAGCGGTTTGAATGAACACACATTTCTTGGTAGAATCATGCAGGACTGAAATTTTTGATGTTTTTCTACTCCTCTCATGAGCCCAAACAAGTCTCTAAAAGCATGAGTTTGCAACTACTTTACTTTTGGAAAAAATTCAAAACATTCATTACTCAAAAGAGCCCAATAGCAAAAACCAGCGTTTTGAATGAAGAATCACATTTCTTGGTAGAATCATGCAGGATTGAAATTTTTGATGGTTTTTTACTCCTCTCAACAGCCCAAACAAGTTTCTAAAAGGATGAGTTTGCAACTACTTTACTTTTGGAGAAAATTCAAAACATTCATTATTCAATAGGGCCCAAACTATCAAAAACCAGCGGTTTCAATGAACACACATTTCTTGGTAGAATCATGCAGGACTGAAATTTTTGATGTTTTTCTACTCCTCTCATGAGCCCAAACAAGTCTCTAAAAGCATGAGTTTGCAACTACTTTACGTTTGGAGAAAATTCAAAACATTCATTATTCAATAGAGCCCAATAGCAAAAATCAGGTTTTGAATGAAGAATCACATTTCTTGGTAAAATCATGCAGGATTGAAATTTTTGATGGTTTTTTACTCCTCTCAACAGCCCAAACAAGTTTCTAAAAGGATGAGTTTGCAACTACTTTACTTTTGGAGAAAATTCAAAACATTCATTATTCAATAGGGCCCAAACTATCAAAAACCAGCGGTTTGAATGAACACACATTTCTTGGTAGAATCATGCAGGACTGAAATTTTTGATGTTTTTCTACTCCTCTCATGAGCCCAAACAAGTCTCTAAAAGCATGAGTTTGCAACTACTTTACTTTTGGAGAAAATTCAAAACATTCATTACTCAAAAGAGCCCAATAGCAAAAACCAGCGTTTTGAATGAAGAATCACATTTCTTGGTAGAATCATGCAGGATTGAAATTTTTGATGGTTTTTTACTCCTCTCAACAGCCCAAACAAGTTTCTAAAAGGATGAGTTTGCAACTACTTTACTTTTGGAGAAAATTCAAAACATTCATTATTCAATAGGGCCCAAACTATCAAAAACCAGCGGTTTCAATGAACACACATTTCTTGGTAGAATCATGCAGGACTGAAATTTTTGATGTTTTTCTACTCCTCTCATGAGCCCAAACAAGTCTCTAAAAGCATGAGTTTGCAACTACTTTGCTTTTGGAGAAAATTCAAAACATTCATTATTTAATAGAGCCCAATAGCAAACACCAGCGTTTTGAATGAAGAATCACATTTCTTGGTAGAATCATGCAGGATTGAAATTTTTGATGGTTTTTTACTCCTCTCAACAGCCCAAACAAGTTTCTAAAAGGATGAGTTTGCAACTACTTTACTTTTGGAGAAAATTCAAAACATTCATTATTCAATAGGGCCCAAACTATCAAAAACCAGCGGTTTCAATGAACACACATTTCTTGGTAGAATCATGCAGGACTGAAATTTTTGA
The DNA here is from genome assembly GCF_039654945.1 of Dendrobates tinctorius. Lineage (NCBI taxonomy): Eukaryota > Metazoa > Chordata > Amphibia > Anura > Dendrobatidae > Dendrobates > Dendrobates tinctorius. Next base: position 872,491 of record NW_027361852.1, on the reverse strand, counting down.
TGTTTTTCTACTCCTCTCATGAGCCCAAACAAGTCTCTAAAAGCATGAGTTTGCAACTACTTTACTTTTGGAGAAAATTCAAAACATTCATTATTCAATAGAGCCCAATAGCAAAAACCAGCGTTTTGAATGAAGAATCACATTTCTTGGTAGAATCATGCAGGATTGAAATTTTTGATGGTTTTTTACTCCTCTCAACAGCCCAAACAAGTTTCTAAAAGGATGAGTTTGCAACTACTTTACTTTTGGAGAAAATTCAAAACATTCATTATTCAATAGGGCCCAAACTATCAAAAACCAGCGGTTTGAATGAACACACATTTCTTGGTAGAATCATGCAGGACTGAAATTTTTGATGTTTTTCTACTCCTCTCATGAGCCCAAACAAGTCTCTAAAAGCATGAGTTTGCAACTACTTTACTTTTGGAGAAAATTCAAAACATTCATTATTCAATAGAGCCCAATAGCAAAAATCAGGTTTCGAATGAAGAATCACATTTCTTGGTAAAATCATGCAGGATTGAAATTTTTGATGGTTTTTTACTCCTCTCAACAGCCCAAACAAGTTTCTAAAAGGATGAGTTTGCAACTACTTTACTTTTGGAGAAAATTCAAAACATTCATTATTCAATAGGGCCCAAACTATCAAAAACCAGCGGTTTGAATGAACACACATTTCTTGGTAGAATCATGCACGACTGAAATTTTTGATGTTTTTCTACTCCTCTCATGAGCCCAAACAAGTCTCTAAAAGCATGAGTTTGCAACTACTTTACTTTTGGAGAAAATTCAAAACATTCATTACTCAAAAGAGCCCAATAGCAAAAACCAGCGTTTTGAATGAAGAATCACATTTCTTGGTAGAATCATGCAGGATTGAAATTTTTGATGGTTTTTTACTCCTCTCAACAGCCCAAACAAGTTTCTAAAAGGATGAGTTTGTAACTACTTTACTTTTGGAGAAAATTCAAAACATTCATTATTCAATAGGGCCCAAACTATCAAAAACCAGCGGTTTCAATGAACACACATTTCTTGGTAGAATCATGCAGGACTGAAATTTTTGATGTTTTTCTACTCCTCTCATGAGCCCAAACAAGTCTCTAAAAGCATGAGTTTGCAACTACTTTACTTTTGGAGAAAATTCAAAACATTCATTACTCAAAAGAGCCCAATAGCAAAAACCAGCGTTTTGAATGAAGAATCACATTTCTTGGTAGAATCATGCAGGATTGAAATTTTTGATGGTTTTTTACTCCTATCAACAGCCCAAACAAGTTTCTAAAAGGATGAGTTTGCAACTACTTTACTTTTGGAGAAAATTCAAAACATTCATTATTCAATAGGGCCCAAACTATCAAAAACCAGCGGTTTCAATGAACACACATTTCTTGGTAAAATCATGCAGGACTGAAATTTTTGATGTTTTTCTACTCCTCTCATGAGCCCAAACAAGTCTCTAAAAGCATGAGTTTGCAACTACTTTACTTTTGGAGAAAATTCAAAACATTCATTATTCAATAGAGCCCAATAGCAAAAATCAGGTTTTGAATGAAGAATCACATTTCCTGGTAGAATCATGCAGGATTGAAATTTTTGATGGTTTTTTACTCCTCTCAACAGCCCAAACAAGTTTCTAAAAGGATGAGTTTGCAACTACTTTACTTTTGGAGAAAATTCAAAACATTCATTATTCAATAGGGCCCAAACTATCAAAAACCAGCGGTTTGAATGAACACACATTTCTTGGTAGAATCATGCAGGACTGAAATTTTTGATGTTTTTCTACTCCTCTCATGAGCCCAAACAAGTCTCTAAAAGGATGAGTTTGCAACTACTTTACTTTTGGAGAAAATTCAAAACATTCATTATTCAATAGAGCCCAATAGCAAAAACCAGCGTTTTGAATGAAGAATCACATTTCTTGGTAGAATTATGCAGGATTGAAATTTTTGATGGTTTTTTACTCCTCTCAACAGCCCAAACAAGTTTCTAAAAGGATGAGTTTGTAACTACTTTACTTTTGGAGAAAATTCAAAACATTCATTATTCAATAGGGCCCAAACTATCAAAAACCAGCGGTTTGAATGAACACACATTTCTTGGTAGAATCATGCAGGACTGAAATTTTTGATGTTTTTCTACTCCTCTCATGAGCCCAAACAAGTCTCTAAAAGCATGAGTTTGCAACTACTTTACTTTTGGAGAAAATTCAAAACATTCATTACTCAAAAGAGCCCAATAGCAAAAACCAGCGTTTTGAATGAAGAATCACATTTCTTGGTAGAATCATGCAGGATTGAAATTTTTGATGGTTTTTTACTCCTCTCAACAGCCCAAACAAGTTTCTAAAAGGATGAGTTTGCAACTACTTTACTTTTGGAGAAAATTCAAAACATTCATTATTCAATAGGGCCCAAACTATCAAAAACCAGCGGTTTGAATGAACACACATTTCTTGGTAGAATCATGCAGGACTGAAATTTTTGATGTTTTTCTACTCCTCTCATGAGCCCAAACAAGTCTCTAAAAGCATGAGTTTGCAACTACTTTACTTTTGGAGAAAATTCAAAACATTCATTACTCAAAAGAGCCCAATAGCAAAAACCAGCGTTTTGAATGAAGAATCACATTTCTTGGTAGAATCATGCAGGATTGAAATTTTTGATGGTTTTTTACTCCTCTCAACAGCCCAAACAAGTTTCTAAAAGGATGAGTTTGCAACTACTTTACTTTTGGAGAAAATTCAAAACATTCATTATTCAATAGGGCCCAAACTATCAAAAACCAGCGGTTTCAATGAACACACATTTCTTGGTAGAATCATGCAGGACTGAAATTTTTGATGTTTTTCTACTCCTCTCATGAGCCCAAACAAGTCTCTAAAAGCATGAGTTTGCAACTACTTTACTTTTGGAGAAAATTCAAAACATTCATTATTCAATAGAGCCCAATAGCAAAAATCAGGTTTTGAATGAAGAATCACATTTCTTGGTAAAATCATGCAGGATTGAAATTATTGATGGTTTTTTTTACTCCTCTCAACAGCCCAAACAAGTTTCTAAAAGGATGAGTTTGCAACTACTTTACTTTTGGAGAAAATTCAAAACATTCATTATTCAATAGGGCCCAAACTATCAAAAACCAGCGGTTTGAATGAACACACATTTCTTGGTAGAATCATGCAGGACTGAAATTTTTGATGTTTTTCTACTCCTCTCATGAGCCCAAACAAGTCTCTAAAAGCATGAGTTTGCAACTACTTTACTTTTGGAGAAAATTCAAAACATTCATTACTCAAAAGAGCCCAATAGCAAAAACCAGCGTTTTGAATGAAGAATCACATTTCTTGGTAGAATCATGCAGGATTGAAATTTTTGATGGTTTTTTACTCCTCTCAACAGCCCAAACAAGTTTCTAAAAGGATGAGTTTGCAACTACTTTACTTTTGGGGAAAATTCAAAACATTCATTATTCAATAGGGCCCAAACTATCAAAAACCAGCGGTTTCAATGAACACACATTTCTTGGTAGAATCATGCAGGACTGAAATTTTTGATGTTTTTCTACTCCTCTCATGAGCCCAAACAAGTCTCTAAAAGCATGAGTTTGCAACTACTTTACTTTTGGAGAAAATTCAAAACATTCATTATTCAATAGAGCCCAATAGCAAAAATCAGGTTTTGAATGAAGAATCACATTTCTTGGTAGAATCATGCAGGATTGAAATTTTTGATGGTTTTTTACTCCTCTCAACAGCCCAAACAAGTTTCTAAAAGGATGAGTTTGCAACTACTTTACTTTTGGAGAAAATTCAAAACATTCATTATTCAATAGGGCCCAAACTATCAAAAACCAGCGGTTTCAATGAACACACATTTCTTGGTAGAATCATGCAGGACTGAAATTTTTGATGTTTTTCTACTCCTCTCATGAGCCCAAACAAGTCTCTAAAAGCATGAGTTTGCAACTACTTTACTTTTGGAGAAAATTCAAAACATTCATTATTCAATAGAGCCAAATAGCAAAAATCAGGTTTTGAATGAAGAATCACATTTCTTGGTAGAATCATGCAGGATTGAAATTTTTGATGGTTTTTTACTCCTCTCAACAGCCCAAACAAGTTTCTAAAAGGATGAGTTTGCAACTACTTTACTTTTGGAGAAAATTCAAAACATTCATTATTCAATAGGGCCCAAACTATCAAAAACCAGCGGTTTGAATGAACACACATTTCTTGGTAGAATCATGCAGGACTGAAATTTTTGATGTTTTTCTACTCCTCTCATGAGCCCAAACAAGTCTCTAAAAGCATGAGTTTGCAACTACTTTACTTTTGGAGAAAATTCAAAACATTCATTACTCAAAAGAGCCCAATAGCAAAAACCAGCGTTTTGAATGAAGAATCACATTTCTTGGTAGAATCATGCAGGATTGAAATTTTTGATGGTTTTTTACTCCTCTCAACAGCCCAAACAAGTTTCTAAAAGGATGAGTTTGCAACTACTTTACTTTTGGAGAAAATTCAAAACATTCATTATTCAATAGGGCCCAAACTATCAAAAACCAGCGGTTTCAATGAACACACATTTCTTGGTAGAATCATGCAGGACTGAAATTTTTGATGTTTTTCTACTACTCTCATGAGCCCAAACAAGTCTCTAAAAGCATGAGTTTGCAACTACTTTACTTTTGGAGAAAATTCAAAACATTCATTATTCAATAGAGCCCAATAGCAAAAATCAGGTTTTGAATGAAGATTCACATTTCTTTGTAGAATCATGCAGGATTGAAATTTTTGATGGTTTTTTACTCCTCTCAACAGCCCAAACAAGTTTCTAAAAGGATGAGTTTGTAACTACTTTACTTTTGGAGAAAATTCAAAACATTCATTATTCAATAGGGCCCAAACTATCAAAAACCAGCGGTATCAATGAACACACATTTCTTGGTAGAATCATGCAGGACTGAAATTTTTGATGTTTTTCTACTCCTCTCATGAGCCCAAACAAGTCTCTAAAAGCATGAGTTTGCAACTACTTTACTTTTGGAGAAAATTCAGAACATTCATTACTCAAAAGAGCCCAATAGCAAAAACCAGCGTTTTGAATGAAGAATCACATTTCTTGGTAGAATCATGCAGGATTGAAATTTTTGATGGTTTTTTACTCCTCTCAATAGCCCAAACAAGTTTCTAAAAGGATGAGTTTGCAACTACTTTACTTTTGGAGAAAATTCAAAACATTCATTATTCAATAGGGCCCAAACTATCAAAAACCAGCGGTTTCAATGAACACACATTTCTTGGTAGAATCATGCAGGACTGAAATTTTTGATGTTTTTCTACTCCTCTCATGAGCCCAAACAAGTCTCTAAAAGCATGAGTTTGCAACTACTTTACTTTTGGAGAAAATTCAAAACATTCATTATTCAATAGAGCCCAATAGCAAAAATCAGGTTTTGAATGAAGAATCACATTTCTTGGTAGAATCATGCAGGATTGAAATTTTTGATGGTTTTTTACTCCTCTCAACAGCCCAAACAAGTTTCTGAAAGGATGAGTTTGCAACTACTTTACTTTTGGAGAAAATTCAAAACATTCATTATTCAATAGGGCCCAAACTATCAAAAACCAGCAGTTTCAATGAACACACATTTCTTGGTAGAATCATGCAGGACTGAAATTTTTGATGTTTTTCTACTCCTCTCATGAGCCCAAACAAGTCTCTAAAAGCATGAGTTTGCAACTACTTTACTTTTCGAGAAAATTCAAAACATTCATTATTCAATAGAGCCCAATAGCAAAAATCAGGTTTTGAATGAAGAATCACATTTCTTTGTAGAATCATGCAGGATTGAAATTTTTGATGGTTTTTTACTCCTCTCAACAGCCCAAACAAGTTTCTAAAAGGATGAGTTTGTAACTACTTTACTTTTGGAGAAAATTCAAAACATTCATTATTCAATAGGGCCCAAACTACCAAAAACCAGCGGTTTCAATGAACACACATTTCTTGGTAGAATCATGGAGGACTGAAATTTTTGATGTTTTTCTACTCCTCTCATGAGCCCAAACAAGTCTCTAAAAGCATGAGTTTGCAACTACTTTACTTTTGGAGAAAATTCAAAACATTCATTACTCAAAAGAGCCCAATAGCAAAAACCAGCGTTTTGAATGAAGAATCACATTTCTTGGTAGAATCATGCAGGATTGAAATTTTTGATGGTTTTTTACTCCTCTCAACAGCCCAAACAAGTTTCTAAAAGGATGAGTTTGCAACTACTTTACTTTTGGAGAAAATTCAAAACATTCATTATTCAATAGGGCCCAAACTATCAAAAACCAGCGGTTTCAATGAACACACATTTCTTGGTAAAATCATGCAGGACTGAAATTTTTGATGTTTTTCTACTCCTCTCATGAGCCCAAACAAGTCTCTAAAAGCATGAGTTTGCAACTACTTTACTTTTGGAGAAAATTCAAAACATTCATTATTCAATAGAGCCCAATAGCAAAAATCAGGTTTTGAATGAAGAATCACATTTCTTGGTAGAATCATGCAGGATTGAAATTTTTGATGGTTTTTTACTCCTCTCAACAGCCCAAACAAGTTTCTAAAAGGATGAGTTTGCAACTACTTTACTTTTGGAGAAAATTCAAAACATTCATTATTCAATAGGGCCCAAACTATCAAAAACCAGCGGTTTCAATGAACACACATTTCTTGGTAGAATCATGCAGGACTGAAATTTTTGATGTTTTTCTACTCCTCTCATGAGCCCAAACAAGTCTCTAAAAGCATGAGTTTGCAACTACTTTACTTTTGGAGAAAATTCAAAACATTCATTATTCAATAGAGCCCAATAGCAAAAATCAGGTTTTGAATGAAAAATCACATTTCTTGGTAGAATCATGCAGGATTGAAATTTTTGATGGTTTTTTACTCCTCTCAACAGCCCAAACAAGTTTCTAAAAGGATGAGTTTGCAACTACTTTACTTTTGGAGAAAATTCAAAACATTCATTATTCAATAGGGCCCAAACTATCAAAAACCAGCGGTTTCAATGAACACACATTTCTTGGTAGAATCATGCAGGACTGAAATTTTTGATGTTTTTCTACTCCTCTCATGAGCCCAAACAAGTCTCTAAAAGCATGAGTTTGCAACTACTTTACTTTTGGAGAAAATTCAAAACATTCATTATTCAATAGAGCCCAATAGCAAAAATCAGGTTTTGAATGAAGAATCACATTTCTTGGTAGAATCATGCAGGATTGAAATTTTTGATGGTTTTTTACTCCTCTCAACAGCCCAAACAAGTTTCTAAAAGGATGAGTTTGCAACTACTTTACTTTTGGAGAAAATTCAAAACATTCATTATTCAATAGGGCCCAAAATATCAAAAACCAGCGGTTTGAATGAACACACATTTCTTGGTAGAATCGTGCAGGACTGAAATTTTTGATGTTTTTCTACTCCTCTCATGAGCCCAAACAAGTCTCTAAAAGGATGAGTTTGCAACTACTTTACTTTTGGAGAAAATTCAAAACATTCATTATTCAATAGAGCCCAATAGCACAAACCAGCGTTTTGAATGAAGAATCACATTTCTTGGTAGAATCATGCAGGATTGAAATTTTTGATGGTTTTTTACTCCTCTCAACAGCCCAAACAAGTTTCTAAAAGGATGAGTTTGCAACTACTTTACTTTTGGAGAAAATTCAAAACATTCATTATTCAATAGGGCCCAAACTATCAAAAACCAGCGGTTTCAATGAACACACATTTCTTGGTAGAATCATGCAGGACTGAAATTTTTGATGTTTTTCTACTCCTCTCATGAGCCCAAACAAGTCTCTAAAAGCATGAGTTTGCAACTACTTTACTTTTGGAGAAAATTCAAAACATTCATTATTCAATAGAGCCCAATAGCAAAAATCAGGTTTTGAATGAAGAATCACATTTCTTTGTAGAATCATGCAGGATTGAAATTTTTGATGGTTTTTTACTCCTCTCAACAGCCCAAACAAGTTTCTAAAAGGATGAGTTTGTAACTACTTTACTTTTGGAGAAAATTCAAAACATTCATTATTCAATAGGGCCCAAACTACCAAAAACCAGCGGTTTCAATGAACACACATTTCTTGGTAGAATCATGGAGGACTGAAATTTTTGATGTTTTTCTACTCCTCTCATGAGCCCAAACAAGTCTCTAAAAGCATGAGTTTGCAACTACTTTACTTTTGGAGAAAATTCAAAACATTCATTACTCAAAAGAGCCCAATAGCAAAAACCAGCGTTTTGAATGAAGAATCACATTTCTTGGTAGAATCATGCAGGATTGAAATTTTTGATGGTTTTTTACTCCTCTCAACAGCCCAAACAAGTTTCTAAAAGGATGAGTTTGCAACTACTTTACTTTTGGAGAAAATTCAAAACATTCATTATTCAATAGGGCCCAAACTATCAAAAACCAGCGGTTTCAATGAACACACATTTCTTGGTAAAATCATGCAGGACTGAAATTTTTGATGTTTTTCTACTCCTCTCATGAGCCCAAACAAGTCTCTAAAAGCATGAGTTTGCAACTACTTTACTTTTGGAGAAAATTCAAAACATTCATTATTCAATAGAGCCCAATAGCAAAAATCAGGTTTTGAATGAAGAATCACATTTCTTGGTAGAATCATGCAGGATTGAAATTTTTGATGGTTTTTTACTCCTCTCAACAGCCCAAACAAGTTTCTAAAAGGATGAGTTTGCAACTACTTTACTTTTGGAGAAAATTCAAAACATTCATTATTCAATAGGGCCCAAACTATCAAAAACCAGCGGTTTCAATGAACACACATTTCTTGGTAGAATCATGCAGGACTGAAATTTTTGATGTTTTTCTACTCCTCTCATGAGCCCAAACAAGTCTCTAAAAGCATGAGTTTGCAACTACTTTACTTTTGGAGAAAATTCAAAACATTCATTATTCAATAGAGCCCAATAGCAAAAATCAGGTTTTGAATGAAAAATCACATTTCTTGGTAGAATCATGCAGGATTGAAATTTTTGATGGTTTTTTACTCCTCTCAACAGCCCAAACAAGTTTCTAAAAGGATGAGTTTGCAACTACTTTACTTTTGGAGAAAATTCAAAACATTCATTATTCAATAGGGCCCAAACTATCAAAAACCAGCGGTTTCAATGAACACACATTTCTTGGTAGAATCATGCAGGACTGAAATTTTTGATGTTTTTCTACTCCTCTCATGAGCCCAAACAAGTCTCTAAAAGCATGAGTTTGCAACTACTTTACTTTTGGAGAAAATTCAAAACATTCATTATTCAATAGAGCCCAATAGCAAAAATCAGGTTTTGAATGAAGAATCACATTTCTTGGTAGAATCATGCAGGATTGAAATTTTTGATGGTTTTTTACTCCTCTCAACAGCCCAAACAAGTTTCTAAAAGGATGAGTTTGCAACTACTTTACTTTTGGAGAAAATTCAAAACATTCATTATTCAATAGGGCCCAAAATATCAAAAACCAGCGGTTTGAATGAACACACATTTCTTGGTAGAATCGTGCAGGACTGAAATTTTTGATGTTTTTCTACTCCTCTCATGAGCCCAAACAAGTCTCTAAAAGGATGAGTTTGCAACTACTTTACTTTTGGAGAAAATTCAAAACATTCATTATTCAATAGAGCCCAATAGCACAAACCAGCGTTTTGAATGAAGAATCACATTTCTTGGTAGAATCATGCAGGATTGAAATTTTTGATGGTTTTTTACTCCTCTCAACAGCCCAAACAAGTTTCTAAAAGGATGAGTTTGCAACTACTTTACTTTTGGAGAAAATTCAAAACATTCATTATTCAATAGGGCCCAAACTATCAAAAACCAGCGGTTTGAATGAACACACATTTCTTGGTAGAATCATGCAGGACTGAAATTTTTGATGTTTTTCTACTCCTCTCATGAGCCCAAACAAGTCTCTAAAAGCATGAGTTTGCAACTACTTTACTTTTGGAGAAAATTCAAAACATTCATTACTCAAAAGAGCCCAATAGCAAAAACCAGCGTTTTGAATGAAGAATCACATTTCTTGGTAGAATCATGCAGGATTGAAATTTTTGATGGTTTTTTACTCCTCTCAACAGCCCAAACAAGTTTCTAAAAGGATGAGTTTGCAACTACTTTACTTTTGGAGAAAATTCAAAACATTCATTATTCAATAGGGCCCAAACTATCAAAAACCAGCGGTTTCAATGAACACACATTTCTTGGTAGAATCATGCAGGACTGAAATTTTTGATGTTTTTCTACTCCTCTCATGAGCCCAAACAAGTCTCTAAAAGCATGAGTTTGCAACTACTTTACGTTTGGAGAAAATTCAAAACATTCATTATTCAATAGAGCCCAATAGCAAAAATCAGGTTTTGAATGAAGAATCACATTTCTTGGTAAAATCATGCAGGATTGAAATTTTTGATGGTTTTTTACTCCTCTCAACAGCCCAAACAAGTTTCTAAAAGGATGAGTTTGCAACTACTTTACTTTTGGAGAAAATTCAAAACATTCATTATTCAATAGGGCCCAAACTATCAAAAACCAGCGGTTTGAATGAACACACATTTCTTGGTAGAATCATGCAGGACTGAAATTTTTGATGTTTTTCTACTCCTCTCATGAGCCCAAACAAGTCTCTAAAAGCATGAGTTTGCAACTACTTTACTTTTGGAGAAAATTCAAAACATTCATTACTCAAAAGAGCCCAATAGCAAAAACCAGCGTTTTGAATGAAGAATCACATTTCTTGGTAGAATCATGCAGGATTGAAATTTTTGATGGTTTTTTACTCCTCTCAACAGCCCAAACAAGTTTCTAAAAGGATGAGTTTGCAACTACTTTACTTTTGGAGAAAATTCAAAACATTCATTATTCAATAGGGCCCAAACTATCAAAAACCAGCGGTTTCAATGAACACACATTTCTTGGTAGAATCATGCAGGACTGAAATTTTTGATGTTTTTCTACTCCTCTCATGAGCCCAAACAAGTCTCTAAAAGCATGAGTTTGCAACTACTTTGCTTTTGGAGAAAATTCAAAACATTCATTATTTAATAGAGCCCAATAGCAAACACCAGCGTTTTGAATGAAGAATCACATTTCTTGGTAGAATCATGCAGGATTGAAATTTTTGATGGTTTTTTACTCCTCTCAACAGCCCAAACAAGTTTCTAAAAGGATGAGTTTGCAACTACTTTACTTTTGGAGAAAATTCAAAACATTCATTATTCAATAGGGCCCAAACTATCAAAAACCAGCGGTTTCAATGAACACACATTTCTTGGTAGAATCATGCAGGACTGAAATTTTTGATGTTTTTCTACTCCTCTCATGAGCCCAAACAAGTCTCTAAAAGCATGAGTTTGCAACTACTTTACTTTTGGAGAAAATTCAAAACATTCATTATTCAATAGAGCCCAATAGCAAAAACCAGCGTTTTGAATGAAGAATCACATTTCTTGGTAGAATCATGCAGGATTGAAATTTTTGATGGTTTTTTACTCCTCTCAACAGCCCAAACAAGTTTCTAAAAGGATGAGTTTGCAACTACTTTACTTTTGGAGAAAATTCAAAACATTCATTATTCAATAGGGCCCAAACTATCAAAAACCAGCGGTTTGAATGAACACACATTTCTTGGTAGAATCATGCAGGACTGAAATTTTTGATGTTTTTCTACTCCTCTCATGAGCCCAAACAAGTCTCTAAAAGCATGAGTTTGCAACTACTTTACTTTTGGAGAAAATTCAAAACATTCATTATTCAATAGAGCCCAATAGCAAAAATCAGGTTTCGAATGAAGAATCACATTTCTTGGTAAAATCATGCAGGATTGAAATTTTTGATGGTTTTTTACTCCTCTCAACAGCCCAAACAAGTTTCTAAAAGGATGAGTTTGCAACTACTTTACTTTTGGAGAAAATTCAAAACATTCATTATTCAATAGGGCCCAAACTATCAAAAACCAGCGGTTTGAATGAACACACATTTCTTGGTAGAATCATGCACGACTGAAATTTTTGATGTTTTTCTACTCCTCTCATGAGCCCAAACAAGTCTCTAAAAGCATGAGTTTGCAACTACTTTACTTTTGGAGAAAATTCAAAACATTCATTACTCAAAAGAGCCCAATAGCAAAAACCAGCGTTTTGAATGAAGAATCACATTTCTTGGTAGAATCATGCAGGATTGAAATTTTTGATGGTTTTTTACTCCTCTCAACAGCCCAAACAAGTTTCTAAAAGGATGAGTTTGTAACTACTTTACTTTTGGAGAAAATTCAAAACATTCATTATTCAATAGGGCCCAAACTATCAAAAACCAGCGGTTTCAATGAACACACATTTCTTGGTAGAATCATGCAGGACTGAAATTTTTGATGTTTTTCTACTCCTCTCATGAGCCCAAACAAGTCTCTAAAAGCATGAGTTTGCAACTACTTTACTTTTGGAGAAAATTCAAAACATTCATTACTCAAAAGAGCCCAATAGCAAAAACCAGCGTTTTGAATGAAGAATCACATTTCTTGGTAGAATCATGCAGGATTGAAATTTTTGATGGTTTTTTACTCCTATCAACAGCCCAAACAAGTTTCTAAAAGGATGAGTTTGCAACTACTTTACTTTTGGAGAAAATTCAAAACATTCATTATTCAATAGGGCCCAAACTATCAAAAACCAGCGGTTTCAATGAACACACATTTCTTGGTAAAATCATGCAGGACTGAAATTTTTGATGTTTTTCTACTCCTCTCATGAGCCCAAACAAGTCTCTAAAAGCATGAGTTTGCAACTACTTTACTTTTGGAGAAAATTCAAAACATTCATTATTCAATAGAGCCCAATAGCAAAAATCAGGTTTTGAATGAAGAATCACATTTCCTGGTAGAATCATGCAGGATTGAAATTTTTGATGGTTTTTTACTCCTCTCAACAGCCCAAACAAGTTTCTAAAAGGATGAGTTTGCAACTACTTTACTTTTGGAGAAAATTCAAAACATTCATTATTCAATAGGGCCCAAACTATCAAAAACCAGCGGTTTGAATGAACACACATTTCTTGGTAGAATCATGCAGGACTGAAATTTTTGATGTTTTTCTACTCCTCTCATGAGCCCAAACAAGTCTCTAAAAGGATGAGTTTGCAACTACTTTACTTTTGGAGAAAATTCAAAACATTCATTATTCAATAGAGCCCAATAGCAAAAACCAGCGTTTTGAATGAAGAATCACATTTCTTGGTAGAATTATGCAGGATTGAAATTTTTGATGGTTTTTTACTCCTCTCAACAGCCCAAACAAGTTTCTAAAAGGATGAGTTTGTAACTACTTTACTTTTGGAGAAAATTCAAAACATTCATTATTCAATAGGGCCCAAACTATCAAAAACCAGCGGTTTGAATGAACACACATTTCTTGGTAGAATCATGCAGGACTGAAATTTTTGATGTTTTTCTACTCCTCTCATGAGCCCAAACAAGTCTCTAAAAGCATGAGTTTGCAACTACTTTACTTTTGGAGAAAATTCAAAACATTCATTACTCAAAAGAGCCCAATAGCAAAAACCAGCGTTTTGAATGAAGAATCACATTTCTTGGTAGAATCATGCAGGATTGAAATTTTTGATGGTTTTTTACTCCTCTCAACAGCCCAAACAAGTTTCTAAAAGGATGAGTTTGCAACTACTTTACTTTTGGAGAAAATTCAAAACATTCATTATTCAATAGGGCCCAAACTATCAAAAACCAGCGGTTTGAATGAACACACATTTCTTGGTAGAATCATGCAGGACTGAAATTTTTGATGTTTTTCTACTCCTCTCATGAGCCCAAACAAGTCTCTAAAAGGATGAGTTTGCAACTACTTTACTTTTGGAGAAAATTCAAAACATTCATTATTCAATAGAGCCCAATAGCAAAAACCAGCGTTTTGAATGAAGAATCACATTTCTTGGTAGAATTATGCAGGATTGAAATTTTTGATGGTTTTTTACTCCTCTCAACAGCCCAAACAAGTTTCTAAAAGGATGAGTTTGTAACTACTTTACTTTTGGAGAAAATTCAAAACATTCATTATTCAATAGGGCCCAAACTATCAAAAACCAGCGGTTTGAATGAACACACATTTCTTGGTAGAATCATGCAGGACTGAAATTTTTGATGTTTTTCTACTCCTCTCATGAGCCCAAACAAGTCTCTAAAAGCATGAGTTTGCAACTACTTTACTTTTGGAGAAAATTCAAAACATTCATTACTCAAAAGAGCCCAATAGCAAAAACCAGCGTTTTGAATGAAGAATCACATTTCTTGGTAGAATCATGCAGGATTGAAATTTTTGATGGTTTTTTACTCCTCTCAACAGCCCAAACAAGTTTCTAAAAGGATGAGTTTGCAACTACTTTACTTTTGGAGAAAATTCAAAACATTCATTATTCAATAGAGCCCAATAGCAAAAATCAGGTTTTGAATGAAGAATCACATTTCTTGGTAAAATCATGCAGGATTGAAATTATTGATGGTTTTTTTTACTCCTCTCAACAGCCCAAACAAGTTTCTAAAAGGATGAGTTTGCAACTACTTTACTTTTGGAGAAAATTCAAAACATTCATTATTCAATAGGGCCCAAACTATCAAAAACCAGCGGTTTGAATGAACACACATTTCTTGGTAGAATCATGCAGGACTGAAATTTTTGATGTTTTTCTACTCCTCTCATGAGCCCAAACAAGTCTCTAAAAGCATGAGTTTGCAACTACTTTACTTTTGGAGAAAATTCAAAACATTCATTACTCAAAAGAGCCCAATAGCAAAAACCAGCGTTTTGAATGAAGAATCACATTTCTTGGTAGAATCATGCAGGATTGAAATTTTTGATGGTTTTTTACTCCTCTCAACAGCCCAAACAAGTTTCTAAAAGGATGAGTTTGCAACTACTTTACTTTTGGGGAAAATTCAAAACATTCATTATTCAATAGGGCCCAAACTATCAAAAACCAGCGGTTTCAATGAACACACATTTCTTGGTAGAATCATGCAGGACTGAAATTTTTGATGTTTTTCTACTCCTCTCATGAGCCCAAACAAGTCTCTAAAAGCATGAGTTTGCAACTACTTTACTTTTGGAGAAAATTCAAAACATTCATTATTCAATAGAGCCCAATAGCAAAAATCAGGTTTTGAATGAAGAATCACATTTCTTGGTAGAATCATGCAGGATTGAAATTTTTGATGGTTTTTTACTCCTCTCAACAGCCCAAACAAGTTTCTAAAAGGATGAGTTTGCAACTACTTTACTTTTGGAGAAAATTCAAAACATTCATTATTCAATAGGGCCCAAACTATCAAAAACCAGCGGTTTCAATGAACACACATTTCTTGGTAGAATCATGCAGGACTGAAATTTTTGATGTTTTTCTACTCCTCTCATGAGCCCAAACAAGTCTCTAAAAGCATGAGTTTGCAACTACTTTACTTTTGGAGAAAATTCAAAACATTCATTATTCAATAGAGCCAAATAGCAAAAATCAGGTTTTGAATGAAGAATCACATTTCTTGGTAGAATCATGCAGGATTGAAATTTTTGATGGTTTTTTACTCCTCTCAACAGCCCAAACAAGTTTCTAAAAGGATGAGTTTGCAACTACTTTACTTTTGGAGAAAATTCAAAACATTCATTATTCAATAGGGCCCAAACTATCAAAAACCAGCGGTTTGAATGAACACACATTTCTTGGTAGAATCATGCAGGACTGAAATTTTTGATGTTTTTCTACTCCTCTCATGAGCCCAAACAAGTCTCTAAAAGCATGAGTTTGCAACTACTTTACTTTTGGAGAAAATTCAAAACATTCATTACTCAAAAGAGCCCAATAGCAAAAACCAGCGTTTTGAATGAAGAATCACATTTCTTGGTAGAATCATGCAGGATTGAAATTTTTGATGGTTTTTTACTCCTCTCAACAGCCCAAACAAGTTTCTAAAAGGATGAGTTTGCAACTACTTTACTTTTGGAGAAAATTCAAAACATTCATTATTCAATAGGGCCCAAACTATCAAAAACCAGCGGTTTCAATGAACACACATTTCTTGGTAGAATCATGCAGGACTGAAATTTTTGATGTTTTTCTACTACTCTCATGAGCCCAAACAAGTCTCTAAAAGCATGAGTTTGCAACTACTTTACTTTTGGAGAAAATTCAAAACATTCATTATTCAATAGAGCCCAATAGCAAAAATCAGGTTTTGAATGAAGATTCACATTTCTTTGTAGAATCATGCAGGATTGAAATTTTTGATGGTTTTTTACTCCTCTCAACAGCCCAAACAAGTTTCTAAAAGGATGAGTTTGTAACTACTTTACTTTTGGAGAAAATTCAAAACATTCATTATTCAATAGGGCCCAAACTATCAAAAACCAGCGGTATCAATGAACACACATTTCTTGGTAGAATCATGCAGGACTGAAATTTTTGATGTTTTTCTACTCCTCTCATGAGCCCAAACAAGTCTCTAAAAGCATGAGTTTGCAACTACTTTACTTTTGGAGAAAATTCAAAACATTCATTACTCAAAAGAGCCCAATAGCAAAAACCAGCGTTTTGAATGAAGAATCACATTTCTTGGTAGAATCATGCAGGATTGAAATTTTTGATGGTTTTTTACTCCTCTCAATAGCCCAAACAAGTTTCTAAAAGGATGAGTTTGCAACTACTTTACTTTTGGAGAAAATTCAAAACATTCATTATTCAATAGGGCCCAAACTATCAAAAACCAGCGGTTTCAATGAACACACATTTCTTGGTAGAATCATGCAGGACTGAAATTTTTGATGTTTTTCTACTCCTCTCATGAGCCCAAACAAGTCTCTAAAAGCATGAGTTTGCAACTACTTTACTTTTGGAGAAAATTCAAAACATTCATTATTCAATAGAGCCCAATAGCAAAAATCAGGTTTTGAATGAAGAATCACATTTCTTGGTAGAATCATGCAGGATTGAAATTTTTGATGGTTTTTTACTCCTCTCAACAGCCCAAACAAGTTTCTGAAAGGATGAGTTTGCAACTACTTTACTTTTGGAGAAAATTCAAAACATTCATTATTCAATAGGGCCCAAACTATCAAAAACCAGCAGTTTCAATGAACACACATTTCTTGGTAGAATCATGCAGGACTGAAATTTTTGATGTTTTTCTACTCCTCTCATGAGCCCAAACAAGTCTCTAAAAGCATGAGTTTGCAACTACTTTACTTTTGGAGAAAATTCAAAACATTCATTATTCAATAGAGCCCAATAGCAAAAATCAGGTTTTGAATGAAGAATCACATTTCTTGGTAAAATCATGCAGGATTGAAATTTTTGATGGTTTTTTACTCCTCTCAACAGCCCAAACAAGTTTCTAAAAGGATGAGTTTGCAACTACTTTACTTTTGGAGAAAATTCAAAACATTCATTATTCAATAGGGCCCAAACTATCAAAAACCAGCGGTTTCAATGAACACACATTTCTTGGTAGAATCATGCAGGACTGAAATTTTTGATGTTTTTCTACTCCTCTCATGAGCCCAAACAAGTCTCTAAAAGCATGAGTTTGCAACTACTTTACTTTTGGAGAAAATTCAAAACATTCATTACTCAAAAGAGCCCAATAGCAAAAACCAGCGTTTTGAATGAAGAATCACATTTCTTGGTAGAATCATGCAGGATTGAAATTTTTGATGGTTTTTTACTCCTCTCAACAGCCCAAACAAGTTTCTAAAAGGATGATTTTGCAACTACTTTACTTTTGGAGAAAATTCAAAACATTCATTATTCAATAGGGCCCAAACTATCAAAAACCAGCGGTTTCAATGAACACACATTTCTTGGTAGAATCATGCAGGACTGAAATTTTTGATGTTTTTCTACTCCTCTCATGAGCCCAAACAAGTCTCTAAAAGCATGAGTTTGCAACTACATTACTTTTGGAGAAAATTCAAAACATTCATTATTCAATAGAGCCCAATAGCAAAAATCAGGTTTTGAATGAAGAATCACATTTCTTGGTAGAATCATGCAGGATTGAAATTTTTGATGGTTTTTTACTCCTCTCAACAGCCCAAACAAGTTTCTAAAAGGATGAGTTTGCAACTACTTTACTTTTGGAGAAAATTCAAAACATTCATTATTCAATAGGGCCCAAACTATCAAAAACCAGCGGTTTCAATGAACACACATTTCTTGGTAGAATCATGCAGGACTGAAATTTTTGATGTTTTTCTACTCCTCTCATGAGCCCAAACAAGTCTCTAAAAGCATGAGTTTGCAACTACTTTACTTTTGGAGAAAATTCAAAACATTCATTATTCAATAGAGCCCAATAGCAAAAATCAGGTTTTGAATGAAGAATCACATTTCTTGGTAAAATCATGCAGGATTGAAATTTTTGATGGTTTTTTACTCCTCTCAACAGCCCAAACAAGTTTCTAAAAGGATGAGTTTGCAACTACTTTACTTTTGGAGAAAATTCAAAACATTCATTATTCAATAGGGCCCAAACTATCAAAAACCAGCGGTTTCAATGAACACACATTTCTTGGTAGAATCATGCAGAACTGAAATTTTTGATGTTTTTCTACTCCTCTCATGAGCCCAAACAAGTCTCTAAAAGCATGAGTTTGCAACTACTTTACTTTTGGAGAAAATTCAAAACATTCATTATTCAATAGAGCCCAATAGCAAAAATCAGGTTTTGAATGAAGAATCACATTTCTTGGTAGAATCATGCAGGATTGAAATTTTTGATGGTTTTTTACTCCTCTCAACAGCCCAAACAAGTTTCAAAAAGGATGAGTTTGCAACTACTTTACTTTTGGAGAAAATTCAAAACATTCATTATTCAATAGGGCCCAAAATATCAAAAACCAGCGGTTTGAATGAACACACATTTCTTGGTAGAATCGTGCAGGACTGAAATTTTTGATGTTTTTCTACTCCTCTCATGAGCCCAAACAAGTCTCTAAAAGGATGAGTTTGCAACTACTTTACTTTTGGAGAAAATTCAAAACATTCATTATTCAATAGAGCCCAATAGCAAAAGCCAGCGTTTTGAATGAAGAATCACATTTCTTGGTAGAATCATGCAGGATTGAAATTTTTGATGGTTTTTTACTCCTCTCAACAGCCCAAACAAGTTTCTAAAAGGATGAGTTTGTAACTACTTTACTTTTGGAGAAAATTCAAAACATTCATTATTCAATAGGGCCCAAACTATCAAAAAAAAGCGGTTTGAATGAACACACATTTCTTGGTAGAATCATGCAGGACTGAAATTTTTGATGTTTTTCTACTCCTCTCATGAGCCCAAACAAGTCTCTAAAAGCATGAGTTTGCAACTACTTTACTTTTGGAGAAAATTCAAAACATTCATTACTCAAAAGAGCCCAATAGCAAAAACCAGCGTTTTGAATGAAGAATCACATTTCTTGGTAGAATCATGCAGGATTGAAATTTTTGATGGTTTTTTACTCCTCTCAACAGCCCAAACAAGTTTCTAAAAGGATGAGTTTGCAACTACTTTACTTTTGGAGAAAATTCAAAACATTCATTATTCAATAGGGCCCAAACTATCAAAAACCAGCGGTTTCAATGAACACACATTTCTTGGTAGAATCATGCAGGACTGAAATTTTTGATGTTTTTCTACTCCTCTCATGAGCCCAAACAAGTCTCTAAAAGCATGAGTTTGCAACTACTTTACTTTTGGAGAAAATTCAAAACATTCATTACTCAAAAGAGCCCAATAGCAAAAACCAGCGTTTTGAATGAAGAATCACATTTCTTGGTAGAATCATGCAGGATTGAAATTTTTGATGGTTTTTTACTCCTCTCAACAGCCCAAACAAGTTTCTAAAAGGATGAGTTTGCAACTACTTTACTTTTGGAGAAAATTCAAAACATTCATTATTCAATAGGGCCCAAACTATCAAAAACCAGCGGTTTCAATGAACACACATTTCTTGGTAGAATCATGCAGGACTGAAATTTTTGATGTTTTTCTACTCCTCTCATGAGCCCAAACAAGTCTCTAAAAGCATGAGTTTGCAACTACATTACTTTTGGAGAAAATTCAAAACATTCATTATTCAATAGAGCCCAATAGCAAAAATCAGGTTTTGAATGAAGAATCACATTTCTTGGTAGAATCATGCAGGATTGAAATTTTTGATGGTTTTTTACTCCTCTCAACAGCCCAAACAAGTTTCTAAAAGGATGAGTTTGCAACTACTTTACTTTTGGAGAAAATTCAAAACATTCATTATTCAATAGGGCCCAAACTATCAAAAACCAGCGGTTTCAATGAACACACATTTCTTGGTAGAATCATGCAGGACTGAAATTTTTGATGTTTTTCTACTCCTCTCATGAGCCCAAACAAGTCTCTAAAAGCATGAGTTTGCAACTACTTTACTTTTGGAGAAAATTCAAAACATTCATTATTCAATAGAGCCCAATAGCAAAAATCAGGTTTTGAATGAAGAATCACATTTCTTGGTAAAATCATGCAGGATTGAAATTTTTGATGGTTTTTTACTCCTCTCAACAGCCCAAACAAGTTTCTGAAAGGATGAGTTTGCAACTACTTTACTTTTGGAGAAAATTCAAAACATTCATTATTCAATAGGGCCCAAACTATCAAAAACCAGCGGTTTGAATGAACACACATTTCTTGGTAGAATCATGCAGGACTGAAATTTTTGATGTTTTTCTACTCCTCTCATGAGCCCAAACAAGTCTCTAAAAGCATGAGTTTGCAACTACTTTACTTTTGGAGAAAATTCAAAACATTCATTACTCAAAAGAGACCAATAGCAAAAACCAGCGTTTTGAATGAAGAATCACATTTCTTGGTAGAATCATGCAGGATTGAAATTTTTGATGGTTTTTTACTCCTCTCAACAGCCCAAACAAGTTTCTAAAAGGATGAGTTTGTAACTACTTTACTTTTGGAGAAAATTCAAAACATTCATTATTCAATAGGGCCCAAACTATCAAAAACCAGCGGTTTCAATGAACACTCATTTCTTGGTAGAATCATGCAGGACTGAAATTTTTGATGTTTTTCTACTCCTCTCATGAGCCCAAACAAGTCTCTAAAAGCATGAGTTTGCAACTACATTACTTTTGGAGAAAATTCAAAACATTCATTATTCAATAGAGCCCAATAGCAAAAATCAGGTTTTGAATGAAGAATCACATTTCTTGGTAGAATCATGCAGGATTGAAATTTTTGATGGTTTTTTACTCCTCTCAACAGCCCAAACAAGTTTCTAAAAGGATGAGTTTGCAACTACTTTACTTTTGGAGAAAATTCAAAACATTCATTATTCAATAGGGCCCAAACTATCAAAAACCAGCGGTTTCAATAAACACACATTTCTTGGTAGAATCATGCAGGACTGAAATTTTTGATGTTTTTCTACTCCTCTCATGAGCCCAAACAAGTCTCTAAAAGCATGAGTTTGCAACTACTTCACTTTTGGAGAAAATTCAAAACATTCATTATTCAATAGAGCCCAATAGCAAAAATCAGGTTTTGAATGAAGAATCACATTTCTTGGTAAAATCATGCAGGATTGAAATTTTTGATGGTTTTTTACTCCTCTCAACAGCCCAAACAAGTTTCTAAAAGGATGAGTTTGCAACTACTTTACTTTTGGAGAAAATTCAAAACATTCATTATTCAATAGGGCCCAAACTATCAAAAACCAGCGGTTTCAATGAACACACATTTCTTGGTAGAATCATGCAGGACTGAAATTTTTGATGTTTTTCTACTCCTCTCATGAGCCCAAACAAGTCTCTAAAAGCATGAGTTTGCAACTACTTTACTTTTGGAGAAAATTCAAAACATTCATTATTCAATAGAGCCCAATAGCAAAAATCAGGTTTTGAATGAAGAATCACATTTCTTGGTAGAATCATGCAGGATTGAAATTTTTGATGGTTTTTTACTCCTCTCAACAGCCCAAACAAGTTTCTAAAAGGATGAGTTTGCAACTACTTTACTTTTGGAGAAAATTCAAAACATTCATTATTCAATAGGGCCCAAACTATCAAAAACCAGCGGTTTCAATGAACACACATTTCTTGGTAGAATCATGCAGGACTGAAATTTTTGATGTTTTTCTACTCCTCTCATGAGCCCAAACAAGTCTCTAAAAGCATGAGTTTGCAACTACTTTACTTTTGGAGAAAATTCAAAACATTCATTATTCAATAGAGCCCAATAGCAAAAATCAGGTTTTGAATGAAGAATCACATTTCTTGGTAAAATCATGCAGGATTGAAATTTTTGATGGTTTTTTACTCCTCTCAACAGCCCAAACAAGTTTCTGAAAGGATGAGTTTGCAACTACTTTACTTTTGGAGAAAATTCAAAACATTCATTATTCAATAGGGCCCAAACTATCAAAAACCAGCGGTTTGAATGAACACACATTTCTTGGTAGAATCATGCAGGACTGAAATTTTTGATGTTTTTCTACTCCTCTCATGAGCCCAAACAAGTCTCTAAAAGCATGAGTTTGCAACTACTTTACTTTTGGAGAAAATTCAAAACATTCATTACTCAAAAGAGCCCAATAGCAAAAACCAGCGTTTTGAATGAAGAATCACATTTCTTGGTAGAATCATGCAGGATTGAAATTTTTGATGGTTTTTTACTCCTCTCAACAGCCCAAACAAGTTTCTAAAAGGATGAGTTTGCAACTACTTTACTTTTGGAGAAAATTCAAAACATTCATTATTCAATAGGGCCCAAACTATCAAAAACCAGCGGTTTCAATGAACACACATTTCTTGGTAGAATCATGCAGGACTGAAATTTTTGATGTTTTTCTACTCCTCTCATGAGCCCAAACAAGTCTCTAAAAGCATGAGTTTGCAACTACATTACTTTTGGAGAAAATTCAAAACATTCATTATTCAATAGAGCCCAATAGCAAAAATCAGGTTTTGAATGAAGAATCACATTTCTTGGTAGAATCATGCAGGATTGAAATTTTTGATGGTTTTTTACTCCTCTCAACAGCCCAAACAAGTTTCAAAAAGGATGAGTTTGCAACTACTTTACTTTTGGAGAAAATTCAAAACATTCATTATTCAATAGGGCCCAAAATATCAAAAACCAGCGGTTTGAATGAACACACATTTCTTGGTAGAATCGTGCAGGACTGAAATTTTTGATGTTTTTCTACTCCTCTCATGAGCCCAAACAAGTCTCTAAAAGGATGAGTTTGCAACTACTTTACTTTTGGAGAAAATTCAAAACATTCATTATTCAATAGAGCCCAATAGCAAAAGCCAGCGTTTTGAATGAAGAATCACATTTCTTGGTAGAATCATGCAGGATTGAAATTTTTGATGGTTTTTTACTCCTCTCAACAGCCCAAACAAGTTTCTAAAAGGATGAGTTTGTAACTACTTTACTTTTGGAGAAAATTCAAAACATTCATTATTCAATAGGGCCCAAACTATCAAAAAAAAGCGGTTTGAATGAACACACATTTCTTGGTAGAATCATGCAGGACTGAAATTTTTGATGTTTTTCTACTCCTCTCATGAGCCCAAACAAGTCTCTAAAAGCATGAGTTTGCAACTACTTTACTTTTGGAGAAAATTCAAAACATTCATTACTCAAAAGAGCCCAATAGCAAAAACCAGCGTTTTGAATGAAGAATCACATTTCTTGGTAGAATCATGCAGGATTGAAATTTTTGATGGTTTTTTACTCCTCTCAACAGCCCAAACAAGTTTCTAAAAGGATGAGTTTGCAACTACTTTACTTTTGGAGAAAATTCAAAACATTCATTATTCAATAGGGCCCAAACTATCAAAAACCAGCGGTTTCAATGAACACACATTTCTTGGTAGAATCATGCAGGACTGAAATTTTTGATGTTTTTCTACTCCTCTCATGAGCCCAAACAAGTCTCTAAAAGCATGAGTTTGCAACTACTTTACTTTTGGAGAAAATTCAAAACATTCATTACTCAAAAGAGCCCAATAGCAAAAACCAGCGTTTTGAATGAAGAATCACATTTCTTGGTAGAATCATGCAGGATTGAAATTTTTGATGGTTTTTTACTCCTCTCAACAGCCCAAACAAGTTTCTAAAAGGATGAGTTTGCAACTACTTTACTTTTGGAGAAAATTCAAAACATTCATTATTCAATAGGGCCCAAACTATCAAAAACCAGCGGTTTCAATGAACACACATTTCTTGGTAGAATCATGCAGGACTGAAATTTTTGATGTTTTTCTACTCCTCTCATGAGCCCAAACAAGTCTCTAAAAGCATGAGTTTGCAACTACATTACTTTTGGAGAAAATTCAAAACATTCATTATTCAATAGAGCCCAATAGCAAAAATCAGGTTTTGAATGAAGAATCACATTTCTTGGTAGAATCATGCAGGATTGAAATTTTTGATGGTTTTTTACTCCTCTCAACAGCCCAAACAAGTTTCTAAAAGGATGAGTTTGCAACTACTTTACTTTTGGAGAAAATTCAAAACATTCATTATTCAATAGGGCCCAAACTATCAAAAACCAGCGGTTTCAATGAACACACATTTCTTGGTAGAATCATGCAGGACTGAAATTTTTGATGTTTTTCTACTCCTCTCATGAGCCCAAACAAGTCTCTAAAAGCATGAGTTTGCAACTACTTTACTTTTGGAGAAAATTCAAAACATTCATTATTCAATAGAGCCCAATAGCAAAAATCAGGTTTTGAATGAAGAATCACATTTCTTGGTAAAATCATGCAGGATTGAAATTTTTGATGGTTTTTTACTCCTCTCAACAGCCCAAACAAGTTTCTGAAAGGATGAGTTTGCAACTACTTTACTTTTGGAGAAAATTCAAAACATTCATTATTCAATAGGGCCCAAACTATCAAAAACCAGCGGTTTGAATGAACACACATTTCTTGGTAGAATCATGCAGGACTGAAATTTTTGATGTTTTTCTACTCCTCTCATGAGCCCAAACAAGTCTCTAAAAGCATGAGTTTGCAACTACATTACTTTTGGAGAAAATTCAAAACATTCATTATTCAATAGAGCCCAATAGCAAAAATCAGGTTTTGAATGAAGAATCACATTTCTTGGTAGAATCATGCAGGATTGAAATTTTTGATGGTTTTTTACTCCTCTCAACAGCCCAAACAAGTTTCTAAAAGGATGAGTTTGCAACTACTTTACTTTTGGAGAAAATTCAAAACATTCATTATTCAATAGGGCCCAAACTATCAAAAACCAGCGGTTTCAATAAACACACATTTCTTGGTAGAATCATGCAGGACTGAAATTTTTGATGTTTTTCTACTCCTCTCATGAGCCCAAACAAGTCTCTAAAAGCATGAGTTTGCAACTACTTCACTTTTGGAGAAAATTCAAAACATTCATTATTCAATAGAGCCCAATAGCAAAAATCAGGTTTTGAATGAAGAATCACATTTCTTGGTAAAATCATGCAGGATTGAAATTTTTGATGGTTTTTTACTCCTCTCAACAGCCCAAACAAGTTTCTAAAAGGATGAGTTTGCAACTACTTTACTTTTGGAGAAAATTCAAAACATTCATTATTCAATAGGGCCCAAACTATCAAAAACCAGCGGTTTCAATGAACACACATTTCTTGGTAGAATCATGCAGGACTGAAATTTTTGATGTTTTTCTACTCCTCTCATGAGCCCAAACAAGTCTCTAAAAGCATGAGTTTGCAACTACTTTACTTTTGGAGAAAATTCAAAACATTCATTATTCAATAGAGCCCAATAGCAAAAATCAGGTTTTGAATGAAGAATCACATTTCTTGGTAGAATCATGCAGGATTGAAATTTTTGATGGTTTTTTACTCCTCTCAACAGCCCAAACAAGTTTCTAAAAGGATGAGTTTGCAACTACTTTACTTTTGGAGAAAATTCAAAACATTCATTATTCAATAGGGCCCAAACTATCAAAAACCAGCGGTTTCAATGAACACACATTTCTTGGTAGAATCATGCAGGACTGAAATTTTTGATGTTTTTCTACTCCTCTCATGAGCCCAAACAAGTCTCTAAAAGCATGAGTTTGCAACTACTTTACTTTTGGAGAAAATTCAAAACATTCATTATTCAATAGAGCCCAATAGCAAAAATCAGGTTTTGAATGAAGAATCACATTTCTTGGTAAAATCATGCAGGATTGAAATTTTTGATGGTTTTTTACTCCTCTCAACAGCCCAAACAAGTTTCTGAAAGGATGAGTTTGCAACTACTTTACTTTTGGAGAAAATTCAAAACATTCATTATTCAATAGGGCCCAAACTATCAAAAACCAGCGGTTTGAATGAACACACATTTCTTGGTAGAATCATGCAGGACTGAAATTTTTGATGTTTTTCTACTCCTCTCATGAGCCCAAACAAGTCTCTAAAAGCATGAGTTTGCAACTACTTTACGTTTGGAGAAAATTCAAAACATTCATTACTCAAAAGAGCCCAATAGCAAAAACCAGCGTTTTGAATGAAGAATCACATTTCTTGGTAGAATCATGCAGGATTGAAATTTTTGATGGTTTTTTACTCCTCTCAACAGCCCAAACAAGTTTCTAAAAGGATGAGTTTGCAACTACTTTACTTTTGGAGAAAATTCAAAACATTCATTATTCAATAGGGCCCAAACTATCAAAAACCAGCGGTTTCAATGAACACACATTTCTTGGTAGAATCATGCAGGACTGAAATTTTTGATGTTTTTCTACTCCTCTCATGAGCCCAAACAAGTCTCTAAAAGCATGAGTTTGCAACTACATTACTTTTGGAGAAAATTCAAAACATTCATTATTCAATAGAGCCCAATAGCAAAAATCAGGTTTTGAATGAAGAATCACATTTCTTGGTAGAATCATGCAGGATTGAAATTTTTGATGGTTTTTTACTCCTCTCAACAGCCCAAACAAGTTTCTAAAAGGATGAGTTTGCAACTACTTTACTTTTGGAGAAAATTCAAAACATTCATTATTCAATAGGGCCCAAACTATCAAAAACCAGCGGTTTCAATAAACACACATTTCTTGGTAGAATCATGCAGGACTGAAATTTTTGATGTTTTTCTACTCCTCTCATGAGCCCAAACAAGTCTCTAAAAGCATGAGTTTGCAACTACTTTACTTTTGGAGAAAATTCAAAACATTCATTATTCAATAGAGCCCAATAGCAAAAATCAGGTATTGAATGAAGAATCACATTTCTTGGTAAAATCATGCAGGATTGAAATTTTTGATGGTTTTTTACTCCTCTCAACAGCCCAAACAAGTTTCTAAAAGGATGAGTTTGCAACTACTTTACTTTTGGAGAAAATTCAAAACATTCATTATTCAATAGGGCCCAAACTATCAAAAACCAGCGGTTTCAATGAACACACATTTCTTGGTAGAATCATGCAGGACTGAAATTTTTGATGTTTTTCTACTCCTCTCATGAGCCCAAACAAGTCTCTAAAAGCATGAGTTTGCAACTACTTTACTTTTGGAGAAAATTCAAAACATTCATTATTCAATAGAGCCCAATAGCAAAAATCAGGTTTTGAATGAAGAATCACATTTCTTGGTAAAATCATGCAGGATTGAAATTTTTGATGGTTTTTTACTCCTCTCAACAGCCCAAACAAGTTTCTAAAAGGATGAGTTTGCAACTACTTTACTTTTGGAGAAAATTCAAAACATTCATTATTCAATAGGGCCCAAACTATCAAAAACCAGCGGTTTGAATGAACACACATTTCTTGGTAGAATCATGCAGGACTGAAATTTTTGATGTTTTTCTACTCCTCTCATGAGCCCAAACAAGTCTCTAAAAGCATGAGTTTGCAACTACTTTACTTTTGGAGAAAATTCAAAACATTCATTACTCAAAAGAGCCCAATAGCAAAAACCAGCGTTTTGAATGAAGAATCACATTTCTTGGTAGAATCATGCATGATTGAAATTTTTGATGGTTTTTTACTCCTCTCAACAGCCCAAACAAGTTTCTAAAAGGATGAGTTTGCAACTACTTTACTTTTGGAGAAAATTCAAAACATTCATTATTCAATAGGGCCCAAACTATCAAAAACCAGCAGTTTCAATGAACACACATTTCTTGGTAGAATCATGCAGGACTGAAATTTTTGATGTTTTTCTACTCCTCTCATGAGCCCAAACAAGTCTCTAAAAGCATGAGTTTGCAACTACTTTACTTTTGGAGAAAATTCAAAACATTCATTATTCAATAGGGCCCAAACTATCAAAAACCAGCGGTTTCAATGAACACACATTTCTTGGTAGAATCATGCAGGACTGAAATTTTTGATGTTTTTCTACTCCTCTCATGAGCCCAAACAAGTCTCTAAAAGCATGAGTTTGCAACTACTTTACTTTTGGAGAAAATTCAAAACATTCATTATTCAATAGAGCCCAATAGCAAAAATCAGGTTTTGAATGAAGAATCACATTTCTTGGTAAAATCATGCAGGATTGAAATTTTTTATGGTTTTTTACTCCTCTCAACAGCCCAAACAAGTTTCTAAAAGGATGAGTTTGCAACTACTTTACTTTTGGAGAAAATTCAAAACATTCATTATTCAATAGGGCCCAAACTATCAAAAACCAGCGGTTTCAATGAACACACATTTCTTGGTAGAATCATGCAGGACTGAAATTTTTGATGTTTTTCTACTCCTCTCATGAGCCCAAACAAGTCTCTAAAAGCATGAGTTTGCAACTACTTTACTTTTGGAGAAAATTCAAAACATTCATTATTCAATAGAGCCCAATAGCAAAAATCAGGTTTTGAATGAAGAATCACATTTCTTGGTAGAATCATGCAGGATTGAAATTTTTGATGGTTTTTTACTCCTCTCAACAGCCCAAACAAGCTTCTAAAAGGATGAGTTTGCAACTACTTTACTTTTGGAGAAAATTCAAAACATTCATTATTCAATAGGGCCCAAACTATCAAAAACCAGCGGTTTGAATGAACACACATTTCTTGGTAGAATCATGCAGGACTGAAATTTTTGATGTTTTTCTACTCCTCTCATGAGCCCAAACAAGTCTCTAAAAGCATGAGTTTGCAACTACTTTACTTTTGGAGAAAATTCAAAACATTCATTACTCAAAAGAGCCCAATAGCAAAAACCAGCGTTTTGAATGAAGAATCACATTTCTTGGTAGAATCATGCAGGATTGAAATTTTTGATGGTTTTTTACTCCTCTCAACAGCCCAAACAAGTTTCTAAAAGGATGAGTTTGCAACTACTTTACTTTTGGAGAAAATTCAAAACATTCATTATTCAATAGGGCCCAAACTATCAAAAACCAGCGGTTTCAATGAACACACATTTCTTGGTAGAATCATGCAGGACTGAAATTTTTGATGTTTTACTACTACTCTCATGAGCCCAAACAAGTCTCTAAAAGCATGAGTTTGCAACTACTTTACTTTTGGAGAAAATTCAAAACATTCATTATTCAATAGAGCCCAATAGCAAAAATCAGGTTTTGAATGAAGATTCACATTTCTTTGTAGAATCATGCAGGATTGAAATTTTTGATGGTTTTTTACTCCTCTCAACAGCCCAAACAAGTTTCTAAAACGATGAGTTTGTAACTACTTTACTTTTGGAGAAAATTCAAAACATTCATTATTCAATAGGGCCCAAACTATCAAAATCCAGCGGTATCAATGAACACACATTTCTTGGTAGAATCATGCAGGACTGAAATTTTTGATGTTTTTCTACTCCTCTCATGAGCCCAAACAAGTCTCTAAAAGCATGAGTTTGCAACTACTTTACTTTTGGAGAAAATTCAAAACATTCATTATTCAATAGAGCCCAATAGCAAAAATCAGGTTTTGAATGAAGAATCACATTTCTTGGTAAAATCATGCAGGATTGAAATTTTTGATGGTTTTTTACTCCTCTCAACAGCCCAAACAAGTTTCTAAAAGGATGAGTTTGCAACTACTTTACTTTTGGAGAAAATTCAAAACATTCATTATTCAATAGGGCCCAAACTATCAAAAACCAGCGGTTTCAATGAACACACATTTCTTGGTAGAATCGTGCAGGACTGAAATTTTTGATGTTTTTCTACTCCTCTCATGAGCCCAAACAAGTCTCTAAAAGGATGAGTTTGCAACTACTTTACTTTTGGAGAAAATTCAAAACATTCATTATTCAATAGAGCCCAATAGCAAAAACCAGCGTTTTGAATGAAGAATCACATTTCTTGGTAGAATCATGCAGGATTGAAATTTTTGATGGTTTTTTACTCCTCTCAACAGCCCAAACAAGTTTCTAAAAGGATGAGTTTGTAACTACTTTACTTTTGGAGAAAATTCAAAACATTCATTATTCAATAGGGCCCAAACTATCAAAAACCAGCGGTTTGAATGAACACACATTTCTTGGTAGAATCATGCAGGACTGAAATTTTTGATGTTTTTCTACTCCTCTCATGAGCCCAAACAAGTCTCTAAAAGCATGAGTTTGCAACTACTTTACTTTTGGAGAAAATTCAAAACATTCATTACTCAAAAGAGCCCAATAGCAAAAACCAGCGTTTTGAATGAAGAATCACATTTCTTGGTAGAATCATGCAGGATTGAAATTTTTGATGGTTTTTTACTCCTCTCAACAGCCCAAACAAGTTTCTAAAAGGATGAGTTTGCAACTACTTTACTTTTGGAGAAAATTCAAAACATTCATTATTCAATAGGGCCCAAACTATCAAAAACCAGCGGTTTGAATGAACACACATTTCTTGGTAGAATCATGCAGGACTGAAATTTTTGATGTTTTTCTACTCCTCTCATGAGCCCAAACAAGTCTCTAAAAGCATGAGTTTGCAACTACTTTACTTTTGGAGAAAATTCAAAACATTCATTACTCAAAAGAGCCCAATAGCAAAAACCAGCGTTTTGAATGAAGAATCACATTTCTTGGTAGAATCATGCAGGATTGAAATTTTTGATGGTTTTTTACTCCTCTCAACAGCCCAAACAAGTTTCTAAAAGGATGAGTTTGCAACTACTTTACTTTTGGAGAAAATTCAAAACATTCATTATTCAATAGGGCCCAAACTATCAAAAACCAGCGGTTTCAATGAACACACATTTCTTGGTAGAATCATGCAGGACTGAAATTTTTGATGTTTTTCTACTCCTCTCATGAGCCCAAACAAGTCTCTAAAAGCATGAGTTTGCAACTACTTTACTTTTGGAGAAAATTCAAAACATTCATTATTCAATAGAGCCCAATAGCAAAAATCAGGTTTTGAATGAAGAATCACATTTCTTGGTAAAATCATGCAGGATTGAAATTATTGATGGTTTTTTTTACTCCTCTCAACAGCCCAAACAAGTTTCTAAAAGGATGAGTTTGCAACTACTTTACTTTTGGAGAAAATTCAAAACATTCATTATTCAATAGGGCCCAAACTATCAAAAACCAGCGGTTTGAATGAACACACATTTCTTGGTAGAATCATGCAGGACTGAAATTTTTGATGTTTTTCTACTCCTCTCATGAGCCCAAACAAGTCTCTAAAAGCATGAGTTTGCAACTACTTTACTTTTGGAGAAAATTCAAAACATTCATTACTCAAAAGAGCCCAATAGCAAAAACCAGCGTTTTGAATGAAGAATCACATTTCTTGGTAGAATCATGCAGGATTGAAATTTTTGATGGTTTTTTACTCCTCTCAACAGCCCAAACAAGTTTCTAAAAGGATGAGTTTGCAACTACTTTACTTTTGGAGAAAATTCAAAACATTCATTATTCAATAGGGCCCAAACTATCAAAAACCAGCGGTTTCAATGAACACACATTTCTTGGTAGAATCATGCAGGACTGAAATTTTTGATGTTTTTCTACTCCTCTCATGAGCCCAAACAAGTCTCTAAAAGCATGAGTTTGCAACTACTTTACTTTTGGAGAAAATTCAAAACATTCATTATTCAATAGAGCCCAATAGCAAAAATCAGGTTTTGAATGAAGAATCACATTTCTTGGTAGAATCATGCAGGATTGAAATTTTTGATGGTTTTTTACTCCTCTCAACAGCCCAAACAAGTTTCTAAAAGGATGAGTTTGCAACTACTTTACTTTTGGAGAAAATTCAAAACATTCATTATTCAATAGGGCCCAAACTATCAAAAACCAGCGGTTTGAATGAACACACATTTCTTGGTAGAATCATGCAGGACTGAAATTTTTGATGTTTTTCTACTCCTCTCATGAGCCCAAACAAGTCTCTAAAAGCATGAGTTTGCAACTACTTTACTTTTGGAGAAAATTCAAAACATTCATTACTCAAAAGAGCCCAATAGCAAAAACCAGCGTTTTGAATGAAGAATCACATTTCTTGGTAGAATCATGCAGGATTGAAATTTTTGATGGTTTTTTACTCCTCTCAACAGCCCAAACAAGTTTCTAAAAGGATGAGTTTGCAACTACTTTACTTTTGGAGAAAATTCAAAACATTCATTATTCAATAGGGCCCAAACTATCAAAAACCAGCGGTTTCAATGAACACACATTTCTTGGTAGAATCATGCAGGACTGAAATTTTTGATGTTTTTCTACTCCTCTCATGAGCCCAAACAAGTCTCTAAAAGCATGAGTTTGCAACTACTTTACTTTTGGAGAAAATTCAAAACATTCATTATTCAATAGAGCCCAATAGCAAAAATCAGGTTTTGAATGAAGAATCACATTTCTTGGTAGAATCATGCAGGATTGAAATTTTTGATGGTTTTTTACTCCTCTCAACAGCCCAAACAAGTTTCTAAAAGGATGAGTTTGCAACTACTTTACTTTTGGAGAAAATTCAAAACATTCATTATTCAATAGGGCCCAAACTATCAAAAACCAGCGGTTTCAATGAACACACATTTCTTGGTAGAATCATGCAGGACTGAAATTTTTGATGTTTTTCTACTCGTCTCATGAGCCCAAACAAGTCTCTAAAAGCATGAGTTTGCAACTACTTTACTTTTGGAGAAAATTCAAAACATTCATTATTCAATAGAGCCCAATAGCAAAAATCAGGTTTTGAATGAAGAATCACATTTCTTGGTAGAATCATGCAGGATTGAAATTTTTGATGGTTTTTTACTCCTCTCAACAGCCCAAACAAGTTTCTAAAAGGATGAGTTTGCAACTACTTTACTTTTGGAGAAAATTCAAAACATTCATTATTCAATAGGGCCCAAACTATCAAAAACCAGCGGTTTGAATGAACACACATTTCTTGGTAGAATCATGCAGGACTGAAATTTTTGATGTTTTTCTACTCCTCTCATGAGCCCAAACAAGTCTCTAAAAGCATGAGTTTGCAACTACTTTACTTTTGGAGAAAATTCAAAACATTCATTATTCAATAGAGCCCAATAGCAAAAATCAGGTTTTGAATGAAGAATCACATTTCTTGGTAAAATCATGCAGGATTGAAATTTTTGATGGTTTTTTACTCCTCTCAACAGCCCAAACAAGTTTCTAAAAGGATGAGTTTGCAACTACTTTACTTTTGGAGAAAATTCAAAACATTCATTATTCAATAGGGCCCAAACTATCAAAAACCAGCGGTTTCAATGAACACACATTTCTTGGTA
Organism: Dendrobates tinctorius; assembly: GCF_039654945.1. Classification (NCBI taxonomy): domain Eukaryota; kingdom Metazoa; phylum Chordata; class Amphibia; order Anura; family Dendrobatidae; genus Dendrobates; species Dendrobates tinctorius. Next base: position 838,743 of record NW_027361852.1, on the reverse strand, counting down.
GAATCATGCAGGACTGAAATTTTTGATGTTTTTCTACTCCTCTCATGAGCCCAAACAAGTCTCTAAAAGCATGAGTTTGCAACTACTTTACTTTTGGAGAAAATTCAAAACATTCATTATTCAATAGAGCCCAATAGCAAAAATCAGGTTTTGAATGAAGAATCACATTTCTTGGTAGAATCATGCAGGATTGAAATTTTTGATGGTTTTTTACTCCTCTCAACAGCCCAAACAAGTTTCTAAAAGGATGAGTTTGCAACTACTTTACTTTTGGAGAAAATTCAAAACATTCATTATTCAATAGGGCCCAAACTATCAAAAACCAGCGGTTTCAATGAACACACATTTCTTGGTAGAATCATGCAGGACTGAAATTTTTGATGTTTTTCTACTCCTCTCATGAGCCCAAACAAGTCTCTAAAAGCATGAGTTTGCAACTACTTTACTTTTGGAGAAAATTCAAAACATTCATTATTCAATAGGGCCCAAACTATCAAAAACCAGCGGTTTCAATGAACACACATTTCTTGGTAGAATCATGCAGGACTGAAATTTTTGATGTTTTTCTACTCCTCTCATGAGCCCAAACAAGTCTCTAAAAGCATGAGTTTGCAACTACTTTACTTTTGGAGAAAATTCAAAACATTCATTATTCAATAGAGCCCAATAGCAAAAATCAGGTTTTGAATGAAGAATCACATTTCTTGGTAAAATCATGCAGGATTGAAATTTTTGATGGTTTTTTACTCCTCTCAACAGCCCAAACAAGTTTCTAAAAGGATGAGTTTGCAACTACTTTACTTTTGGAGAAAATTCAAAACATTCATTATTCAATAGGGCCCAAACTATCAAAAACCAGCGGTTTCAATGAACACACATTTCTTGGTAGAATCACGCAGGACTGAAATTTTTGATGTTTTTCTACTCCTCTCATGAGCCCAAACAAGTCTCTAAAAGCATGAGTTTGCAACTACTTTACTTTTGGAGAAAATTCAAAACATTCATTATTCAATAGAGCCCAATAGCAAAAATCAGGTTTTGAATGAAGAATCACATTTCTTGGTAAAATCATGCAGGATTGAAATTTTTGATGGTTTTTTACTCCTCTCAACAGCCCAAACAAGTTTCTAAAAGGATGAGTTTGCAACTACTTTACTTTTGGAGAAAATTCAAAACATTCATTATTCAATAGGGCCCAAACTATCAAAAACCAGCGGTTTCAATGAACACACATTTCTTGGTAGAATCATGCAGGACTGAAATTTTTGATGTTTTTCTACTCCTCTCATGAGCCCAAACAAGTCTCTAAAAGCATGAGTTTGCAACTACTTTACTTTTGGAGAAAATTCAAAACATTCATTATTCAATAGAGCCCAATAGCAAAAATCAGGTTTTGAATGAAGAATCACATTTCTTGGTAGAATCATGCAGGATTGAAATTTTTGATGGTTTTTTACTCCTCTCAACAGCCCAAACAAGTTTCTAAAAGGATGAGTTTGCAACTACTTTACTTTTGGAGAAAATTCAAAACATTCATTATTCAATAGGGCCCAAACTATCAAAAACCAGCGGTTTGAATGAACACACATTTCTTGGTAGAATCATGCAGGACTGAAATTTTTGATGTTTTTCTACTCCTCTCATGAGCCCAAACAAGTCTCTAAAAGCATGAGTTTGCAACTACTTTACTTTTGGAGAAAATTCAAAACATTCATTACTCAAAAGAGCCCAATAGCAAAAACCAGCGTTTTGAATGGAGAATCACATTTCTTGGTAGAATCATGCAGGATTGAAATTTTTGATGGTTTTTTACTCCTCTCAACAGCCCAAACAAGTTTCTAAAAGGATGAGTTTGCAACTACTTTACTTTTGGAGAAAATTCAAAACATTCATTATTCAATAGGGCCCAAACTATCAAAAACCAGCGGTTTCAATGAACACACATTTCTTGGTAGAATCATGCAGGACTGAAATTTTTGATGTTTTTCTACTACTCTCATGAGCCCAAACAAGTCTCTAAAAGCATGAGTTTGCAACTACTTTACTTTTGGAGAAAATTCAAAACATTCATTATTCAATAGAGCCCAATAGCAAAAATCAGGTTTTGAATGAAGAATCACATTTCTTTGTAGAATCATGCAGGATTGAAATTTTTGATGGTTTTTTACTCCTCTCAACAGCCCAAACAAGTTTCTAAAAGGATGAGTTTGTAACTACTTTACTTTTGGAGAAAATTCAAAACATTCATTATTCAATAGGGCCCAAACTATCAAAAACCAGCGGTTTCAATGAACACACATTTCTTGGTAGAATCATGCAGGACTGAAATTTTTGATGTTTTTCTACTCCTCTCATGAGCCCAAACAAGTCCCTAAAAGCATGAGTTTGCAACTACTTTACTTTTGGAGAAAATTCAAAACATTCATTACTCAAAAGAGCCCAATAGCAAAAACCAGCGTTTTGAATGAAGAATCACATTTCTTGGTAGAATCATGCAGGATTGAAATTTTTGATGGTTTTTTACTCCTCTCAACAGCCCAAACAAGTTTCTAAAAGGATGAGTTTGCAACTACTTTACTTTTGGAGAAAATTCAAAACATTCATTATTCAATAGGGCCCAAAATATCAAAAACCAGCGGTTTGAATGAACACACATTTCTTGGTAGAATCGTGCAGGACTGAAATTTTTGATGTTTTTCTACTCCTCTCATGAGCCCAAACAAGTCTCTAAAAGGATGAGTTTGCAACTACTTTACTTTTGGAGAAAATTCAAAACATTCATTATTCAATAGAGCCCAATAGCAAAAACCAGCGTTTTGAATGAAGAATCACATTTCTTGGTAGAATCATGCAGGATTGAAATTTTTGATGGTTTTTTACTCCTCTCAACAGCCCAAACAAGTTTCTAAAAGGATGAGTTTGTAACTACTTTACTTTTGGAGAAAATTCAAAACATTCATTATTCAATAGGGCCCAAAATATCAAAAACCAGCGGTTTGAATGAACACACATTTCTTGGTAGAATCATGCAGGACTGAAATTTTTGATGTTTTTCTACTCCTCTCATGAGCCCAAACAAGTCTCTAAAAGCATGAGTTTGCAACTACTTTACTTTTGGAGAAAATTCAAAACATTCATTACTCAAAAGAGTCCAATAGCAAAAACCAGCGTTTTGAATGAAGAATCACATTTCTTGGTAGAATCATGCAGGATTGAAATTTTTGATGGTTTTTTACTCCTCTCAACAGCCCAAACAAGTTTCTAAAAGGATGAGTTTGCAACTACTTTACTTTTGGAGAAAATTCAAAACATTCATTATTCAATAGGGCCCAAACTATCAAAAACCAGCGGTTTGAATGAACACACATTTCTTGGTAGAATCATGCAGGACTGAAATTTTTGATGTTTTTCTACTCCTCTCATGAGCCCAAACAAGTCTCTAAAAGCATGAGTTTGCAACTACTTTACTTTTGGAGAAAATTCAAAACATTCATTATTCAATAGAGCCCAATAGCAAAAATCAGGTTTTGAATGAAGAATCACATTTCTTGGTAAAATCATGCAGGATTGAAATTATTGATGGTTTTTTTTACTCCTCTCAACAGCCCAAACAAGTTTCTAAAAGGATAAGTTTGCAACTACTTTACTTTTGGAGAAAATTCAAAACATTCATTATTCAATAGGGCCCAAACTATCAAAAACCAGCGGTTTGAATGAACACACATTTCTTGGTAGAATCATGCAGGACTGAAATTTTTGATGTTTTTCTACTCCTCTCATGAGCCCAAACAAGTCTCTAAAAGCATGAGTTTGCAACTACTTTACTTTTGGAGAAAATTCAAAACATTCATTACTCAAAAGAGCCCAATAGCAAAAACCAGCGTTTTGAATGAAGAATCACATTTCTTGGTAGAATCATGCAGGATTGAAATTTTTGATGGTTTTTTACTCCTCTCAACAGCCCAAACAAGTTTCTAAAAGGATGAGTTTGCAACTACTTTACTTTTGGAGAAAATTCAAAACATTCATTATTCAATAGGGCCCAAACTATCAAAAACCAGCGGTTTCAATGAACACACATTTCTTGGTAGAATCATGCAGGACTGAAATTTTTGATGTTTTTCTACTCCTCTCATGAGCCCAAACAAGTCTCTAAAAGCATGAGTTTGCAACTACTTTACTTTTGGAGAAAATTCAAAACATTCATTATTCAATAGAGCCCAATAGCAAAAATCAGGTTTTGAATGAAGAATCACATTTCTTGGTAAAATCATGCAGGATTGAAATTTTTGATGGTTTTTTACTCCTCTCAACAGCCCAAACAAGTTTCTAAAAGGATGAGTTTGCAACTACTTTACTTTTGGAGAAAATTCAAAACATTCATTATTCAATAGGGCCCAAACTATCAAAAACCAGCGGTTTGAATGAACACACATTTCTTGGTAGAATCATGCAGGACTGAAATTTTTGATGTTTTTCTACTCCTCTCATGAGCCCAAACAAGTCTCTAAAAGCATGAGTTTGCAACTACTTTACTTTTGGAGAAAATTCAAAACATTCATTACTCAAAAGAGCCCAATAGCAAAAACCAGCGTTTTGAATGAAGAATCACATTTCTTGGTAGAATCATGCAGGATTGAAATTTTTGATGGTTTTTTACTCCTCTCAACAGCCCAAACAAGTTTCTAAAAGGATGAGTTTGCAACTACTTTACTTTTGGAGAAAATTCAAAACATTCATTATTCAATAGGGCCCAAACTATCAAAAACCAGCGGTTTCAATGAACACACATTTCTTGGTAGAATCATGCAGGACTGAAATTTTTGATGTTTTTCTACTCCTCTCATGAGCCCAAACAAGTCTCTAAAAGCATGAGTTTGCAACTACTTTACTTTTGGAGAAAATTCAAAACATTCATTATTCAATAGAGCCCAATAGCAAAAATCAGGTTTTGAATGAAGAATCACATTTCTTGGTAGAATCATGCAGGATTGAAATTTTTGATGGTTTTTTACTCCTCTCAACAGCCCAAACAAGTTTCTAAAAGGATGAGTTTGCAACTACTTTACTTTTGGAGAAAATTCAAAACATTCATTATTCAATAGGGCCCAAACTATCAAAAACCAGCGGTTTGAATGAACACACATTTCTTGGTAGAATCATGCAGGACTGAAATTTTTGATGTTTTTCTACTCCTCTCATGAGCCCAAACAAGTCTCTAAAAGCATGAGTTTGCAACTACTTTACTTTTGGAGAAAATTCAAAACATTCATTACTCAAAAGAGCCCAATAGCAAAAACCAGCGTTTTGAATGAAGAATCACATTTCTTGGTAGAATCATGCAGGATTGAAATTTTTGATGGTTTTTTACTCCTCTCAACAGCCCAAACAAGTTTCTAAAAGGATGAGTTTGCAACTACTTTACTTTTGGAGAAAATTCAAAACATTCATTATTCAATAGGGCCCAAACTATCAAAAACCAGCGGTTTCAATGAACACACATTTCTTGGTAGAATCATGCAGGACTGAAATTTTTGATGTTTTTCTACTCCTCTCATGAGCCCAAACAAGTCTCTAAAAGCATGAGTTTGCAACTACTTTACTTTTGGAGAAAATTCAAAACATTCATTATTCAATAGAGCCCAATAGCAAAAATCAGGTTTTGAATGAAGAATCACATTTCTTGGTAAAATCATGCAGGATTGAAATTTTTGATGGTTTTTTACTCCTCTCAACAGCCCAAACAAGTTTCTAAAAGGATGAGTTTGCAACTACTTTACTTTTGGAGAAAATTCAAAACATTCATTATTCAATAGGGCCCAAACTATCAAAAACCAGCGGTTTCAATGAACACACATTTCTTGGTAGAATCATGCAGGACTGAAATTTTTGATGTTTTTCTACTCCTCTCATGAGCCCAAACAAGTCTCTAAAAGCATGAGTTTGCAACTACTTTACTTTTGGAGAAAATTCAAAACATTCATTATTCAATAGAGCCCAATAGCAAAAATCAGGTTTTGAATGAAGAATCACATTTCTTGGTAGAATCATGCAGGATTGAAATTTTTGATGGTTTTTTACTCCTCTCAACAGCCCAAACAAGTTTCTAAAAGGATGAGTTTGCAACTACTTTACTTTTGGAGAAAATTCAAAACATTCATTATTCAATAGGGCCCAAACTATCAAAAACCAGCGGTTTGAATGAACACACATTTCTTGGTAGAATCATGCAGGACTGAAATTTTTGATGTTTTTCTACTCCTCTCATGAGCCCAAACAAGTCTCTAAAAGCATGAGTTTGCAACTACTTTACTTTTGGAGAAAATTCAAAACATTCATTACCCAAAAGAGCCCAATAGCAAATACCAGCGTTTTGAATGAAGAATCACATTTCTTGGTAGAATCATGCAGGATTGAAATTTTTGATGGTTTTTTACTCCTCTCAACAGCCCAAACAAGTTTCTAAAAGGATGAGTTTGCAACTACTTTACTTTTGGAGAAAATTCAAAACATTCATTATTCAATAGGGCCCAAACTATCAAAAACCAGCGGTTTCAATGAACACACATTTCTTGGAAGAATCATGCAGGACTGAAATTTTTGATGTTTTTCTACTCCTCTCATGAGCCCAAACAAGTCTCTAAAAGCATGAGTTTGCAACTACTTTACTTTTGGAGAAAATTCAAAACATTCATTATTCAATAGAGCCCAATAGCAAAAATCAGGTTTTGAATGAAGAATCACATTTCTTGGTAGAATCATGCAGGATTGAAATTTTTGATGGTTTTTTACTCCTCTCAACAGCCCAAACAAGTTTCTAAAAGGATGAGTTTGCAACTACTTTACTTTTGGAGAAAATTCAAAACATTCATTATTCAATAGGGCCCAAACTATCAAAAACCAGCAGTTTCAATGAACACACATTTCTTGGTAGAATCATGCAGGACTGAAATTTTTGATGTTTTTCTACTCCTCTCATGAGCCCAAACAAGTCTCTAAAAGCATGAGTTTGCAACTACTTTACTTTTGGAGAAAATTCAAAACATTCATTATTCAATAGAGCCCAATAGCAAAAATCAGGTTTTGAATGAAGAATCACATTTCTTGGTAGAATCATGCAGATTGAAATTTTTGATGGTTTTTTACTCCTCTCAACAGCCCAAACAAGTTTCTAAAAGGATGAGTTTGTAACTACTTTACTTTTGGAGAAAATTCAAAACATTCATTATTCAATAGGGCCCAAACTATCAAAAACCAGCGGTTTCAATGAACACACATTTCTTGGTAGAATCATGCAGGACTGAAATTTTTGATGTTTTTCTACTCCTCTCATGAGCCCAAACAAGTCTCTAAAAGCATGAGTTTGCAACTACTTTACTTTTGGAGAAAATTCAAAACATTCATTACTCAAAAGAGCCCAATAGCAAAAACCAGCGTTTTGAATGAAGAATCACATTTCTTGGTAGAATCATGCAGGATTGAAATTTTTGATGGTTTTTTACTCCTCTCAACAGCCCAAACAAGTTTCTAAAAGGATGAGTTTGCAACTACTTTACTTTTGGAGAAAATTCAAAACATTCATTATTCAATAGAGCCCAATAGCAAAAACCAGCGTTTTGAATGAAGAATCACATTTCTTGGTAGAATCATGCAGGATTGAAATTTTTGATGGTTTTTTACTACTCTCAACAGCCCAAACAAGTTTCTAAAAGGATGAGTTTGCAACTACTTTACTTTTGGAGAAAATTCAAAACATTCATTATTCAATAGGGCCCAAACTATCAAAAACCAGCGGTTTCAATGAACACACATTTCTTGGTAGAATCATGCAGGACTGAAATTTTTGATGTTTTTCTACTCCTCTCATGAGCCCAAACAAGTCTCTAAAAGCATGAGTTTGCAACTACTTTACTTTTGGAGAATATTCAAAACATTCATTATTCAATAGAGCCCAATAGCAAAAATCAGGTTTTGAATGAAGAATCACATTTCTTGGTAGAATCATGCAGGATTGAAATTTTTGATGGTTTTTTACTCCTCTCAACAGCCCAAACAAGTTTCTAAAAGGATGAGTTTGTAACTACTTTACTTTTGGAGAAAATTCAAAACATTCATTATTCAATAGGGCCCAAACTATCAAAAACCAGCGGTTTCAATGAACACACATTTCTTGGTAGAATCATGCAGGACTGAAATTTTTGATGTTTTTCTACTCCTCTCATGAGCCCAAACAAGTCTCTAAAAGCATGAGTTTGCAGCTACTTTACTTTTGGAGAAAATTCAAAACATTCATTACTCAAAAGAGCCCAATAGCAAAAACCAGCTTTTTGAATGAAGAATCACATTTCTTGGTAGAATCATGCAGGATTGAAATTTTTGATGGTTTTTTACTCCTCTCAACAGCCCAAACAAGTTTCTAAAAGGATGAGTTTGCAACTACTTTACTTTTGGAGAAAATTCAAAACATTCATTATTCAATAGGGCCCAAACTATCAAAAACCAGCGGTTTGAATGAACACACATTTCTTGGTAGAATCATGCAGGACTGAAATTTTTGATGTTTTTCTACTCCTCTCATGAGCCCAAACAAGTCTCTAAAAGCATGAGTTTGCAACTACTTTACTTTTGGAGAAAATTCAAAACATTCATTATTCAATAGAGCCCAATAGCAAAAATCAGGTTTTGAATGAAGAATCACATTTCTTGGTAGAATCATGCAGGATTGAAATTTTTGATGGTTTTTTACTCCTCTCAACAGCCCAAACAAGTTTCTAAAAGGATGAGTTTGTAACTACTTTACTTTTGGAGAAAATTCAAAACATTCATTATTCAATAGGGCCCAAACTATCAAAAACCAGCGGTTTCAATGAACACACATTTCTTGGTAGAATCATGCAGGACTGAAATTTTTGATGTTTTTCTACTCCTCTCATGAGCCCAAACAAGTCTCTAAAAGCATGAGTTTGCAACTACTTTACTTTTGGAGAAAATTCAAAACATTCATTACTCAAAAGAGCCCAATAGCAAAAACCAGCGTTTTGAATGAAGAATCACATTTCTTGGTAGAATCATGCAGGATTGAAATTTTTGATGGTTTTTTACTCCTCTCAACAGCCCAAACAAGTTTCTAAAAGGATGAGTTTGCAACTACTTTACTTTTGGAGAAAATTCAAAACATTCATTATTCAATAGGGCCCAAACTATCAAAAACCAGCGGTTTCAATGAACACACATTTCTTGGTAGAATCATGCAGGACTGAAATTTTTGATGTTTTTCTACTTCTCTCATGAGCCCAAACAAGTCTCTAAAAGCATGAGTTTGCAACGACTTTACTTTTGGAGAAAATTCAAAACATTCATTATTCAATAGAGCCCAATAGCAAAAATCAGGTTTTGAATGAAGAATCACATTTCTTGGTAGAATCATGCAGGATTGAAATTTTTGATGGTTTTTTACTCCTCTCAACAGCCCAAACAAGTTTCTAAAAGGATGAGTTTGCAACTACTTTACTTTTGGAGAAAATTCAAAACATTCATTATTCAATAGGGCCCAAACTATCAAAAACCAGCAGTTTCAATGAACACACATTTCTTGGTAGAATCATGCAGGACTGAAATTTTTGATGTTTTTCTACTCCTCTCATGAGCCCAAACAAGTCTCTAAAAGCATGAGTTTGCAACTACTTTACTTTTGGAGAAAATTCAAAACATTCATTATTCAATAGAGCCCAATAGCAAAAATCAGGTTTTGAATGAAGAATCACATTTCTTGGTAGAATCATGCAGATTGAAATTTTTGATGGTTTTTTACTCCTCTCAACAGCCCAAACAAGTTTCTAAAAGGATGAGTTTGTAACTACTTTACTTTTGGAGAAAATTCAAAACATTCATTATTCAATAGGGCCCAAACTATCAAAAACCAGCGGTTTCAATGAACACACATTTCTTGGTAGAATCATGCAGGACTGAAATTTTTGATGTTTTTCTACTCCTCTCATGAGCCCAAACAAGTCTCTAAAAGCATGAGTTTGCAACTACTTTACTTTTGGAGAAAATTCAAAACATTCATTACTCAAAAGAGCCCAATAGCAAAAACCAGCGTTTTGAATGAAGAATCACATTTCTTGGTAGAATCATGCAGGATTGAAATTTTTGATGGTTTTTTACTCCTCTCAACAGCCCAAACAAGTTTCTAGAAGGATGAGTTTGCAACTACTTTACTTTTGGAGAAAATTCAAAACATTCATTATTCAATAGGGCCCAAACTATCAAAAACCAGCGGTTTCAATGAACACACATTTCTTGGTAGAATCATGCAGGACTGAAATTTTTGATGTTTTTCTACTTCTCTCATGAGCCCAAACAAGTCTCTAAAAGCATGAGTTTGCAACTACTTTACTTTTGGAGAAAATTCAAAACATTCATTATTCAATAGAGCCCAATAGCAAAAATCAGGTTTTGAATGAAGAATCACATTTCTTGGTAGAATCATGCAGGATTGAAATTTTTGATGGTTTTTTACTCCTCTCAACAGCCCAAACAAGTTTCTAATAGGATGAGTTTGCAACTACTTTACTTTTGGAGAAAATTCAAAATATTCATTATTCAATAGGGCCCAAACTATCAAAAACCAGCGGTTTCAATGAACACACATTTCTTGGTAGAATCATGCAGGATTGAAATTTTTGATGTTTTTCTACTCCTCTCATGAGCCCAAACAAGTCTCTAAAAGCATGAGTTTGCAACTACTTTACTTTTGGAGAAAATTCAAAACATTCATTATTCAATAGAGCCCAATAGCAAAAATCAGGTTTTGAATGAAGAATCACATTTCTTGGTAGAATCATGCAGGATTGAAATTTTTGATGGTTTTTTACTCCTCTCAACAGCCCAAACAAGTTTCTAAAAGGATGAGTTTGCAACTACTTTACTTTTGGAGAAAATTCAAAATATTCATTATTCAATAGGGCCCAAACTATCAAAAACCAGCGGTTTCAATGAACACACATTTCTTGGTAGAATCATGTAGGATTGAAATTTTTGATGTTTTTCTACTCCTCTCATGAGCCCAAACAAGTCTCTAAAAGCATGAGTTTGCAACTACTTTACTTTTGTAGAATATTCAAAACATTCATTATTCAATAGAGCCCAATAGCAAAAATCAGGTTTTGAATGAAGAATCACATTTCTTGGTAAAATCATGCAGGATTGAAATTTTTGATGGTTTTTTACTCCTCTCAACAGCCCAAACAAGTTTCTAAAAGGATGAGTTTGCAACTACTTTACTTTTGGAGAAAATTCAAAACATTCATTATTCAATAGGGCCCAAACTATCAAAAACCAGCGGTTTCAATGAACACACATTTCTTGGTAGAATCATGCAGGACTGAAATTTTTGATGTTTTTCTACTCCTCTCATGAGCCCAAACAAGTCTCTAAAAGCATGAGTTTGCAACTACTTTACTTTTGGAGAAAATTCAAAACATTCACTATTCAATAGAGCCCAATAGCAAAAATCAGGTTTTGAATGAAGAATCACATTTCTTGGTAAAATCATGCAGGATTGAAATTTTTGATGGTTTTTTACTCCTCTCAACAGCCCAAACAAGTTTCTAAAAGGATGAGTTTGCAACTACTTTACTTTTGGAGAAAATTCAAAACATTCATTATTCAATAGGGCCCAAACTATCAAAAACCAGCAGTTTCAATGAACACACATTTCTTGGTAGAATCATGCAGGACTGAAATTTTTGATGTTTTTCTACTCCTCTCATGAGCCCAAACAAGTCTCTAAAAGCATGAGTTTGCAACTACTTTACTTTTGGAGAAAATTCAAAACATTCATTATTCAATAGAGCCCAATAGCAAAAACCAGCGTTTTGAATGAAGAATCACATTTCTTGGTAGAATCATGCAGGATTGAAATTTTTGATGGTTTTTTACTACTCTCAACAGCCCAAACAAGTTTCTAAAAGGATGAGTTTGCAACTACTTTACTTTTGGAGAAAATTCAAAACATTCATTATTCAATAGGGCCCAAACTATCAAAAACCAGCGGTTTGAATGAACACACATTTCTTGGTAGAATCATGCAGGACTGAAATTTTTGATGTTTTTCTACTCCTCTCATGAGCCCAAACAAGTCTCTAAAAGCATGAGTTTGCAACTACTTTACTTTTGGAGAAAATTCAAAACATTCATTACTCAAAAGAGCCCAATAGCAAAAACCAGCGTTTTGAATGAAGAATCACATTTCTTGGTAGAATCATGCATGATTGAAATTTTTGATGGTTTTTTACTCCTCTCAACAGCCCAAACAAGTTTCTAAAAGGATGAGTTTGCAACTACTTTACTTTTGGAGAAAATTCAAAACATTCATTATTCAATAGGGCCCAAACTATCAAAAACCAGCGGTTTCAATGAACACACATTTCTTGGTAGAAACATGCAGGACTGAAATTTTTGATGTTTTTCTACTCCTCTCATGAGCCCAAACAAGTCTCTAAAAGCATGAGTTTGCAACTACTTTACTTTTGGAGAAAATTCAAAACATTCATTATTCAATAGGGCCCAAACTATCAAAAACCAGCGGTTTCAATGAACACACATTTCTTGGTAGAATCATGCAGGACTGAAATTTTTGATGTTTTTCTACTTCTCTCATGAGCCCAAACAAGTCTCTAAAAGCATGAGTTTGCAACTACTTTACTTTTGGAGAAAATTCAAAACATTCATTATTCAATAGAGCCCAATAGCAAAAATCAGGTTTTGAATGAAGAATCACATTTCTTGGTAGAATCATGCAGGATTGAAATTTTTGATGGTTTTTTACTCCTCTCAACAGCCCAAACAAGTTTCTAAAAGGATGAGTTTGCAACTACTTTACTTTTGGAGAAAATTCAAAATATTCATTATTCAATAGGGCCCAAACTATCAAAAACCAGCGGTTTCAATGAACACACATTTCTTGGTAGAATCATGCAGGATTGAAATTTTTGATGTTTTTCTACTCCTCTCATGAGCCCAAACAAGTCTCTAAAAGCATGAGTTTGCAACTACTTTACTTTTGTAGAATATTCAAAACATTCATTATTCAATAGAGCCCAATAGCAAAAATCAGGTTTTGAATGAAGAATCACATTTCTTGGTAAAATCATGCAGGATTGAAATTTTTGATGGTTTTTTACTCCTCTCAAAAGCCCAAACAAGTTTCTAAAAGGATGAGTTTGCAACTACTTTACTTTTGGAGAAAATTCAAAACATTCATTATTCAATAGGGCCCAAACTATCAAAAACCAGCGGTTTCAATGAACACACATTTCTTGGTAGAATCATGCAGGACTGAAATTTTTGATGTTTTTCTACTCCTCTCATGAGCCCAAACAAGTCTCTAAAAGCATGAGTTTGCAACTACTTTACTTTTGGAGAAAATTCAAAACATTCACTATTCAATAGAGCCCAATAGCAAAAATCAGGTTTTGAATGAAGAATCACATTTCTTGGTAAAATCATGCAGGATTGAAATTTTTGATGGTTTTTTACTCCTCTCAACAGCCCAAACAAGTTTCTAAAAGGATGAGTTTGCAACTACTTTACTTTTGGAGAAAATTCAAAACATTCATTATTCAATAGGGCCCAAACTATCAAAAACCAGCGGTTTCAATGAACACACATTTCTTGGTAGAATCATGCAGGACTGAAATTTTTGATGTTTTTCTACTCCTCTCATGAGCCCAAACAAGTCTCTAAAAGCATGAGTTTGCAACTACTTTACTTTTGGAGAAAATTCAAAACATTCATTATTCAATAGAGCCCAATAGCAAAAACCAGCGTTTTGAATGAAGAATCACATTTCTTGGTAGAATCATGCAGGATTGAAATTTTTGATGGTTTTTTACTACTCTCAACAGCCCAAACAAGTTTCTAAAAGGATGAGTTTGCAACTACTTTACTTTTGGAGAAAATTCAAAACATTCATTATTCAATAGGGCCCAAACTATCAAAAACCAGCGGTTTCAATGAACACACATTTCTTGGTAGAATCATGCAGGACTGAAATTTTTGATGTTTTTCTACTCCTCTCATGAGCCCAAACAAGTCTCTAAAAGCATGAGTTTGCAACTACTTTACTTTTGGAGAAAATTCAAAACATTCATTACTCAAAAGAGCCCAATAGCAAAAACCAGCGTTTTGAATGAAGAATCACATTTCTTGGTAGAATCATGCATGATTGAAATTTTTGATGGTTTTTTACTCCTCTCAACAGCCCAAACAAGTTTCTAAAAGGATGAGTTTGCAACTACTTTACTTTTGGAGAAAATTCAAAACATTCATTATTCAATAGGGCCCAAACTATCAAAAACCAGCGGTTTCAATGAACACACATTTCTTGGTAGAATCATGCAGGACTGAAATTTTTGATGTTTTTCTACTCCTCTCATGAGCCCAAACAAGTCTCTAAAAGCATGAGTTTGCAACTACTTTACTTTTGGAGAAAATTCAAAACATTCATTATTCAATAGGGCCCAAACTATCAAAAACCAGCGGTTTCAATGAACACACATTTCTTGGTAGAATCATGCAGGACTGAAATTTTTGATGTTTTTCTACTCCTCTCATGAGCCCAAACAAGTCTCTAAAAGCATGAGTTTGCAACTACTTTACTTTTGGAGAAAATTCAAAACATTCATTATTCAATAGAGCCCAATAGCAAAAATCAGGTTTTGAATGAAGAATCACATTTCTTGGTAAAATCATGCAGGATTGAAATTTTTCATGGTTTTTTACTCCTCTCAACAGCCCAAACAAGTTTCTAAAAGGATGAGTTTGCAACTACTTTACTTTTGGAGAAAATTCAAAACATTCATTATTCAATAGGGCCCAAACTATCAAAAACCAGCGGTTTCAATGAACACACATTTCTTGGTAGAATCATGCAGGACTGAAATTTTTGATGTTTTTCTACTCCTCTCATGAGCCCAAACAAGTCTCTAAAAGCATGAGTTTGCAACTACTTTACTTTTGGAGAAAATTCAAAACATTCATTATTCAATAGAGCCCAATAGCAAAAATCAGGTTTTGAATGAAGAATCACATTTCTTGGTAAAATCATGCAGGATTGAAATTTTTGATGGTTTTTTACTCCTCTCAACAGCCCAAACAAGTTTCTAAAAGGATGAGTTTGCAACTACTTTACTTTTGGAGAAAATTCAAAACATTCATTATTCAATAGGGCCCAAACTATCAAAAACCAGCGGTTTCAATGAACACACATTTCTTGGTAGAATCATGCAGGACTGAAATTTTTGATGTTTTTCTACTCCTCTCATGAGCCCAAACAAGTCTCTAAAAGCATGAGTTTGCAACTACTTTACTTTTGGAGAAAATTCAAAACATTCATTATTCAATAGAGCCCAATAGCAAAAATCAGGTTTTGAATGAAGAATCACATTTCTTGGTAGAATCATGCAGGATTGAAATTTTTGATGGTTTTTTACTCCTCTCAACAGCCCAAACAAGTTTCTAAAAGGATGAGTTTGCAACTACTTTACTTTTGGAGAAAATTCAAAACATTCATTATTCAATAGGGCCCAAACTATCAAAAACCAGCGGTTTGAATGAACACACATTTCTTGGTAGAATCATGCAGGACTGAAATTTTTGATGTTTTTCTACTCCTCTCATGAGCCCAAACAAGTCTCTAAAAGCATGAGTTTGCAACTACTTTACTTTTGGAGAAAATTCAAAACATTCATTACTCAAAAGAGCCCAATAGCAAAAACCAGCGTTTTGAATGAAGAATCACATTTCTTGGTAGAATCATGCAGGATTGAAATTTTTGATGGTTTTTTACTCCTCTCAACAGCCCAAACAAGTTTCTAAAAGGATGAGTTTGCAACTACTTTACTTTTGGAGAAAATTCAAAACATTCATTATTCAATAGGGCCCAAACTATCAAAAACCAGCGGTTTCAATGAACACACATTTCTTGGTAGAATCATGCAGGACTGAAATTTTTGATGTTTTTCTACTACTCTCATGAGCCCAAACAAGTCTCTAAAAGCATGAGTTTGCAACTACTTTACTTTTGGAGAAAATTCAAAACATTCATTATTCAATAGAGCCCAATAGCAAAAATCAGGTTTTGAATGAAGATTCACATTTCTTTGTAGAATCATGCAGGATTGAAATTTTTGATGGTTTTTTACTCCTCTCAACAGCCCAAACAAGTTTCTAAAAGGATGAGTTTGTAACTACTTTACTTTTGGAGAAAATTCAAAACATTCATTATTCAATAGGGCCCAAACTATCAAAAACCAGCGGTATCAATGAACACACATTTCTTGGTAGAATCATGCAGGACTGAAATTTTTGATGTTTTTCTACTCCTCTCATGAGCCCAAACAAGTCTCTAAAAGCATGAGTTTGCAACTACTTTACTTTTGGAGAAAATTCAAAACATTCATTATTCAATAGAGCCCAATAGCAAAAATCAGGTTTTGAATGAAGAATCACATTTCTTGGTAGAATCATGCAGGATTGAAATTTTTGATGGTTTTTTACTCCTCTCAACAGCCCAAACAAGTTTCTAAAAGGATGAGTTTGCAACTACTTTACTTTTGGAGAAAATTCAAAACATTCATTATTCAATAGGGCCCAAACTATCAAAAACCAGCGGTTTGAATGAACACACATTTCTTGGTAGAATCATGCAGGACTGAAATTTTTGATGTTTTTCTACTCCTCTCATGAGCCCAAACAAGTCTCTAAAAGCATGAGTTTGCAACTACTTTACTTTTGGAGAAAATTCAAAACATTCATTACTCAAAAGAGCCCAATAGCAAAAACCAGCGTTTTGAATGAAGAATCACATTTCTTGGTAGAATCATGCAGGATTGAAATTTTTGATGGTTTTTTACTCCTCTCAACAGCCCAAACAAGTTTCTAAAAGGATGAGTTTGCAACTACTTTACTTTTGGAGAAAATTCAAAACATTCATTATTCAATAGGGCCCAAACTATCAAAAACCAGCGGTTTCAATGAACACACATTTCTTGGTAGAATCATGCAGGACTGAAATTTTTGATGTTTTTCTACTACTCTCATGAGCCCAAACAAGTCTCTAAAAGCATGAGTTTGCAACTACTTTACTTTTGGAGAAAATTCAAAACATTCATTATTCAATAGAGCCCAATAGCAAAAATCAGGTTTTGAATGAAGATTCACATTTCTTTGTAGAATCATGCAGGATTGAAATTTTTGATGGTTTTTTACTCCTCTCAACAGCCCAAACAAGTTTCTAAAAGGATGAGTTTGTAACTACTTTACTTTTGGAGAAAATTCAAAACATTCATTATTCAATAGGGCCCAAACTATCAAAAACCAGCGGTATCAATGAACACACATTTCTTGGTAGAATCATGCAGGACTGAAATTTTTGATGTTTTTCTACTCCTCTCATGAGCCCAAACAAGTCTCTAAAAGCATGAGTTTGCAACTACTTTACTTTTGGAGAAAATTCAAAACATTCATTACTCAAAAGAGCCCAATAGCAAAAACCAGCGTTTTGAATGAAGAATCACATTTCTTGGTAGAATCATGCAGGATTGAAATTTTTGATGGTTTTTTACTCCTCTCAACAGCCCAAACAAGTTTCTAAAAGGATGAGTTTGCAACTACTTTACTTTTGGAGAAAATTCAAAACATTCATTATTCAATAGGGCCCAAACTATCAAAAACCAGCGGTTTCAATGAACACACATTTCTTGGTAGAATCATGCAGGACTGAAATTTTTGATGTTTTTCTACTCCTCTCATGAGCCCAAACAAGTCTCTAAAAGCATGAGTTTGCAACTACTTTACTTTTGGAGAAAATTCAAAACATTCATTATTCAATAGAGCCCAATAGCAAAAATCAGGTTTTGAATGAAGAATCACATTTCTTGGTAGAATCATGCAGGATTGAAATTTTTGATGGTTTTTTACTCCTCTCAACAGCCCAAACAAGTTTCTGAAAGGATGAGTTTGCAACTACTTTACTTTTGGAGAAAATTCAAAACATTCATTATTCAATAGGGCCCAAACTATCAAAAACCAGCAGTTTCAATGAACACACATTTCTTGGTAGAATCATGCAGGACTGAAATTTTTGATGTTTTTCTACTCCTCTCATGAGCCCAAACAAGTCTCTAAAAGCATGAGTTTGCAACTACTTTACTTTTGGAGAAAATTCAAAACATTCATTATTCAATAGAGCCCAATAGCAAAAATCAGGTTTTGAATGAAGAATCACATTTCTTGGTAAAATCATGCAGGATTGAAATTTTTGATGGTTTTTTACTCCTCTCAACAGCCCAAACAAGTTTCTAAAAGGATGAGTTTGCAACTACTTTACTTTTGGAGAAAATTCAAAACATTCATTATTCAATAGGGCCCAAACTATCAAAAACCAGCGGTTTCAATGAACACACATTTCTTGGTAGAATCATGCAGGACTGAAATTTTTGATGTTTTTCTACTCCTCTCATGAGCCCAAACAAGTCTCTAAAAGCATGAGTTTGCAACTACTTTACTTTTGGAGAAAATTCAAAACATTCATTACTCAAAAGAGCCCAATAGCAAAAACCAGCGTTTTGAATGAAGAATCACATTTCTTGGTAGAATCATGCAGGATTGAAATTTTTGATGGTTTTTTACTCCTCTCAACAGCCCAAACAAGTTTCTAAAAGGATGATTTTGCAACTACTTTACTTTTGGAGAAAATTCAAAACATTCATTATTCAATAGGGCCCAAACTATCAAAAACCAGCGGTTTCAATGAACACACATTTCTTGGTAGAATCATGCAGGACTGAAATTTTTGATGTTTTTCTACTCCTCTCATGAGCCCAAACAAGTCTCTAAAAGCATGAGTTTGCAACTACATTACTTTTGGAGAAAATTCAAAACATTCATTATTCAATAGAGCCCAATAGCAAAAATCAGGTTTTGAATGAAGAATCACATTTCTTGGTAGAATCATGCAGGATTGAAATTTTTGATGGTTTTTTACTCCTCTCAACAGCCCAAACAAGTTTCTAAAAGGATGAGTTTGCAACTACTTTACTTTTGGAGAAAATTCAAAACATTCATTATTCAATAGAGCCCAATAGCAAAAGCCAGCGTTTTGAATGAAGAATCACATTTCTTGGTAGAATCATGCAGGATTGAAATTTTTGATGGTTTTTTACTACTCTCAACAGCCCAAACAAGTTTCTAAAAGGATGAGTTTGCAACTACTTTACTTTTGGAGAAAATTCAAAACATTCATTATTCAATAGGGCCCAAACTATCAAAAACCAGCGGTTTCAATGAACACACATTTCTTGGTAGAATCATGCAGGACTGAAATTTTTGATGTTTTTCTACTCCTCTCATGAGCCCAAACAAGTCTCTAAAAGCATGAGTTTGCAACTACTTTACTTTTGGAGAAAATTCAAAACATTCATTACTCAAAAGAGCCCAATAGCAAAAACCAGCGTTTTGAATGAAGAATCACATTTCTTGGTAGAATCATGCATGATTGAAATTTTTGATGGTTTTTTACTCCTCTCAACAGCCCAAACAAGTTTCTAAAAGGATGAGTTTGCAACTACTTTACTTTTGGAGAAAATTCAAAACATTCATTATTCAATAGGGCCCAAACTATCAAAAACCAGCGGTTTCAATGAACACACATTTCTTGGTAGAAACAAGCAGGACTGAAATTTTTGATGTTTTTCTACTCCTCTCATGAGCCCAAACAAGTCTCTAAAAGCATGAGTTTGCAACTACTTTACTTTTGGAGAAAATTCAAAACATTCATTATTCAATAGGGCCCAAACTATCAAAAACCAGCGGTTTCAATGAACACACATTTCTTGGTAGAATCATGCAGGACTGAAATTTTTGATGTTTTTCTACTTCTCTCATGAGCCCAAACAAGTCTCTAAAAGCATGAGTTTGCAACTACTTTACTTTTGGAGAAAATTCAAAACATTCATTATTCAATAGAGCCCAATAGCAAAAATCAGGTTTTGAATGAAGAATCACATTTCTTGGTAGAATCATGCAGGATTGAAATTTTTGATGGTTTTTTACTCCTCTCAACAGCCCAAACAAGTTTCTAAAAGGATGAGTTTGCAACTACTTTACTTTTGGAGAAAATTCAAAATATTCATTATTCAATAGGGCCCAAACTATCAAAAACCAGCGGTTTCAATGAACACACATTTCTTGGTAGAATCATGCAGGATTGAAATTTTTGATGTTTTTCTACTCCTCTCATGAGCCCAAACAAGTCTCTAAAAGCATGAGTTTGCAACTACTTTACTTTTGTAGAATATTCAAAACATTCATTATTCAATAGAGCCCAATAGCAAAAATCAGGTTTTGAATGAAGAATCACATTTCTTGGTAAAATCATGCAGGATTGAAATTTTTGATGGTTTTTTACTCCTCTCAAAAGCCCAAACAAGTTTCTAAAAGGATGAGTTTGCAACTACTTTACTTTTGGAGAAAATTCAAAACATTCATTATTCAATAGGGCCCAAACTATCAAAAACCAGCGGTTTCAATGAACACACATTTCTTGGTAGAATCATGCAGGACTGAAATTTTTGATGTTTTTCTACTCCTCTCATGAGCCCAAACAAGTCTCTAAAAGCATGAGTTTGCAACTACTTTACTTTTGGAGAAAATTCAAAACATTCACTATTCAATAGAGCCCAATAGCAAAAATCAGGTTTTGAATGAAGAATCACATTTCTTGGTAAAATCATGCAGGATTGAAATTTTTGATGGTTTTTTACTCCTCTCAACAGCCCAAACAAGTTTCTAAAAGGATGAGTTTGCAACTACTTTACTTTTGGAGAAAATTCAAAACATTCATTATTCAATAGGGCCCAAACTATCAAAAACCAGCGGTTTCAATGAACACACATTTCTTGGTAGAATCATGCAGGACTGAAATTTTTGATGTTTTTCTACTCCTCTCATGAGCCCAAACAAGTCTCTAAAAGCATGAGTTTGCAACTACTTTACTTTTGGAGAAAATTCAAAACATTCATTATTCAATAGAGCCCAATAGCAAAAACCAGCGTTTTGAATGAAGAATCACATTTCTTGGTAGAATCATGCAGGATTGAAATTTTTGATGGTTTTTTACTACTCTCAACAGCCCAAACAAGTTTCTAAAAGGATGAGTTTGCAACTACTTTACTTTTGGAGAAAATTCAAAACATTCATTATTCAATAGGGCCCAAACTATCAAAAACCAGCGGTTTCAATGAACACACATTTCTTGGTAGAATCATGCAGGACTGAAATTTTTGATGTTTTTCTACTCCTCTCATGAGCCCAAACAAGTCTCTAAAAGCATGAGTTTGCAACTACATTACTTTTGGAGAAAATTCAAAACATTCATTATTCAATAGAGCCCAATAGCAAAAATCAGGTTTTGAATGAAGAATCACATTTCTTGGTAGAATCATGCAGGATTGAAATTTTTGATGGTTTTTTACTCCTCTCAACAGCCCAAACAAGTTTCTAAAAGGATGAGTTTGTAACTACTTTACTTTTGGAGAAAATTCAAAACATTCATTATTCAATAGGGCCCAAACTATCAAAAACCAGCGGTATCAATGAACACACATTTCTTGGTAGAATCATGCAGGACTGAAATTTTTGATGTTTTTCTACTCCTCTCATGAGCCCAAACAAGTCTCTAAAAGCATGAGTTTGCAACTACTTTACTTTTGGAGAAAATTCAAAACATTCATTACTCAAAAGAGCCCAATAGCAAAAACCAGCGTTTTGAATGAAGAATCACATTTCTTGGTAGAATCATGCAGGATTGAAATTTTTGATGGTTTTTTACTCCTCTCAACAGCCCAAACAAGTTTCTAAAAGGATGAGTTTGCAACTACTTTACTTTTGGAGAAAATTCAAAACATTCATTATTCAATAGGGCCCAAACTATCAAAAACCAGCGGTTTCAATGAACACACATTTCTTGGTAGAATCATGCAGGACTGAAATTTTTGATGTTTTTCTACTCCTCTCATGAGCCCAAACAAGTCTCTAAAAGCATGAGTTTGCAACTACTTTACTTTTGGAGAAAATTCAAAACATTCATTATTCAATAGAGCCCAATAGCAAAAATCAGGTTTTGAATGAAGAATCACATTTCTTGGTAGAATCATGCAGGATTGAAATTTTTGATGGTTTTTTACTCCTCTCAACAGCCCAAACAAGTTTCTGAAAGGATGAGTTTGCAACTACTTTACTTTTGGAGAAAATTCAAAACATTCATTATTCAATAGGGCCCAAACTATCAAAAACCAGCAGTTTCAATGAACACACATTTCTTGGTAGAATCATGCAGGACTGAAATTTTTGATGTTTTTCTACTCCTCTCATGAGCCCAAACAAGTCTCTAAAAGCATGAGTTTGCAACTACTTTACTTTTGGAGAAAATTCAAAACATTCATTATTCAATAGAGCCCAATAGCAAAAATCAGGTTTTGAATGAAGAATCACATTTCTTGGTAAAATCATGCAGGATTGAAATTTTTGATGGTTTTTTACTCCTCTCAACAGCCCAAACAAGTTTCTAAAAGGATGAGTTTGCAACTACTTTACTTTTGGAGAAAATTCAAAACATTCATTATTCAATAGGGCCCAAACTATCAAAAACCAGCGGTTTCAATGAACACACATTTCTTGGTAGAATCATGCAGGACTGAAATTTTTGATGTTTTTCTACTCCTCTCATGAGCCCAAACAAGTCTCTAAAAGCATGAGTTTGCAACTACTTTACTTTTGGAGAAAATTCAAAACATTCATTACTCAAAAGAGCCCAATAGCAAAAACCAGCGTTTTGAATGAAGAATCACATTTCTTGGTAGAATCATGCAGGATTGAAATTTTTGATGGTTTTTTACTCCTCTCAACAGCCCAAACAAGTTTCTAAAAGGATGATTTTGCAACTACTTTACTTTTGGAGAAAATTCAAAACATTCATTATTCAATAGGGCCCAAACTATCAAAAACCAGCGGTTTCAATGAACACACATTTCTTGGTAGAATCATGCAGGACTGAAATTTTTGATGTTTTTCTACTCCTCTCATGAGCCCAAACAAGTCTCTAAAAGCATGAGTTTGCAACTACATTACTTTTGGAGAAAATTCAAAACATTCATTATTCAATAGAGCCCAATAGCAAAAATCAGGTTTTGAATGAAGAATCACATTTCTTGGTAGAATCATGCAAGATTGAAATTTTTGATGGTTTTTTACTCCTCTCAACAGCCCAAACAAGTTTCTAAAAGGATGAGTTTGCAACTACTTTACTTTTGGAGAAAATTCAAAACATTCATTATTCAATAGAGCCCAATAGCAAAAGCCAGCGTTTTGAATGAAGAATCACATTTCTTGGTAGAATCATGCAGGATTGAAATTTTTGATGGTTTTTTACTACTCTCAACAGCCCAAACAAGTTTCTAAAAGGATGAGTTTGCAACTACTTTACTTTTGGAGAAAATTCAAAACATTCATTATTCAATAGGGCCCAAACTATCAAAAACCAGCGGTTTCAATGAACACACATTTCTTGGTAGAATCATGCAGGACTGAAATTTTTGATGTTTTTCTACTCCTCTCATGAGCCCAAACAAGTCTCTAAAAGCATGAGTTTGCAACTACTTTACTTTTGGAGAAAATTCAAAACATTCATTACTCAAAAGAGCCCAATAGCAAAAACCAGCGTTTTGAATGAAGAATCACATTTCTTGGTAGAATCATGCATGATTGAAATTTTTGATGGTTTTTTACTCCTCTCAACAGCCCAAACAAGTTTCTAAAAGGATGAGTTTGCAACTACTTTACTTTTGGAGAAAATTCAAAACATTCATTATTCAATAGGGCCCAAACTATCAAAAACCAGCGGTTTCAATGAACACACATTTCTTGGTAGAAACAAGCAGGACTGAAATTTTTGATGTTTTTCTACTCCTCTCATGAGCCCAAACAAGTCTCTAAAAGCATGAGTTTGCAACTACTTTACTTTTGGAGAAAATTCAAAACATTCATTATTCAATAGGGCCCAAACTATCAAAAACCAGCGGTTTCAATGAACACACATTTCTTGGTAGAATCATGCAGGACTGAAATTTTTGATGTTTTTCTACTTCTCTCATGAGCCCAAACAAGTCTCTAAAAGCATGAGTTTGCAACTACTTTACTTTTGGAGAAAATTCAAAACATTCATTATTCAATAGAGCCCAATAGCAAAAATCAGGTTTTGAATGAAGAATCACATTTCTTGGTAGAATCATGCAGGATTGAAATTTTTGATGGTTTTTTACTCCTCTCAACAGCCCAAACAAGTTTCTAAAAGGATGAGTTTGCAACTACTTTACTTTTGGAGAAAATTCAAAATATTCATTATTCAATAGGGCCCAAACTATCAAAAACCAGCGGTTTCAATGAACACACATTTCTTGGTAGAATCATGCAGGATTGAAATTTTTGATGTTTTTCTACTCCTCTCATGAGCCCAAACAAGTCTCTAAAAGCATGAGTTTGCAACTACTTTACTTTTGTAGAATATTCAAAACATTCATTATTCAATAGAGCCCAATAGCAAAAATCAGGTTTTGAATGAAGAATCACATTTCTTGGTAAAATCATGCAGGATTGAAATTTTTGATGGTTTTTTACTCCTCTCAAAAGCCCAAACAAGTTTCTAAAAGGATGAGTTTGCAACTACTTTACTTTTGGAGAAAATTCAAAACATTCATTATTCAATAGGGCCCAAACTATCAAAAACCAGCGGTTTCAATGAACACACATTTCTTGGTAGAATCATGCAGGACTGAAATTTTTGATGTTTTTCTACTCCTCTCATGAGCCCAAACAAGTCTCTAAAAGCATGAGTTTGCAACTACTTTACTTTTGGAGAAAATTCAAAACATTCACTATTCAATAGAGCCCAATAGCAAAAATCAGGTTTTGAATGAAGAATCACATTTCTTGGTAAAATCATGCAGGATTGAAATTTTTGATGGTTTTTTACTCCTCTCAACAGCCCAAACAAGTTTCTAAAAGGATGAGTTTGCAACTACTTTACTTTTGGAGAAAATTCAAAACATTCATTATTCAATAGGGCCCAAACTATCAAAAACCAGCGGTTTCAATGAACACACATTTCTTGGTAGAATCATGCAGGACTGAAATTTTTGATGTTTTTCTACTCCTCTCATGAGCCCAAACAAGTCTCTAAAAGCATGAGTTTGCAACTACTTTACTTTTGGAGAAAATTCAAAACATTCATTATTCAATAGAGCCCAATAGCAAAAACCAGCGTTTTGAATGAAGAATCACATTTCTTGGTAGAATCATGCAGGATTGAAATTTTTGATGGTTTTTTACTACTCTCAACAGCCCAAACAAGTTTCTAAAAGGATGAGTTTGCAACTACTTTACTTTTGGAGAAAATTCAAAACATTCATTATTCAATAGGGCCCAAACTATCAAAAACCAGCGGTTTCAATGAACACACATTTCTTGGTAGAATCATGCAGGACTGAAATTTTTGATGTTTTTCTACTCCTCTCATGAGCCCAAACAAGTCTCTAAAAGCATGAGTTTGCAACTACTTTACTTTTGGAGAAAATTCAAAACATTCATTACTCAAAAGAGCCCAATAGCAAAAACCAGCGTTTTGAATGAAGAATCACATTTCTTGGTAGAATCATGCATGATTGAAATTTTTGATGGTTTTTTACTCCTCTCAACAGCCCAAACAAGTTTCTAAAAGGATGAGTTTGCAACTACTTTACTTTTGGAGAAAATTCAAAACATTCATTATTCAATAGGGCCCAAACTATCAAAAACCAGCGGTTTCAATGAACACACATTTCTTGGTAGAATCATGCAGGACTGAAATTTTTGATGTTTTTCTACTCCTCTCATGAGCCCAAACAAGTCTCTAAAAGCATGAGTTTGCAACTACTTTACTTTTGGAGAAAATTCAAAACATTCATTATTCAATAGGGCCCAAACTATCAAAAACCAGCCGTTTCAATGAACACACATTTCTTGGTAGAATCATGCAGGACTGAAATTTTTGATGTTTTTCTACTCCTCTCATGAGCCCAAACAAGTCTCTAAAAGCATGAGTTTGCAACTACTTTACTTTTGGAGAAAATTCAAAACATTCATTATTCAATAGAGCCCAATAGCAAAAATCAGGTTTTGAATGAAGAATCACATTTCTTGGTAAAATCATGCAGGATTGAAATTTTTCATGGTTTTTTACTCCTCTCAACAGCCCAAACAAGTTTCTAAAAGGATGAGTTTGCAACTACTTTACTTTTGGAGAAAATTCAAAACATTCATTATTCAATAGGGCCCAAACTATCAAAAACCAGCGGTTTCAATGAACACACATTTCTTGGTAGAATCATGCAGGACTGAAATTTTTGATGTTTTTCTACTCCTCTCATGAGCCCAAACAAGTCTCTAAAAGCATGAGTTTGCAACTACTTTACTTTTGGAGAAAATTCAAAACATTCATTATTCAATAGAGCCCAATAGCAAAAATCAGGTTTTGAATGAAGAATCACATTTCTTGGTAAAATCATGCAGGATTGAAATTTTTGATGGTTTTTTACTCCTCTCAACAGCCCAAACAAGTTTCTAAAAGGATGAGTTTGCAACTACTTTACTTTTGGAGAAAATTCAAAACATTCATTATTCAATAGGGCCCAAACTATCAAAAACCAGCGGTTTCAATGAACACACATTTCTTGGTAGAATCATGCAGGACTGAAATTTTTGATGTTTTTCTACTCCTCTCATGAGCCCAAACAAGTCTCTAAAAGCATGAGTTTGCAACTACTTTACTTTTGGAGAAAATTCAAAACATTCATTATTCAATAGAGCCCAATAGCAAAAATCAGGTTTTGAATGAAGAATCACATTTCTTGGTAGAATCATGCAGGATTGAAATTTTTGATGGTTTTTTACTCCTCTCAACAGCCCAAACAAGTTTCTAAAAGGATGAGTTTGCAACTACTTTACTTTTGGAGAAAATTCAAAACATTCATTATTCAATAGGGCCCAAACTATCAAAAACCAGCGGTTTGAATGAACACACATTTCTTGGTAGAATCATGCAGGACTGAAATTTTTGATGTTTTTCTACTCCTCTCATGAGCCCAAACAAGTCTCTAAAAGCATGAGTTTGCAACTACTTTACTTTTGGAGAAAATTCAAAACATTCATTACTCAAAAGAGCCCAATAGCAAAAACCAGCGTTTTGAATGAAGAATCACATTTCTTGGTAGAATCATGCAGGATTGAAATTTTTGATGGTTTTTTACTCCTCTCAACAGCCCAAACAAGTTTCTAAAAGGATGAGTTTGCAACTACTTTACTTTTGGAGAAAATTCAAAACATTCATTATTCAATAGGGCCCAAACTATCAAAAACCAGCGGTTTCAATGAACACACATTTCTTGGTAGAATCATGCAGGACTGAAATTTTTGATGTTTTTCTACTACTCTCATGAGCCCAAACAAGTCTCTAAAAGCATGAGTTTGCAACTACTTTACTTTTGGAGAAAATTCAAAACATTCATTATTCAATAGAGCCCAATAGCAAAAATCAGGTTTTGAATGAAGATTCACATTTCTTTGTAGAATCATGCAGGATTGAAATTTTTGATGGTTTTTTACTCCTCTCAACAGCCCAAACAAGTTTCTAAAAGGATGAGTTTGTAACTACTTTACTTTTGGAGAAAATTCAAAACATTCATTATTCAATAGGGCCCAAACTATCAAAAACCAGCGGTATCAATGAACACACATTTCTTGGTAGAATCATGCAGGACTGAAATTTTTGATGTTTTTCTACTCCTCTCATGAGCCCAAACAAGTCTCTAAAAGCATGAGTTTGCAACTACTTTACTTTTGGAGAAAATTCAAAACATTCATTACTCAAAAGAGCCCAATAGCAAAAACCAGCGTTTTGAATGAAGAATCACATTTCTTGGTAGAATCATGCAGGATTGAAATTTTTGATGGTTTTTTACTCCTCTCAACAGCCCAAACAAGTTTCTAAAAGGATGAGTTTGCAACTACTTTACTTTTGGAGAAAATTCAAAACATTCATTATTCAATAGGGCCCAAACTATCAAAAACCAGCGGTTTCAATGAACACACATTTCTTGGTAGAATCATGCAGGACTGAAATTTTTGATGTTTTTCTACTCCTCTCATGAGCCCAAACAAGTCTCTAAAAGCATGAGTTTGCAACTACTTTACTTTTGGAGAAAATTCAAAACATTCATTATTCAATAGAGCCCAATAGCAAAAATCAGGTTTTGAATGAAGAATCACATTTCTTGGTAGAATCATGCAGGATTGAAATTTTTGATGGTTTTTTACTCCTCTCAACAGCCCAAACAAGTTTCTGAAAGGATGAGTTTGCAACTACTTTACTTTTGGAGAAAATTCAAAACATTCATTATTCAATAGGGCCCAAACTATCAAAAACCAGCAGTTTCAATGAACACACATTTCTTGGTAGAATCATGCAGGACTGAAATTTTTGATGTTTTTCTACTCCTCTCATGAGCCCAAACAAGTCTCTAAAAGCATGAGTTTGCAACTACTTTACTTTTGGAGAAAATTCAAAACATTCATTATTCAATAGAGCCCAATAGCAAAAATCAGGTTTTGAATGAAGAATCACATTTCTTGGTAAAATCATGCAGGATTGAAATTTTTGATGGTTTTTTACTCCTCTCAACAGCCCAAACAAGTTTCTAAAAGGATGAGTTTGCAACTACTTTACTTTTGGAGAAAATTCAAAACATTCATTATTCAATAGGGCCCAAACTATCAAAAACCAGCGGTTTCAATGAACACACATTTCTTGGTAGAATCATGCAGGACTGAAATTTTTGATGTTTTTCTACTCCTCTCATGAGCCCAAACAAGTCTCTAAAAGCATGAGTTTGCAACTACTTTACTTTTGGAGAAAATTCAAAACATTCATTACTCAAAAGAGCCCAATAGCAAAAACCAGCGTTTTGAATGAAGAATCACATTTCTTGGTAGAATCATGCAGGATTGAAATTTTTGATGGTTTTTTACTCCTCTCAACAGCCCAAACAAGTTTCTAAAAGGATGATTTTGCAACTACTTTACTTTTGGAGAAAATTCAAAACATTCATTATTCAATAGGGCCCAAACTATCAAAAACCAGCGGTTTCAATGAACACACATTTCTTGGTAGAATCATGCAGGACTGAAATTTTTGATGTTTTTCTACTCCTCTCATGAGCCCAAACAAGTCTCTAAAAGCATGAGTTTGCAACTACATTACTTTTGGAGAAAATTCAAAACATTCATTATTCAATAGAGCCCAATAGCAAAAATCAGGTTTTGAATGAAGAATCACATTTCTTGGTAGAATCATGCAGGATTGAAATTTTTGATGGTTTTTTACTCCTCTCAACAGCCCAAACAAGTTTCTAAAAGGATGAGTTTGCAACTACTTTACTTTTGGAGAAAATTCAAAACATTCATTATTCAATAGGGCCCAAACTATCAAAAACCAGCGGTTTCAATGAACACACATTTCTTGGTAGAATCATGCAGAACTGAAATTTTTGATGTTTTTCTACTCCTCTCATGAGCCCAAACAAGTCTCTAAAAGCATGAGTTTGCAACTACTTTACTTTTGGAGAAAATTCAAAACATTCATTATTCAATAGAGCCCAATAGCAAAAATCAGGTTTTGAATGAAGAATCACATTTCTTGGTAAAATCATGCAGGATTGAAATTTTTGATGGTTTTTTACTCCTCTCAACAGCCCAAACAAGTTTCTAAAAGGATGAGTTTGCAACTACTTTACTTTTGGAGAAAATTCAAAACATTCATTATTCAATAGGGCCCAAACTATCAAAAATCAGCGGTTTCAATGAACACACATTTCTTGGTAGAATCATGCAGGACTGAAATTTTTGATGTTTTTCTACTCCTCTCATGAGCCCAAACAAGTCTCTAAAAGCATGAGTTTGCAACTACTTTACTTTTGGAGAAAATTCAAAACATTCATTATTCAATAGAGCCCAATAGCAAAAATCAGGTTTTGAATGAAGAATCACATTTCTTGGTAGAATCATGCAGGATTGAAATTTTTGAT
The DNA here is from genome assembly GCF_039654945.1 of Dendrobates tinctorius. Lineage (NCBI taxonomy): Eukaryota > Metazoa > Chordata > Amphibia > Anura > Dendrobatidae > Dendrobates > Dendrobates tinctorius. Next base: position 808,507 of record NW_027361852.1, on the reverse strand, counting down.
GGTTTTTTACTCCTCTCAACAGCCCAAACAAGTTTCAAAAAGGATGAGTTTGCAACTACTTTACTTTTGGAGAAAATTCAAAACATTCATTATTCAATAGGGCCCAAAATATCAAAAACCAGCGGTTTGAATGAACACACATTTCTTGGTAGAATCGTGCAGGACTGAAATTTTTGATGTTTTTCTACTCCTCTCATGAGCCCAAACAAGTCTCTAAAAGGATGAGTTTGCAACTACTTTACTTTTGGAGAAAATTCAAAACATTCATTATTCAATAGAGCCCAATAGCAAAAGCCAGCGTTTTGAATGAAGAATCACATTTCTTGGTAGAATCATGCAGGATTGAAATTTTTGATGGTTTTTTACTCCTCTCAACAGCCCAAACAAGTTTCTAAAAGGATGAGTTTGTAACTACTTTACTTTTGGAGAAAATTCAAAACATTCATTATTCAATAGGGCCCAAACTATCAAAAAAAAGCGGTTTGAATGAACACACATTTCTTGGTAGAATCATGCAGGACTGAAATTTTTGATGTTTTTCTACTCCTCTCATGAGCCCAAACAAGTCTCTAAAAGCATGAGTTTGCAACTACTTTACTTTTGGAGAAAATTCAAAACATTCATTACTCAAAAGAGCCCAATAGCAAAAACCAGCGTTTTGAATGAAGAATCACATTTCTTGGTAGAATCATGCAGGATTGAAATTTTTGATGGTTTTTTACTCCTCTCAACAGCCCAAACAAGTTTCTAAAAGGATGAGTTTGCAACTACTTTACTTTTGGAGAAAATTCAAAACATTCATTATTCAATAGGGCCCAAACTATCAAAAACCAGCGGTTTCAATGAACACACATTTCTTGGTAGAATCATGCAGGACTGAAATTTTTGATGTTTTTCTACTCCTCTCATGAGCCCAAACAAGTCTCTAAAAGCATGAGTTTGCAACTACTTTACTTTTGGAGAAAATTCAAAACATTCATTACTCAAAAGAGCCCAATAGCAAAAACCAGCGTTTTGAATGAAGAATCACATTTCTTGGTAGAATCATGCAGGATTGAAATTTTTGATGGTTTTTTACTCCTCTCAACAGCCCAAACAAGTTTCTAAAAGGATGAGTTTGCAACTACTTTACTTTTGGAGAAAATTCAATGAAGGGGGCGTGGCTTGCAGGGGAGCAGAGCAGTCGTGTTTTCGGGAGCTCCTGCTCTTCCCTAACTTAAGCTAAAAGAAGATTGCTTATTTGTGGAGTAATTGGACTGCAAATCAAAGAGAACATGCCTGGACGAAGATATAAGAAGAAAAAAGCGGCCCCATGGGAGAAAAAACACTTGGCAGGACTAAGAGGCTCCGGTGAGGCACCCGACCTAGGCCTTCCTCATGCTGAAGGTAAACAACAGAGGCCGCCACAATATTCTAATCACCGGCGGGGTGGAGGAGGGGAGGAATGCCCACGTGGAGTCCTGACAGCATGCAGAACGACAGCGGTGAATTCCCTTGCATCTGGCGCGGTCCCTGCTTCAGTTGATCGGAGCGGGGGGCCCGCGGGGAGAGCTGCGGCTGTGCAGTTGCGGGGAAGCAGCGGCAGTGAAGCTTGTGAAGCGGTCCCTGCTTTGACTGATGAGAGAGGGGAGACCGTCGTGAGAGCCGTGCCTGTGCAGCTGCGGGGAAGTAGCGGCGGTGGAGCTCCTGCAGCGCTGCGGTGTGGAGATCCTGCAGCGGTGAGTTCCCCTACTTGTGGAGCAGTCTCTGCTTCGGCTGCCGGGAGCGGGAGGATCAGGATGAAAGCCGCAGCTGTGCAGTTGCAGGGAAGCAGCGGCGGTGAAGCTTGTGGAGCGGTCCCTGCTTTAACTTATGAGAGAGGAGAGACCGACGTGAGAGCCGTGGCTGTGCAGCTGCAGGCGCCGCGGTGTGGAGCTGCATATACATCATCTTTGGGCCTGCAAAGAAGAACTCCAGATCCATTGGGAGTTTACACAGGAACCAAATCTTCGGCGGTGGATTCTTTTGTTCTGGCTTCAGTTGAGAGGTGCGGGGGAGCCGCGGCTAAGCCGCTACAGAAGAACATCAAAGAGAAATCTCCTGCAACACCGCCTTATGAACCGGCCGGTTCACCCTTTGTTACTGAGCATATGAAACCATCAGGAGACCAAACAGTGAGTGGGGTGTTGGCGGAGGAGCCCCCTGGGCTTAGTGCGGTCCCAGCTGTAGTTGTTAAAAGCCCGGGAAATTCAGTTGGAGTCATGGCCGTGCACCTGGGGGAGTATGGTTGTGGGGAAACCTCTGCATTGCCGCTGCATAAATATGCCGAAGGTTCATCTTTAATTACTTCTACTGCAACTTTAATAACCTCTAACGCATATCCCAACAGTGTTTTGCGATGCGATGCAGTGGAATTTATTCCGGCACATCCGTTTAACCAGCAATTAAATGGGGAGACAAATATAAAGCCACTACTGCATTGTGGGGGGGTCCCATCCCCCTCTGAGCTAGGTGATAGTGTGGAGCCTCAAAATGATATTAATAAGGGTCCACAAAAAAATGGATCTTTGCATTCGCCAAAAAAGGGGTTGGAGCAACCAGTTTCTGTTTCCACCAAACAATCACTGGCTGATTTCTGTTATAAGCTTTTTGCAGACATTAATAAAAAAACTGATGAGGACATTAGATCTAGACTCAACAATTCTGAAATTAAAGACCTGTCTCCTTCTCCTCCTCCTCTTCCTACTACTAACGCAGATTTAAACCATAACAAATCAGATATATCGTCTGATGGCGGGGAGGAGTCAGAAAGTGTTTGCTCTGATGGATCTCTTGAGGAGGTGGTCTCTACTATAAGCTCAGAAAGTGACTTGATTGATAGTAGTGTTATGGATGAGGCATTTTCAACACGTTCTTTTAATTCGGAGAGTTCTGTCGGCCATGGGGACTCTGGAGACGAGCAGATTTCTAACGAGGATAAACCTACTATAGCTAAAAAGAATAATGATGCTGATACTGAGGAGACATCTCTTGATTTATTGTCGCTGGACAATATAATGGTTTCTGGGGAGTATCCCGCGGACGATTTTCTGGTTAAATTATGCAAAGCTTTCTTGACCTCATTGAATGGCCTGGGAGTTGTCGGTGGGGGAGACTCGGGAACTGACAAAGTTAAAGCAATAGGAAACTTGATTAAGCAACTCATGAAGGACATATTATTGATAGTAGTCAGCGATAATATAATAAAACCTAACTCCACACCTGACATTTCTCTTCAAAGTGCAGAATCTACTTCTAAAAAATTTGAATTCTCGTCTTCTGAAAAAGCTTCAGATTTTCATGAACTCTCGGACTCTGTGAAGAAAATACAGAATGATATTGCCTCTTTTAGATGCTGCTTGTCCAATTTTGAGGATTTAAAGAGAAAGAATAATATAAAAATCAGAGGCATTCCTGAGTCAATCCAACCATCCCGACTTAAGGAGTACGTCTCTTCAATGGTGTCTTATTTAGTTCCGGAAACTAAAGGGAAAAACCTTATTGAGAAAATATTTAGGATTAGAAGACCTTCTTCTTTGCCACCTGATCTAGCCAGTGATGTCATCGTTTCATTCTATCCTAATTGGGTGAGCAATACCCTCCTTGGCGTATCCAGAGATTCAAACTTCCTCTCGTCACCTTACAGTAACTTAACTTTCTTCAAAGATCTATCCAGATTCACTATACAAAAACGCAGATCATTTTTCCAGACAACAACTTGGCTTCGAAATGCTCATATTAGTTATAATTGGACCCAATCATCAACATTACTTGTGAATTTTGCTTCCAAGTTGGTTCACATTCGATCTCCGGAGGAGGGTTTGGACTTCCTTAAAAATACCGGACTGATCCCTATTGTCTCTCCTTCTAATACTCTTCGTCCATCTGCACAGGACCTCCGTCTCCATCATACATGAACTTTGGACTCCCTTGGATCTTCTCTATTGTGGACTGTCAGGGTTTGTTTCTCCTTATTTTGATTTGCAACTGAAATAACTTCAAGATTTGTGGTTGCTTGCTCCACTAAGATAATCTGAGAATAAAAAAAGCCGAACTTTCCTCCTCCTATTGGTCTTTGGGTACTGGATACTCGGACCAACGCGACAAGTTTGCATATAACATTTGAGTTACTTAAATTTTTTTTTTTGTGTACTAGTATATGTATGCTTGTCCTCATACAATAGGAGTTTATTCACTCCTAAAACACTACAAAGAAACATACTGTTAGTCTTTGTCTTGGCTCTTCTTTATGGGGTTTTTCAATCCCCACTATATCGAAGAGACAAGACACTTTAGTATAGTTTATTTCCCTCCTTTCTTCCCTCTGTTCTACCCTTTGTACGTCTCAATAAAGCAACTTAAAACTTACTCCGAACCCCTTACCCTTCCTTTCCCTTTGCCTTATTGTAATATCTACACTTAAACATCAATGTTAAACTATTGCTGTTATCTTGAAAACTTAATAAAGTTCTTTGAAAATGGAGAAAATTCAAAACATTCATTATTCAATAGGGCCCAAACTATCAAAAACCAGCGGTTTCAATGAACACACATTTCTTGGTAGAATCATGCAGGACTGAAATTTTTGATGTTTTTCTACTCCTCTCATGAGCCCAAACAAGTCTCTAAAAGCATGAGTTTGCAACTACATTACTTTTGGAGAAAATTCAAAACATTCATTATTCAATAGAGCCCAATAGCAAAAATCAGGTTTTGAATGAAGAATCACATTTCTTGGTAGAATCATGCAGGATTGAAATTTTTGATGGTTTTTTACTCCTCTCAACAGCCCAAACAAGTTTCTAAAAGGATGAGTTTGCAACTACTTTACTTTTGGAGAAAATTCAAAACATTCATTATTCAATAGGGCCCAAACTATCAAAAACCAGCGGTTTCAATGAACACACATTTCTTGGTAGAATCATGCAGGACTGAAATTTTTGATGTTTTTCTACTCCTCTCATGAGCCCAAACAAGTCTCTAAAAGCATGAGTTTGCAACTACTTTACTTTTGGAGAAAATTCAAAACATTCATTATTCAATAGAGCCCAATAGCAAAAATCAGGTTTTGAATGAAGAATCACATTTCTTGGTAAAATCATGCAGGATTGAAATTTTTGATGGTTTTTTACTCCTCTCAACAGCCCAAACAAGTTTCTGAAAGGATGAGTTTGCAACTACTTTACTTTTGGAGAAAATTCAAAACATTCATTATTCAATAGGGCCCAAACTATCAAAAACCAGCGGTTTGAATGAACACACATTTCTTGGTAGAATCATGCAGGACTGAAATATTTGATGTTTTTCTACTCCTCTCATGAGCCCAAACAAGTCTCTAAAAGCATGAGTTTGCAACTACTTTACTTTTGGAGAAAATTCAAAACATTCATTACTCAAAAGAGCCCAATAGCAAAAACCAGCGTTTTGAATGAAGAATCACATTTCTTGGTAGAATCATGCAGGATTGAAATTTTTGATGGTTTTTTACTCCTCTCAACAGCCCAAACAAGTTTCTAAAAGGATGAGTTTGTAACTACTTTACTTTTGGAGAAAATTCAAAACATTCATTATTCAATAGGGCCCAAACTATCAAAAACCAGCGGTTTCAATGAACACTCATTTCTTGGTAGAATCATGCAGGACTGAAATTTTTGATGTTTTTCTACTCCTCTCATGAGCCCAAACAAGTCTCTAAAAGCATGAGTTTGCAACTACATTACTTTTGGAGAAAATTCAAAACATTCATTATTCAATAGAGCCCAATAGCAAAAATCAGGTTTTGAATGAAGAATCACATTTCTTGGTAGAATCATGCAGGATTGAAATTTTTGATGGTTTTTTACTCCTCTCAACAGCCCAAACAAGTTTCTAAAAGGATGAGTTTGCAACTACTTTACTTTTGGAGAAAATTCAAAACATTCATTATTCAATAGGGCCCAAACTATCAAAAACCAGCGGTTTCAATAAACACACATTTCTTGGTAGAATCATGCAGGACTGAAATTTTTGATGTTTTTCTACTCCTCTCATGAGCCCAAACAAGTCTCTAAAAGCATGAGTTTGCAACTACTTCACTTTTGGAGAAAATTCAAAACATTCATTATTCAATAGAGCCCAATAGCAAAAATCAGGTTTTGAATGAAGAATCACATTTCTTGGTAAAATCATGCAGGATTGAAATTTTTGATGGTTTTTTACTCCTCTCAACAGCCCAAACAAGTTTCTAAAAGGATGAGTTTGCAACTACTTTACTTTTGGAGAAAATTCAAAACATTCATTATTCAATAGGGCCCAAACTATCAAAAACCAGCGGTTTCAATGAACACACATTTCTTGGTAGAATCATGCAGGACTGAAATTTTTGATGTTTTTCTACTCCTCTCATGAGCCCAAACAAGTCTCTAAAAGCATGAGTTTGCAACTACATTACTTTTGGAGAAAATTCAAAACATTCATTATTCAATAGAGCCCAATAGCAAAAATCAGGTTTTGAATGAAGAATCACATTTCTTGGTAGAATCATGCAGGATTGAAATTTTTGATGGTTTTTTACTCCTCTCAACAGCCCAAACAAGTTTCTAAAAGGATGAGTTTGCAACTACTTTACTTTTGGAGAAAATTCAAAACATTCATTATTCAATAGGGCCCAAACTATCAAAAACCAGCGGTTTCAATAAACACACATTTCTTGGTAGAATCATGCAGGACTGAAATTTTTGATGTTTTTCTACTCCTCTCATGAGCCCAAACAAGTCTCTAAAAGCATGAGTTTGCAACTACTTTACTTTTGGAGAAAATTCAAAACATTCATTATTCAATAGAGCCCAATAGCAAAAATCAGGTATTGAATGAAGAATCACATTTCTTGGTAAAATCATGCAGGATTGAAATTTTTGATGGTTTTTTACTCCTCTCAACAGCCCAAACATGTTTCTAAAAGGATGAGTTTGCAACTACTTTACTTTTGGAGAAAATTCAAAACATTCATTATTCAATAGGGCCCAAACTATCAAAAACCAGCGGTTTCAATGAACACACATTTCTTGGTAGAATCATGCAGGACTGAAATTTTTGATGTTTTTCTACTCCTCTCATGAGCCCAAACAAGTCTCTAAAAGCATGAGTTTGCAACTACTTTACTTTTGGAGAAAATTCAAAACATTCATTATTCAATAGAGCCCAATAGCAAAAATCAGGTTTTGAATGAAGAATCACATTTCTTGGTAGAATCATGCAGGATTGAAATTTTTGATGGGTTTTTACTCCTCTCAACAGCCCAAACAAGCTTCTAAAAGGATGAGTTTGCAACTACTTTACTTTTGGAGAAAATTCAAAACATTCATTATTCAATAGGGCCCAAACTATCAAAAACCAGCGGTTTGAATGAACACACATTTCTTGGTAGAATCATGCAGGACTGAAATTTTTGATGTTTTTCTACTCCTCTCATGAGCCCAAACAAGTCTCTAAAAGCATGAGTTTGCAACTACTTTACTTTTGGAGAAAATTCAAAACATTCATTACTCAAAAGAGCCCAATAGCAAAAACCAGCGTTTTGAATGAAGAATCACATTTCTTGGTAGAATCATGCATGATTGAAATTTTTGATGGTTTTTTACTCCTCTCAACAGCCCAAACAAGTTTCTAAAAGGATGAGCTTGCAACTACTTTACTTTTGGAGAAAATTCAAAACATTCATTATTCAATAGGGCCCAAACTATCAAAAACCAGCAGTTTCAATGAACACACATTTCTTGGTAGAATCATGCAGGACTGAAATTTTTGATGTTTTTCTACTCCTCTCATGAGCCCAAACAAGTCTCTAAAAGCATGAGTTTGCAACTACTTTACTTTTGGAGAAAATTCAAAACATTCATTATTCAATAGGGCCCAAACTATCAAAAACCAGCGGTTTCAATGAACACACATTTCTTGGTAGAATCATGCAGGACTGAAATTTTTGATGTTTTTCTACTCCTCTCATGAGCCCAAACAAGTCTCTAAAAGCATGAGTTTGCAACTACTTTACTTTTGGAGAAAATTCAAAACATTCATTATTCAATAGAGCCCAATAGCAAAAATCAGGTTTTGAATGAAGAATCACATTTCTTGGTAAAATCATGCAGGATTGAAATTTTTGATGGTTTTTTACTCCTCTCAACAGCCCAAACAAGTTTCTAAAAGGATGAGTTTGCAACTACTTTACTTTTGGAGAAAATTCAAAACATTCATTATTCAATAGGGCCCAAACTATCAAAAACCAGCGGTTTCAATGAACACACATTTCTTGGTAGAATCATGCAGGACTGAAATTTTTGATGTTTTTCTACTCCTCTCATGAGCCCAAACAAGTCTCTAAAAGCATGAGTTTGCAACTACTTTACTTTTGGAGAAAATTCAAAACATTCATTATTCAATAGAGCCCAATAGCAAAAATCAGGTTTTGAATGAAGAATCACATTTCTTGGTAGAATCATGCAGGATTGAAATTTTTGATGGTTTTTTACTCCTCTCAACAGCCCAAACAAGCTTCTAAAAGGATGAGTTTGCAACTACTTTACTTTTGGAGAAAATTCAAAACATTCATTATTCAATAGGGCCCAAACTATCAAAAACCAGCGGTTTGAATGAACACACATTTCTTGGTAGAATCATGCAGGACTGAAATTTTTGATGTTTTTCTACTCCTCTCATGAGCCCAAACAAGTCTCTAAAAGCATGAGTTTGCAACTACTTTACTTTTGGAGAAAATTCAAAACATTCATTACTCAAAAGAGCCCAATAGCAAAAACCAGCGTTTTGAATGAAGAATCACATTTCTTGGTAGAATCATGCAGGATTGAAATTTTTGATGGTTTTTTACTCCTCTCAACAGCCCAAACAAGTTTCTAAAAGGATGAGTTTGCAACTACTTTACTTTTGGAGAAAATTCAAAACATTCATTATTCAATAGGGCCCAAACTATCAAAAACCAGCGGTTTCAATGAACACACATTTCTTGGTAGAATCATGCAGGACTGAAATTTTTGATGTTTTACTACTACTCTCATGAGCCCAAACAAGTCTCTAAAAGCATGAGTTTGCAACTACTTTACTTTTGGAGAAAATTCAAAACATTCATTATTCAATAGAGCCCAATAGCAAAAATCAGGTTTTGAATGAAGATTCACATTTCTTTGTAGAATCATGCAGGATTGAAATTTTTGATGGTTTTTTACTCCTCTCAACAGCCCAAACAAGTTTCTAAAACGATGAGTTTGTAACTACTTTACTTTTGGAGAAAATTCAAAACATTCATTATTCAATAGGGCCCAAACTATCAAAATCCAGCGGTATCAATGAACACACATTTCTTGGTAGAATCATGCAGGACTGAAATTTTTGATGTTTTTCTACTCCTCTCATGAGCCCAAACAAGTCTCTAAAAGCATGAGTTTGCAACTACTTTACTTTTGGAGAAAATTCAAAACATTCATTATTCAATAGAGCCCAATAGCAAAAATCAGGTTTTGAATGAAGAATCACATTTCTTGGTAAAATCATGCAGGATTGAAATTTTTGATGGTTTTTTACTCCTCTCAACAGCCCAAACAAGTTTCTAAAAGGATGAGTTTGCAACTACTTTACTTTTGGAGAAAATTCAAAACATTCATTATTCAATAGGGCCCAAACTATCAAAAACCAGCGGTTTCAATGAACACACATTTCTTGGTAGAATCGTGCAGGACTGAAATTTTTGATGTTTTTCTACTCCTCTCATGAGCCCAAACAAGTCTCTAAAAGGATGAGTTTGCAACTACTTTACTTTTGGAGAAAATTCAAAACATTCATTATTCAATAGAGCCCAATAGCAAAAACCAGCGTTTTGAATGAAGAATCACATTTCTTGGTAGAATCATGCAGGATTGAAATTTTTGATGGTTTTTTACTCCTCTCAACAGCCCAAACAAGTTTCTAAAAGGATGAGTTTGTAACTACTTTACTTTTGGAGAAAATTCAAAACATTCATTATTCAATAGGGCCCAAACTATCAAAAACCAGCGGTTTGAATGAACACACATTTCTTGGTAGAATCATGCAGGACTGAAATTTTTGATGTTTTTCTACTCCTCTCATGAGCCCAAACAAGTCTCTAAAAGCATGAGTTTGCAACTACTTTACTTTTGGAGAAAATTCAAAACATTCATTACTCAAAAGAGCCCAATAGCAAAAACCAGCGTTTTGAATGAAGAATCACATTTCTTGGTAGAATCATGCAGGATTGAAATTTTTGATGGTTTTTTACTCCTCTCAACAGCCCAAACAAGTTTCTAAAAGGATGAGTTTGCAACTACTTTACTTTTGGAGAAAATTCAAAACATTCATTATTCAATAGGGCCCAAACTATCAAAAACCAGCGGTTTGAATGAACACACATTTCTTGGTAGAATCATGCAGGACTGAAATTTTTGATGTTTTTCTACTCCTCTCATGAGCCCAAACAAGTCTCTAAAAGCATGAGTTTGCAACTACTTTACTTTTGGAGAAAATTCAAAACATTCATTACTCAAAAGAGCCCAATAGCAAAAACCAGCGTTTTGAATGAAGAATCACATTTCTTGGTAGAATCATGCAGGATTGAAATTTTTGATGGTTTTTTACTCCTCTCAACAGCCCAAACAAGTTTCTAAAAGGATGAGTTTGCAACTACTTTACTTTTGGAGAAAATTCAAAACATTCATTATTCAATAGGGCCCAAACTATCAAAAACCAGCGGTTTCAATGAACACACATTTCTTGGTAGAATCATGCAGGACTGAAATTTTTGATGTTTTTCTACTCCTCTCATGAGCCCAAACAAGTCTCTAAAAGCATGAGTTTGCAACTACTTTACTTTTGGAGAAAATTCAAAACATTCATTATTCAATAGAGCCCAATAGCAAAAATCAGGTTTTGAATGAAGAATCACATTTCTTGGTAAAATCATGCAGGATTGAAATTATTGATGGTTTTTTTTACTCCTCTCAACAGCCCAAACAAGTTTCTAAAAGGATGAGTTTGCAACTACTTTACTTTTGGAGAAAATTCAAAACATTCATTATTCAATAGGGCCCAAAGTATCAAAAACCAGCGGTTTGAATGAACACACATTTCTTGGTAGAATCATGCAGGACTGAAATTTTTGATGTTTTTCTACTCCTCTCATGAGCCCAAACAAGTCTCTAAAAGCATGAGTTTGCAACTACTTTACTTTTGGAGAAAATTCAAAACATTCATTACTCAAAAGAGCCCAATAGCAAAAACCAGCGTTTTGAATGAAGAATCACATTTCTTGGTAGAATCATGCAGGATTGAAATTTTTGATGGTTTTTTACTCCTCTCAACAGCCCAAACAAGTTTCTAAAAGGATGAGTTTGCAACTACTTTACTTTTGGAGAAAATTCAAAACATTCATTATTCAATAGGGCCCAAACTATCAAAAACCAGCGGTTTCAATGAACACACATTTCTTGGTAGAATCATGCAGGACTGAAATTTTTGATGTTTTTCTACTCCTCTCATGAGCCCAAACAAGTCTCTAAAAGCATGAGTTTGCAACTACTTTACTTTTGGAGAAAATTCAAAACATTCATTATTCAATAGAGCCCAATAGCAAAAATCAGGTTTTGAATGAAGAATCACATTTCTTGGTAGAATCATGCAGGATTGAAATTTTTGATGGTTTTTTACTCCTCTCAACAGCCCAAACAAGTTTCTAAAAGGATGAGTTTGCAACTACTTTACTTTTGGAGAAAATTCAAAACATTCATTATTCAATAGGGCCCAAACTATCAAAAACCAGCGGTTTGAATGAACACACATTTCTTGGTAGAATCATGCAGGACTGAAATTTTTGATGTTTTTCTACTCCTCTCATGAGCCCAAACAAGTCTCTAAAAGCATGAGTTTGCAACTACTTTACTTTTGGAGAAAATTCAAAACATTCATTACTCAAAAGAGCCCAATAGCAAAAACCAGCGTTTTGAATGAAGAATCACATTTCTTGGTAGAATCATGCAGGATTGAAATTTTTGATGGTTTTTTACTCCTCTCAACAGCCCAAACAAGTTTCTAAAAGGATGAGTTTGCAACTACTTTACTTTTGGAGAAAATTCAAAACATTCATTATTCAATAGGGCCCAAACTATCAAAAACCAGCGGTTTCAATGAACACACATTTCTTGGTAGAATCATGCAGGACTGAAATTTTTGATGTTTTTCTACTCCTCTCATGAGCCCAAACAAGTCTCTAAAAGCATGAGTTTGCAACTACTTTACTTTTGGAGAAAATTCAAAACATTCATTATTCAATAGAGCCCAATAGCAAAAATCAGGTTTTGAATGAAGAATCACATTTCTTGGTAAAATCATGCAGGATTGAAATTTTTGATGGTTTTTTACTCCTCTCAACAGCCCAAACAAGTTTCTAAAAGGATGAGTTTGCAACTACTTTACTTTTGGAGAAAATTCAAAACATTCATTATTCAATAGGGCCCAAACTATCAAAAACCAGCGATTTGAATGAACACACATTTCTTGGTAGAATCATGCAGGACTGAAATTTTTGATGTTTTTCTACTCCTCTCATGAGCCCAAACAAGTCTCTAAAAGCATGAGTTTGCAACTACTTTACTTTTGGAGAAAATTCAAAACATTCATTACTCAAAAGAGCCCAATAGCAAAAACCAGCGTTTTGAATGAAGAATCACATTTCTTGGTAGAATCATGCAGGATTGAAATTTTTGATGGTTTTTTACTCCTCTCAACAGCCCAAACAAGTTTCTAAAAGGATGAGTTTGCAACTACTTTACTTTTGGAGAAAATTCAAAACATTCATTATTCAATAGGGCCCAAACTATCAAAAACCAGCGGTTTCAATGAACACACATTTCTTGGTAGAATCATGCAGGACTGAAATTTTTGATGTTTTTCTACTCGTCTCATGAGCCCAAACAAGTCTCTAAAAGCATGAGTTTGCAACTACTTTACTTTTGGAGAAAATTCAAAACATTCATTATTCAATAGAGCCCAATAGCAAAAATCAGGTTTTGAATGAAGAATCACATTTCTTGGTAGAATCATGCAGGATTGAAATTTTTGATGGTTTTTTACTCCTCTCAACAGCCCAAACAAGTTTCTAAAAGGATGAGTTTGCAACTACTTTACTTTTGGAGAAAATTCAAAACATTCATTATTCAATAGGGCCCAAACTATCAAAAACCAGCGGTTTCAATGAACACACATTTCTTGGTAGAATCATGCAGGACTGAAATTTTTGATGTTTTTCTACTCCTCTCATGAGCCCAAACAAGTCTCTAAAAGCATGAGTTTGCAACTACTTTACTTTTGGAGAAAATTCAAAACATTCATTATTCAATAGAGCCCAATAGCAAAAATCAGGTTTTGAATGAAGAATCACATTTCTTGGTAAAATCATGCAGGATTGAAATTTTTGATGGTTTTTTACTCCTCTCAACAGCCCAAACAAGTTTCTAAAAGGATGAGTTTGCAACTACTTTACTTTTGGAGAAAATTCAAAACATTCATTATTCAATAGGGCCCAAATTATCAAAAACCAGCGGTTTCAATGAACACACATTTCTTGGTAGAATCATGCAGGACTGAAATTTTTGATGTTTTTCTACTCCTCTCATGAGCCCAAACAAGTCTCTAAAAGCATGAGTTTGCAACTACTTTACTTTTGGAGAAAATTCAAAACATTCATTATTCAATAGAGCCCAATAGCAAAAATCAGGTTTTGAATGAAGAATCACATTTCTTGGTAGAATCATGCAGGATTGAAATTTTTGATGGTTTTTTACTCCTCTCAACAGCCCAAACAAGTTTCTAAAAGGATGAGTTTGCAACTACTTTACTTTTGGAGAAAATTCAAAACATTCATTATTCAATAGGGCCCAAACTATCAAAAACCAGCGGTTTCAATGAACACACATTTCTTGGTAGAATCATGCAGGACTGAAATTTTTGATGTTTTTCTACTCCTCTCATGAGCCCAAACAAGTCTCTAAAAGCATGAGTTTGCAACTACTTTACTTTTGGAGAAAATTCAAAACATTCATTATTCAATAGGGCCCAAACTATCAAAAACCAGCGGTTTCAATGAACACACATTTCTTGGTAGAATCATGCAGGACTGAAATTTTTGATGTTTTTCTACTCCTCTCATGAGCCCAAACAAGTCTCTAAAAGCATGAGTTTGCAACTACTTTACTTTTGGAGAAAATTCAAAACATTCATTATTCAAAAGAGCCCAATAGCAAAAATCAGGTTTTGAATGAAGAATCACATTTCTTGGTAAAATCATGCAGGATTGAAATTTTTGATGGTTTTTTACTCCTCTCAACAGCCCAAACAAGTTTCTAAAAGGATGAGTTTGCAACTACTTTACTTTTGGAGAAAATTCAAAACATTCATTATTCAATAGGGCCCAAACTATCAAAAACCAGCGGTTTCAATGAACACACATTTCTTGGTAGAATCATGCAGGACTGAAATTTTTGATGTTTTTCTACTCCTCTCATGAGCCCAAACAAGTCTCTAAAAGCATGAGTTTGCAACTACTTTACTTTTGGAGAAAATTCAAAACATTCATTATTCAATAGAGCCCAATAGCAAAAATCAGGTTTTGAATGAAGAATCACATTTCTTGGTAAAATCATGCAGGATTGAAATTTTTGATGGTTTTTTACTCCTCTCAACAGCCCAAACAAGTTTCTAAAAGGATGAGTTTGCAACTACTTTACTTTTGGAGAAAATTCAAAACATTCATTATTCAATAGGGCCCAAACTATCAAAAACCAGCGGTTTCAATGAACACACATTTCTTGGTAGAATCATGCAGGACTGAAATTTTTGATGTTTTTCTACTCCTCTCATGAGCCCAAACAAGTCTCTAAAAGCATGAGTTTGCAACTACTTTACTTTTGGAGAAAATTCAAAACATTCATTATTCAATAGAGCCCAATAGCAAAAATCAGGTTTTGAATGAAGAATCACATTTCTTGGTAGAATCATGCAGGATTGAAATTTTTGATGGTTTTTTACTCCTCTCAACAGCCCAAACAAGTTTCTAAAAGGATGAGTTTGCAACTACTTTACTTTTGGAGAAAATTCAAAACATTCATTATTCAATAGGGCCCAAACTATCAAAAACCAGCGGTTTGAATGAACACACATTTCTTGGTAGAATCATGCAGGACTGAAATTTTTGATGTTTTTCTACTCCTCTCATGAGCCCAAACAAGTCTCTAAAAGCATGAGTTTGCAACTACTTTACTTTTGGAGAAAATTCAAAACATTCATTACTCAAAAGAGCCCAATAGCAAAAACCAGCGTTTTGAATGGAGAATCACATTTCTTGGTAGAATCATGCAGGATTGAAATTTTTGATGGTTTTTTACTCCTCTCAACAGCCCAAACAAGTTTCTAAAAGGATGAGTTTGCAACTACTTTACTTTTGGAGAAAATTCAAAACATTCATTATTCAATAGAGCCCAATAGCAAAAGCCAGCGTTTTGAATGAAGAATCACATTTCTTGGTAGAATCATGCAGGATTGAAATTTTTGATGGTTTTTTACTACTCTCAACAGCCCAAACAAGTTTCTAAAAGGATGAGTTTGCAACTACTTTACTTTTGGAGAAAATTCAAAACATTCATTATTCAATAGGGCCCAAACTATCAAAAACCAGCGGTTTCAATGAACACACATTTCTTGGTAGAATCATGCAGGACTGAAATTTTTGATGTTTTTCTACTCCTCTCATGAGCCCAAACAAGTCTCTAAAAGCATGAGTTTGCAACTACTTTACTTTTGGAGAAAATTCAAAACATTCATTACTCAAAAGAGCCCAATAGCAAAAACCAGCGTTTTGAATGAAGAATCACATTTCTTGGTAGAATCATGCATGATTGAAATTTTTGATGGTTTTTTACTCCTCTCAACAGCCCAAACAAGTTTCTAAAAGGATGAGTTTGCAACTACTTTACTTTTGGAGAAAATTCAAAACATTCATTATTCAATAGGGCCCAAACTATCAAAAACCAGCGGTTTCAATGAACACACATTTCTTGGTAGAAACAAGCAGGACTGAAATTTTTGATGTTTTTCTACTCCTCTCATGAGCCCAAACAAGTCTCTAAAAGCATGAGTTTGCAACTACTTTACTTTTGGAGAAAATTCAAAACATTCATTATTCAATAGGGCCCAAACTATCAAAAACCAGCGGTTTCAATGAACACACATTTCTTGGTAGAATCATGCAGGACTGAAATTTTTGATGTTTTTCTACTTCTCTCATGAGCCCAAACAAGTCTCTAAAAGCATGAGTTTGCAACTACTTTACTTTTGGAGAAAATTCAAAACATTCATTATTCAATAGAGCCCAATAGCAAAAATCAGGTTTTGAATGAAGAATCACATTTCTTGGTAGAATCATGCAGGATTGAAATTTTTGATGGTTTTTTACTCCTCTCAACAGCCCAAACAAGTTTCTAAAAGGATGAGTTTGCAACTACTTTACTTTTGGAGAAAATTCAAAATATTCATTATTCAATAGGGCCCAAACTATCAAAAACCAGCGGTTTCAATGAACACACATTTCTTGGTAGAATCATGCAGGATTGAAATTTTTGATGTTTTTCTACTCCTCTCATGAGCCCAAACAAGTCTCTAAAAGCATGAGTTTGCAACTACTTTACTTTTGTAGAATATTCAAAACATTCATTATTCAATAGAGCCCAATAGCAAAAATCAGGATTTGAATGAAGAATCACATTTCTTGGTAAAATCATGCAGGATTGAAATTTTTGATGGTTTTTTACTCCTCTCAAAAGCCCAAACAAGTTTCTAAAAGGATGAGTTTGCAACTACTTTACTTTTGGAGAAAATTCAAAACATTCATTATTCAATAGGGCCCAAACTATCAAAAACCAGCGGTTTCAATGAACACACATTTCTTGGTAGAATCATGCAGGACTGAAATTTTTGATGTTTTTCTACTCCTCTCATGAGCCCAAACAAGTCTCTAAAAGCATGAGTTTGCAACTACTTTACTTTTGGAGAAAATTCAAAACATTCACTATTCAATAGAGCCCAATAGCAAAAATCAGGTTTTGAATGAAGAATCACATTTCTTGGTAAAATCATGCAGGATTGAAATTTTTGATGGTTTTTTACTCCTCTCAACAGCCCAAACAAGTTTCTAAAAGGATGAGTTTGCAACTACTTTACTTTTGGAGAAAATTCAAAACATTCATTATTCAATAGGGCCCAAACTATCAAAAACCAGCGGTTTCAATGAACACACATTTCTTGGTAGAATCATGCAGGACTGAAATTTTTGATGTTTTTCTACTCCTCTCATGAGCCCAAACAAGTCTCTAAAAGCATGAGTTTGCAACTACTTTACTTTTGGAGAAAATTCAAAACATTCATTATTCAATAGAGCCCAATAGCAAAAACCAGCGTTTTGAATGAAGAATCACATTTCTTGGTAGAATCATGCAGGATTGAAATTTTTGATGGTTTTTTACTACTCTCAACAGCCCAAACAAGTTTCTAAAAGGATGAGTTTGCAACTACTTTACTTTTGGAGAAAATTCAAAACATTCATTATTCAATAGGGCCCAAACTATCAAAAACCAGCGGTTTCAATGAACACACATTTCTTGGTAGAATCATGCAGGACTGAAATTTTTGATGTTTTTCTACTCCTCTCATGAGCCCAAACAAGTCTCTAAAAGCATGAGTTTGCAACTACTTTACTTTTGGAGAAAATTCAAAACATTCATTACTCAAAAGAGCCCAATAGCAAAAACCAGCGTTTTGAATGAAGAATCACATTTCTTGGTAGAATCATGCATGATTGAAATTTTTGATGGTTTTTTACTCCTCTCAACAGCCCAAACAAGTTTCTAAAAGGATGAGTTTGCAACTACTTTACTTTTGGAGAAAATTCAAAACATTCATTATTCAATAGGGCCCAAACTATCAAAAACCAGCGGTTTCAATGAACACACATTTCTTGGTAGAATCATGCAGGACTGAAATTTTTGATGTTTTTCTACTCCTCTCATGAGCCCAAACAAGTCTCTAAAAGCATGAGTTTGCAACTACTTTACTTTTGGAGAAAATTCAAAACATTCATTATTCAATAGGGCCCAAACTATCAAAAACCAGCCGTTTCAATGAACACACATTTCTTGGTAGAATCATGCAGGACTGAAATTTTTGATGTTTTTCTACTCCTCTCATGAGCCCAAACAAGTCTCTAAAAGCATGAGTTTGCAACTACTTTACTTTTGGAGAAAATTCAAAACATTCATTATTCAATAGAGCCCAATAGCAAAAATCAGGTTTTGAATGAAGAATCACATTTCTTGGTAAAATCATGCAGGATTGAAATTTTTCATGGTTTTTTACTCCTCTCAACAGCCCAAACAAGTTTCTAAAAGGATGAGTTTGCAACTACTTTACTTTTGGAGAAAATTCAAAACATTCATTATTCAATAGGGCCCAAACTATCAAAAACCAGCGGTTTCAATGAACACACATTTCTTGGTAGAATCATGCAGGACTGAAATTTTTGATGTTTTTCTACTCCTCTCATGAGCCCAAACAAGTCTCTAAAAGCATGAGTTTGCAACTACTTTACTTTTGGAGAAAATTCAAAACATTCATTATTCAATAGAGCCCAATAGCAAAAATCAGGTTTTGAATGAAGAATCACATTTCTTGGTAAAATCATGCAGGATTGAAATTTTTGATGGTTTTTTACTCCTCTCAACAGCCCAAACAAGTTTCTAAAAGGATGAGTTTGCAACTACTTTACTTTTGGAGAAAATTCAAAACATTCATTATTCAATAGGGCCCAAACTATCAAAAACCAGCGGTTTCAATGAACACACATTTCTTGGTAGAATCATGCAGGACTGAAATTTTTGATGTTTTTCTACTCCTCTCATGAGCCCAAACAAGTCTCTAAAAGCATGAGTTTGCAACTACTTTACTTTTGGAGAAAATTCAAAACATTCATTATTCAATAGAGCCCAATAGCAAAAATCAGGTTTTGAATGAAGAATCACATTTCTTGGTAGAATCATGCAGGATTGAAATTTTTGATGGTTTTTTACTCCTCTCAACAGCCCAAACAAGTTTCTAAAAGGATGAGTTTGCAACTACTTTACTTTTGGAGAAAATTCAAAACATTCATTATTCAATAGGGCCCAAACTATCAAAAACCAGCGGTTTGAATGAACACACATTTCTTGGTAGAATCATGCAGGACTGAAATTTTTGATGTTTTTCTACTCCTCTCATGAGCCCAAACAAGTCTCTAAAAGCATGAGTTTGCAACTACTTTACTTTTGGAGAAAATTCAAAACATTCATTACTCAAAAGAGCCCAATAGCAAAAACCAGCGTTTTGAATGAAGAATCACATTTCTTGGTAGAATCATGCAGGATTGAAATTTTTGATGGTTTTTTACTCCTCTCAACAGCCCAAACAAGTTTCTAAAAGGATGAGTTTGCAACTACTTTACTTTTGGAGAAAATTCAAAACATTCATTATTCAATAGGGCCCAAACTATCAAAAACCAGCGGTTTCAATGAACACACATTTCTTGGTAGAATCATGCAGGACTGAAATTTTTGATGTTTTTCTACTACTCTCATGAGCCCAAACAAGTCTCTAAAAGCATGAGTTTGCAACTACTTTACTTTTGGAGAAAATTCAAAACATTCATTATTCAATAGAGCCCAATAGCAAAAATCAGGTTTTGAATGAAGATTCACATTTCTTTGTAGAATCATGAAGGATTGAAATTTTTGATGGTTTTTTACTCCTCTCAACAGCCCAAACAAGTTTCTAAAAGGATGAGTTTGTAACTACTTTACTTTTGGAGAAAATTCAAAACATTCATTATTCAATAGGGCCCAAACTATCAAAAACCAGCGGTATCAATGAACACACATTTCTTGGTAGAATCATGCAGGACTGAAATTTTTGATGTTTTTCTACTCCTCTCATGAGCCCAAACAAGTCTCTAAAAGCATGAGTTTGCAACTACTTTACTTTTGGAGAAAATTCAAAACATTCATTACTCAAAAGAGCCCAATAGCAAAAACCAGCGTTTTGAATGAAGAATCACATTTCTTGGTAGAATCATGCAGGATTGAAATTTTTGATGGTTTTTTACTCCTCTCAACAGCCCAAACAAGTTTCTAAAAGGATGAGTTTGCAACTACTTTACTTTTGGAGAAAATTCAAAACATTCATTATTCAATAGGGCCCAAACTATCAAAAACCAGCGGTTTCAATGAACACACATTTCTTGGTAGAATCATGCAGGACTGAAATTTTTGATGTTTTTCTACTCCTCTCATGAGCCCAAACAAGTCTCTAAAAGCATGAGTTTGCAACTACTTTACTTTTGGAGAAAATTCAAAACATTCATTATTCAATAGAGCCCAATAGCAAAAATCAGGTTTTGAATGAAGAATCACATTTCTTGGTAGAATCATGCAGGATTGAAATTTTTGATGGTTTTTTACTCCTCTCAACAGCCCAAACAAGTTTCTGAAAGGATGAGTTTGCAACTACTTTACTTTTGGAGAAAATTCAAAACATTCATTATTCAATAGGGCCCAAACTATCAAAAACCAGCAGTTTCAATGAACACACATTTCTTGGTAGAATCATGCAGGACTGAAATTTTTGATGTTTTTCTACTCCTCTCATGAGCCCAAACAAGTCTCTAAAAGCATGAGTTTGCAACTACTTTACTTTTGGAGAAAATTCAAAACATTCATTATTCAATAGAGCCCAATAGCAAAAATCAGGTTTTGAATGAAGAATCACATTTCTTGGTAAAATCATGCAGGATTGAAATTTTTGATGGTTTTTTACTCCTCTCAACAGCCCAAACAAGTTTCTAAAAGGATGAGTTTGCAACTACTTTACTTTTGGAGAAAATTCAAAACATTCATTATTCAATAGGGCCCAAACTATCAAAAACCAGCGGTTTCAATGAACACACATTTCTTGGTAGAATCATGCAGGACTGAAATTTTTGATGTTTTTCTACTCCTCTCATGAGCCCAAACAAGTCTCTAAAAGCATGAGTTTGCAACTACTTTACTTTTGGAGAAAATTCAAAACATTCATTACTCAAAAGAGCCCAATAGCAAAAACCAGCGTTTTGAATGAAGAATCACATTTCTTGGTAGAATCATGCAGGATTGAAATTTTTGATGGTTTTTTACTCCTCTCAACAGCCCAAACAAGTTTCTAAAAGGATGATTTTGCAACTACTTTACTTTTGGAGAAAATTCAAAACATTCATTATTCAATAGGGCCCAAACTATCAAAAACCAGCGGTTTCAATGAACACACATTTCTTGGTAGAATCATGCAGGACTGAAATTTTTGATGTTTTTCTACTCCTCTCATGAGCCCAAACAAGTCTCTAAAAGCATGAGTTTGCAACTACATTACTTTTGGAGAAAATTCAAAACATTCATTATTCAATAGAGCCCAATAGCAAAAATCAGGTTTTGAATGAAGAATCACATTTCTTGGTAGAATCATGCAGGATTGAAATTTTTGATGGTTTTTTACTCCTCTCAACAGCCCAAACAAGTTTCTAAAAGGATGAGTTTGCAACTACTTTACTTTTGGAGAAAATTCAAAACATTCATTATTCAATAGGGCCCAAACTATCAAAAACCAGCGGTTTCAATGAACACACATTTCTTGGTAGAATCATGCAGAACTGAAATTTTTGATGTTTTTCTACTCCTCTCATGAGCCCAAACAAGTCTCTAAAAGCATGAGTTTGCAACTACTTTACTTTTGGAGAAAATTCAAAACATTCATTATTCAATAGAGCCCAATAGCAAAAATCAGGTTTTGAATGAAGAATCACATTTCTTGGTAAAATCATGCAGGATTGAAATTTTTGATGGTTTTTTACTCCTCTCAACAGCCCAAACAAGTTTCTAAAAGGATGAGTTTGCAACTACTTTACTTTTGGAGAAAATTCAAAACATTCATTATTCAATAGGGCCCAAACTATCAAAAACCAGCGGTTTCAATGAACACACATTTCTTGGTAGAATCATGCAGGACTGAAATTTTTGATGTTTTTCTACTCCTCTCATGAGCCCAAACAAGTCTCTAAAAGCATGAGTTTGCAACTACTTTACTTTTGGAGAAAATTCAAAACATTCATTATTCAATAGAGCCCAATAGCAAAAATCAGGTTTTGAATGAAGAATCACATTTCTTGGTAGAATCATGCAGGATTGAAATTTTTGATGGTTTTTTACTCCTCTCAACAGCCCAAACAAGTTTCAAAAAGGATGAGTTTGCAACTACTTTACTTTTGGAGAAAATTCAAAACATTCATTATTCAATAGGGCCCAAAATATCAAAAACCAGCGGTTTGAATGAACACACATTTCTTGGTAGAATCGTGCAGGACTGAAATTTTTGATGTTTTTCTACTCCTCTCATGAGCCCAAACAAGTCTCTAAAAGGATGAGTTTGCAACTACTTTACTTTTGGAGAAAATTCAAAACATTCATTATTCAATAGAGCCCAATAGCAAAAGCCAGCGTTTTGAATGAAGAATCACATTTCTTGGTAGAATCATGCAGGATTGAAATTTTTGATGGTTTTTTACTCCTCTCAACAGCCCAAACAAGTTTCTAAAAGGATGAGTTTGTAACTACTTTACTTTTGGAGAAAATTCAAAACATTCATTATTCAATAGGGCCCAAACTATCAAAAAAAAGCGGTTTGAATGAACACACATTTCTTGGTAGAATCATGCAGGACTGAAATTTTTGATGTTTTTCTACTCCTCTCATGAGCCCAAACAAGTCTCTAAAAGCATGAGTTTGCAACTACTTTACTTTTGGAGAAAATTCAAAACATTCATTACTCAAAAGAGCCCAATAGCAAAAACCAGCGTTTTGAATGAAGAATCACATTTCTTGGTAGAATCATGCAGGATTGAAATTTTTGATGGTTTTTTACTCCTCTCAACAGCCCAAACAAGTTTCTAAAAGGATGAGTTTGCAACTACTTTACTTTTGGAGAAAATTCAAAACATTCATTATTCAATAGGGCCCAAACTATCAAAAACCAGCGGTTTCAATGAACACACATTTCTTGGTAGAATCATGCAGGACTGAAATTTTTGATGTTTTTCTACTCCTCTCATGAGCCCAAACAAGTCTCTAAAAGCATGAGTTTGCAACTACTTTACTTTTGGAGAAAATTCAAAACATTCATTACTCAAAAGAGCCCAATAGCAAAAACCAGCGTTTTGAATGAAGAATCACATTTCTTGGTAGAATCATGCAGGATTGAAATTTTTGATGGTTTTTTACTCCTCTCAACAGCCCAAACAAGTTTCTAAAAGGATGAGTTTGCAACTACTTTACTTTTGGAGAAAATTCAAAACATTCATTATTCAATAGGGCCCAAACTATCAAAAACCAGCGGTTTCAATGAACACACATTTCTTGGTAGAATCATGCAGGACTGAAATTTTTGATGTTTTTCTACTCCTCTCATGAGCCCAAACAAGTCTCTAAAAGCATGAGTTTGCAACTACATTACTTTTGGAGAAAATTCAAAACATTCATTATTCAATAGAGCCCAATAGCAAAAATCAGGTTTTGAATGAAGAATCACATTTCTTGGTAGAATCATGCAGGATTGAAATTTTTGATGGTTTTTTACTCCTCTCAACAGCCCAAACAAGTTTCTAAAAGGATGAGTTTGCAACTACTTTACTTTTGGAGAAAATTCAAAACATTCATTATTCAATAGGGCCCAAACTATCAAAAACCAGCGGTTTCAATGAACACACATTTCTTGGTAGAATCATGCAGGACTGAAATTTTTGATGTTTTTCTACTCCTCTCATGAGCCCAAACAAGTCTCTAAAAGCATGAGTTTGCAACTACTTTACTTTTGGAGAAAATTCAAAACATTCATTATTCAATAGAGCCCAATAGCAAAAATCAGGTTTTGAATGAAGAATCACATTTCTTGGTAAAATCATGCAGGATTGAAATTTTTGATGGTTTTTTACTCCTCTCAACAGCCCAAACAAGTTTCTGAAAGGATGAGTTTGCAACTACTTTACTTTTGGAGAAAATTCAAAACATTCATTATTCAATAGGGCCCAAACTATCAAAAACCAGCGGTTTGAATGAACACACATTTCTTGGTAGAATCATGCAGGACTGAAATATTTGATGTTTTTCTACTCCTCTCATGAGCCCAAACAAGTCTCTAAAAGCATGAGTTTGCAACTACTTTACTTTTGGAGAAAATTCAAAACATTCATTACTCAAAAGAGCCCAATAGCAAAAACCAGCGTTTTGAATGAAGAATCACATTTCTTGGTAGAATCATGCAGGATTGAAATTTTTGATGGTTTTTTACTCCTCTCAACAGCCCAAACAAGTTTCTAAAAGGATGAGTTTGTAACTACTTTACTTTTGGAGAAAATTCAAAACATTCATTATTCAATAGGGCCCAAACTATCAAAAACCAGCGGTTTCAATGAACACTCATTTCTTGGTAGAATCATGCAGGACTGAAATTTTTGATGTTTTTCTACTCCTCTCATGAGCCCAAACAAGTCTCTAAAAGCATGAGTTTGCAACTACATTACTTTTGGAGAAAATTCAAAACATTCATTATTCAATAGAGCCCAATAGCAAAAATCAGGTTTTGAATGAAGAATCACATTTCTTGGTAGAATCATGCAGGATTGAAATTTTTGATGGTTTTTTACTCCTCTCAACAGCCCAAACAAGTTTCTAAAAGGATGAGTTTGCAACTACTTTACTTTTGGAGAAAATTCAAAACATTCATTATTCAATAGGGCCCAAACTATCAAAAACCAGCGGTTTCAATAAACACACATTTCTTGGTAGAATCATGCAGGACTGAAATTTTTGATGTTTTTCTACTCCTCTCATGAGCCCAAACAAGTCTCTAAAAGCATGAGTTTGCAACTACTTCACTTTTGGAGAAAATTCAAAACATTCATTATTCAATAGAGCCCAATAGCAAAAATCAGGTTTTGAATGAAGAATCACATTTCTTGGTAAAATCATACAGGATTGAAATTTTTGATGGTTTTTTACTCCTCTCAACAGCCCAAACAAGTTTCTAAAAGGATGAGTTTGCAACTACTTTACTTTTGGAGAAAATTCAAAACATTCATTATTCAATAGGGCCCAAACTATCAAAAACCAGCGGTTTCAATGAACACACATTTCTTGGTAGAATCATGCAGGACTGAAATTTTTGATGTTTTTCTACTCCTCTCATGAGCCCAAACAAGTCTCTAAAAGCATGAGTTTGCAACTACATTACTTTTGGAGAAAATTCAAAACATTCATTATTCAATAGAGCCCAATAGCAAAAATCAGGTTTTGAATGAAGAATCACATTTCTTGGTAGAATCATGCAGGATTGAAATTTTTGATGGTTTTTTACTCCTCTCAACAGCCCAAACAAGTTTCTAAAAGGATGAGTTTGCAACTACTTTACTTTTGGAGAAAATTCAAAACATTCATTATTCAATAGGGCCCAAACTATCAAAAACCAGCGGTTTCAATAAACACACATTTCTTGGTAGAATCATGCAGGACTGAAATTTTTGATGTTTTTCTACTCCTCTCATGAGCCCAAACAAGTCTCTAAAAGCATGAGTTTGCAACTACTTTACTTTTGGAGAAAATTCAAAACATTCATTATTCAATAGAGCCCAATAGCAAAAATCAGGTATTGAATGAAGAATCACATTTCTTGGTAAAATCATGCAGGATTGAAATTTTTGATGGTTTTTTACTCCTCTCAACAGCCCAAACATGTTTCTAAAAGGATGAGTTTGCAACTACTTTACTTTTGGAGAAAATTCAAAACATTCATTATTCAATAGGGCCCAAACTATCAAAAACCAGCGGTTTCAATGAACACACATTTCTTGGTAGAATCATGCAGGACTGAAATTTTTGATGTTTTTCTACTCCTCTCATGAGCCCAAACAAGTCTCTAAAAGCATGAGTTTGCAACTACTTTACTTTTGGAGAAAATTCAAAACATTCATTATTCAATAGAGCCCAATAGCAAAAATCAGGTTTTGAATGAAGAATCACATTTCTTGGTAGAATCATGCAGGATTGAAATTTTTGATGGGTTTTTACTCCTCTCAACAGCCCAAACAAGCTTCTAAAAGGATGAGTTTGCAACTACTTTACTTTTGGAGAAAATTCAAAACATTCATTATTCAATAGGGCCCAAACTATCAAAAACCAGCGGTTTGAATGAACACACATTTCTTGGTAGAATCATGCAGGACTGAAATTTTTGATGTTTTTCTACTCCTCTCATGAGCCCAAACAAGTCTCTAAAAGCATGAGTTTGCAACTACTTTACTTTTGGAGAAAATTCAAAACATTCATTACTCAAAAGAGCCCAATAGCAAAAACCAGCGTTTTGAATGAAGAATCACATTTCTTGGTAGAATCATGCATGATTGAAATTTTTGATGGTTTTTTACTCCTCTCAACAGCCCAAACAAGTTTCTAAAAGGATGAGCTTGCAACTACTTTACTTTTGGAGAAAATTCAAAACATTCATTATTCAATAGGGCCCAAACTATCAAAAACCAGCAGTTTCAATGAACACACATTTCTTGGTAGAATCATGCAGGACTGAAATTTTTGATGTTTTTCTACTCCTCTCATGAGCCCAAACAAGTCTCTAAAAGCATGAGTTTGCAACTACTTTACTTTTGGAGAAAATTCAAAACATTCATTATTCAATAGGGCCCAAACTATCAAAAACCAGCGGTTTCAATGAACACACATTTCTTGGTAGAATCATGCAGGACTGAAATTTTTGATGTTTTTCTACTCCTCTCATGAGCCCAAACAAGTCTCTAAAAGCATGAGTTTGCAACTACTTTACTTTTGGAGAAAATTCAAAACATTCATTATTCAATAGAGCCCAATAGCAAAAATCAGGTTTTGAATGAAGAATCACATTTCTTGGTAAAATCATGCAGGATTGAAATTTTTGATGGTTTTTTACTCCTCTCAACAGCCCAAACAAGTTTCTAAAAGGATGAGTTTGCAACTACTTTACTTTTGGAGAAAATTCAAAACATTCATTATTCAATAGGGCCCAAACTATCAAAAACCAGCGGTTTCAATGAACACACATTTCTTGGTAGAATCATGCAGGACTGAAATTTTTGATGTTTTTCTACTCCTCTCATGAGCCCAAACAAGTCTCTAAAAGCATGAGTTTGCAACTACTTTACTTTTGGAGAAAATTCAAAACATTCATTATTCAATAGAGCCCAATAGCAAAAATCAGGTTTTGAATGAAGAATCACATTTCTTGGTAGAATCATGCAGGATTGAAATTTTTGATGGTTTTTTACTCCTCTCAACAGCCCAAACAAGCTTCTAAAAGGATGAGTTTGCAACTACTTTACTTTTGGAGAAAATTCAAAACATTCATTATTCAATAGGGCCCAAACTATCAAAAACCAGCGGTTTGAATGAACACACATTTCTTGGTAGAATCATGCAGGACTGAAATTTTTGATGTTTTTCTACTCCTCTCATGAGCCCAAACAAGTCTCTAAAAGCATGAGTTTGCAACTACTTTACTTTTGGAGAAAATTCAAAACATTCATTACTCAAAAGAGCCCAATAGCAAAAACCAGCGTTTTGAATGAAGAATCACATTTCTTGGTAGAATCATGCAGGATTGAAATTTTTGATGGTTTTTTACTCCTCTCAACAGCCCAAACAAGTTTCTAAAAGGATGAGTTTGCAACTACTTTACTTTTGGAGAAAATTCAAAACATTCATTATTCAATAGGGCCCAAACTATCAAAAACCAGCGGTTTCAATGAACACACATTTCTTGGTAGAATCATGCAGGACTGAAATTTTTGATGTTTTACTACTACTCTCATGAGCCCAAACAAGTCTCTAAAAGCATGAGTTTGCAACTACTTTACTTTTGGAGAAAATTCAAAACATTCATTATTCAATAGAGCCCAATAGCAAAAATCAGGTTTTGAATGAAGATTCACATTTCTTTGTAGAATCATGCAGGATTGAAATTTTTGATGGTTTTTTACTCCTCTCAACAGCCCAAACAAGTTTCTAAAACGATGAGTTTGTAACTACTTTACTTTTGGAGAAAATTCAAAACATTCATTATTCAATAGGGCCCAAACTATCAAAATCCAGCGGTATCAATGAACACACATTTCTTGGTAGAATCATGCAGGACTGAAATTTTTGATGTTTTTCTACTCCTCTCATGAGCCCAAACAAGTCTCTAAAAGCATGAGTTTGCAACTACTTTACTTTTGGAGAAAATTCAAAACATTCATTATTCAATAGAGCCCAATAGCAAAAATCAGGTTTTGAATGAAGAATCACATTTCTTGGTAAAATCATGCAGGATTGAAATTTTTGATGGTTTTTTACTCCTCTCAACAGCCCAAACAAGTTTCTAAAAGGATGAGTTTGCAACTACTTTACTTTTGGAGAAAATTCAAAACATTCATTATTCAATAGGGCCCAAACTATCAAAAACCAGCGGTTTCAATGAACACACATTTCTTGGTAGAATCGTGCAGGACTGAAATTTTTGATGTTTTTCTACTCCTCTCATGAGCCCAAACAAGTCTCTAAAAGGATGAGTTTGCAACTACTTTACTTTTGGAGAAAATTCAAAACATTCATTATTCAATAGAGCCCAATAGCAAAAACCAGCGTTTTGAATGAAGAATCACATTTCTTGGTAGAATCATGCAGGATTGAAATTTTTGATGGTTTTTTACTCCTCTCAACAGCCCAAACAAGTTTCTAAAAGGATGAGTTTGTAACTACTTTACTTTTGGAGAAAATTCAAAACATTCATTATTCAATAGGGCCCAAACTATCAAAAACCAGCGGTTTGAATGAACACACATTTCTTGGTAGAATCATGCAGGACTGAAATTTTTGATGTTTTTCTACTCCTCTCATGAGCCCAAACAAGTCTCTAAAAGCATGAGTTTGCAACTACTTTACTTTTGGAGAAAATTCAAAACATTCATTACTCAAAAGAGCCCAATAGCAAAAACCAGCGTTTTGAATGAAGAATCACATTTCTTGGTAGAATCATGCAGGATTGAAATTTTTGATGGTTTTTTACTCCTCTCAACAGCCCAAACAAGTTTCTAAAAGGATGAGTTTGCAACTACTTTACTTTTGGAGAAAATTCAAAACATTCATTATTCAATAGGGCCCAAACTATCAAAAACCAGCGGTTTGAATGAACACACATTTCTTGGTAGAATCATGCAGGACTGAAATTTTTGATGTTTTTCTACTCCTCTCATGAGCCCAAACAAGTCTCTAAAAGCATGAGTTTGCAACTACTTTACTTTTGGAGAAAATTCAAAACATTCATTACTCAAAAGAGCCCAATAGCAAAAACCAGCGTTTTGAATGAAGAATCACATTTCTTGGTAGAATCATGCAGGATTGAAATTTTTGATGGTTTTTTACTCCTCTCAACAGCCCAAACAAGTTTCTAAAAGGATGAGTTTGCAACTACTTTACTTTTGGAGAAAATTCAAAACATTCATTATTCAATAGGGCCCAAACTATCAAAAACCAGCGGTTTCAATGAACACACATTTCTTGGTAGAATCATGCAGGACTGAAATTTTTGATGTTTTTCTACTCCTCTCATGAGCCCAAACAAGTCTCTAAAAGCATGAGTTTGCAACTACTTTACTTTTGGAGAAAATTCAAAACATTCATTATTCAATAGAGCCCAATAGCAAAAATCAGGTTTTGAATGAAGAATCACATTTCTTGGTAAAATCATGCAGGATTGAAATTATTGATGGTTTTTTTTACTCCTCTCAACAGCCCAAACAAGTTTCTAAAAGGATGAGTTTGCAACTACTTTACTTTTGGAGAAAATTCAAAACATTCATTATTCAATAGGGCCCAAACTATCAAAAACCAGCGGTTTGAATGAACACACATTTCTTGGTAGAATCATGCAGGACTGAAATTTTTGATGTTTTTCTACTCCTCTCATGAGCCCAAACAAGTCTCTAAAAGCATGAGTTTGCAACTACTTTACTTTTGGAGAAAATTCAAAACATTCATTACTCAAAAGAGCCCAATAGCAAAAACCAGCGTTTTGAATGAAGAATCACATTTCTTGGTAGAATCATGCAGGATTGAAATTTTTGATGGTTTTTTACTCCTCTCAACAGCCCAAACAAGTTTCTAAAAGGATGAGTTTGCAACTACTTTACTTTTGGAGAAAATTCAAAACATTCATTATTCAATAGGGCCCAAACTATCAAAAACCAGCGGTTTCAATGAACACACATTTCTTGGTAGAATCATGCAGGACTGAAATTTTTGATGTTTTTCTACTCCTCTCATGAGCCCAAACAAGTCTCTAAAAGCATGAGTTTGCAACTACTTTACTTTTGGAGAAAATTCAAAACATTCATTATTCAATAGAGCCCAATAGCAAAAATCAGGTTTTGAATGAAGAATCACATTTCTTGGTAGAATCATGCAGGATTGAAATTTTTGATGGTTTTTTACTCCTCTCAACAGCCCAAACAAGTTTCTAAAAGGATGAGTTTGCAACTACTTTACTTTTGGAGAAAATTCAAAACATTCATTATTCAATAGGGCCCAAACTATCAAAAACCAGCGGTTTGAATGAACACACATTTCTTGGTAGAATCATGCAGGACTGAAATTTTTGATGTTTTTCTACTCCTCTCATGAGCCCAAACAAGTCTCTAAAAGCATGAGTTTGCAACTACTTTACTTTTGGAGAAAATTCAAAACATTCATTACTCAAAAGAGCCCAATAGCAAAAACCAGCGTTTTGAATGAAGAATCACATTTCTTGGTAGAATCATGCAGGATTGAAATTTTTGATGGTTTTTTACTCCTCTCAACAGCCCAAACAAGTTTCTAAAAGGATGAGTTTGCAACTACTTTACTTTTGGAGAAAATTCAAAACATTCATTATTCAATAGGGCCCAAACTATCAAAAACCAGCGGTTTCAATGAACACACATTTCTTGGTAGAATCATGCAGGACTGAAATTTTTGATGTTTTTCTACTCCTCTCATGAGCCCAAACAAGTCTCTAAAAGCATGAGTTTGCAACTACTTTACTTTTGGAGAAAATTCAAAACATTCATTATTCAATAGAGCCCAATAGCAAAAATCAGGTTTTGAATGAAGAATCACATTTCTTGGTAAAATCATGCAGGATTGAAATTTTTGATGGTTTTTTACTCCTCTCAACAGCCCAAACAAGTTTCTAAAAGGATGAGTTTGCAACTACTTTACTTTTGGAGAAAATTCAAAACATTCATTATTCAATAGGGCCCAAACTATCAAAAACCAGCGATTTGAATGAACACACATTTCTTGGTAGAATCATGCAGGACTGAAATTTTTGATGTTTTTCTACTCCTCTCATGAGCCCAAACAAGTCTCTAAAAGCATGAGTTTGCAACTACTTTACTTTTGGAGAAAATTCAAAACATTCATTACTCAAAAGAGCCCAATAGCAAAAACCAGCGTTTTGAATGAAGAATCACATTTCTTGGTAGAATCATGCAGGATTGAAATTTTTGATGGTTTTTTACTCCTCTCAACAGCCCAAACAAGTTTCTAAAAGGATGAGTTTGCAACTACTTTACTTTTGGAGAAAATTCAAAACATTCATTATTCAATAGGGCCCAAACTATCAAAAACCAGCGGTTTCAATGAACACACATTTCTTGGTAGAATCATGCAGGACTGAAATTTTTGATGTTTTTCTACTCGTCTCATGAGCCCAAACAAGTCTCTAAAAGCATGAGTTTGCAACTACTTTACTTTTGGAGAAAATTCAAAACATTCATTATTCAATAGAGCCCAATAGCAAAAATCAGGTTTTGAATGAAGAATCACATTTCTTGGTAGAATCATGCAGGATTGAAATTTTTGATGGTTTTTTACTCCTCTCAACAGCCCAAACAAGTTTCTAAAAGGATGAGTTTGCAACTACTTTACTTTTGGAGAAAATTCAAAACATTCATTATTCAATAGGGCCCAAACTATCAAAAACCAGCGGTTTCAATGAACACACATTTCTTGGTAGAATCATGCAGGACTGAAATTTTTGATGTTTTTCTACTCCTCTCATGAGCCCAAACAAGTCTCTAAAAGCATGAGTTTGCAACTACTTTACTTTTGGAGAAAATTCAAAACATTCATTATTCAATAGAGCCCAATAGCAAAAATCAGGTTTTGAATGAAGAATCACATTTCTTGGTAAAATCATGCAGGATTGAAATTTTTGATGGTTTTTTACTCCTCTCAACAGCCCAAACAAGTTTCTAAAAGGATGAGTTTGCAACTACTTTACTTTTGGAGAAAATTCAAAACATTCATTATTCAATAGGGCCCAAATTATCAAAAACCAGCGGTTTCAATGAACACACATTTCTTGGTAGAATCATGCAGGACTGAAATTTTTGATGTTTTTCTACTCCTCTCATGAGCCCAAACAAGTCTCTAAAAGCATGAGTTTGCAACTACTTTACTTTTGGAGAAAATTCAAAACATTCATTATTCAATAGAGCCCAATAGCAAAAATCAGGTTTTGAATGAAGAATCACATTTCTTGGTAGAATCATGCAGGATTGAAATTTTTGATGGTTTTTTACTCCTCTCAACAGCCCAAACAAGTTTCTAAAAGGATGAGTTTGCAACTACTTTACTTTTGGAGAAAATTCAAAACATTCATTATTCAATAGGGCCCAAACTATCAAAAACCAGCGGTTTCAATGAACACACATTTCTTGGTAGAATCATGCAGGACTGAAATTTTTGATGTTTTTCTACTCCTCTCATGAGCCCAAACAAGTCTCTAAAAGCATGAGTTTGCAACTACTTTACTTTTGGAGAAAATTCAAAACATTCATTATTCAATAGGGCCCAAACTATCAAAAACCAGCGGTTTCAATGAACACACATTTCTTGGTAGAATCATGCAGGACTGAAATTTTTGATGTTTTTCTACTCCTCTCATGAGCCCAAACAAGTCTCTAAAAGCATGAGTTTGCAACTACTTTACTTTTGGAGAAAATTCAAAACATTCATTATTCAAAAGAGCCCAATAGCAAAAATCAGGTTTTGAATGAAGAATCACATTTCTTGGTAAAATCATGCAGGATTGAAATTTTTGATGGTTTTTTACTCCTCTCAACAGCCCAAACAAGTTTCTAAAAGGATGAGTTTGCAACTACTTTACTTTTGGAGAAAATTCAAAACATTCATTATTCAATAGGGCCCAAACTATCAAAAACCAGCGGTTTCAATGAACACACATTTCTTGGTAGAATCATGCAGGACTGAAATTTTTGATGTTTTTCTACTCCTCTCATGAGCCCAAACAAGTCTCTAAAAGCATGAGTTTGCAACTACTTTACTTTTGGAGAAAATTCAAAACATTCATTATTCAATAGAGCCCAATAGCAAAAATCAGGTTTTGAATGAAGAATCACATTTCTTGGTAAAATCATGCAGGATTGAAATTTTTGATGGTTTTTTACTCCTCTCAACAGCCCAAACAAGTTTCTAAAAGGATGAGTTTGCAACTACTTTACTTTTGGAGAAAATTCAAAACATTCATTATTCAATAGGGCCCAAACTATCAAAAACCAGCGGTTTCAATGAACACACATTTCTTGGTAGAATCATGCAGGACTGAAATTTTTGATGTTTTTCTACTCCTCTCATGAGCCCAAACAAGTCTCTAAAAGCATGAGTTTGCAACTACTTTACTTTTGGAGAAAATTCAAAACATTCATTATTCAATAGAGCCCAATAGCAAAAATCAGGTTTTGAATGAAGAATCACATTTCTTGGTAGAATCATGCAGGATTGAAATTTTTGATGGTTTTTTACTCCTCTCAACAGCCCAAACAAGTTTCTAAAAGGATGAGTTTGCAACTACTTTACTTTTGGAGAAAATTCAAAACATTCATTATTCAATAGGGCCCAAACTATCAAAAACCAGCGGTTTGAATGAACACACATTTCTTGGTAGAATCATGCAGGACTGAAATTTTTGATGTTTTTCTACTCCTCTCATGAGCCCAAACAAGTCTCTAAAAGCATGAGTTTGCAACTACTTTACTTTTGGAGAAAATTCAAAACATTCATTACTCAAAAGAGCCCAATAGCAAAAACCAGCGTTTTGAATGGAGAATCACATTTCTTGGTAGAATCATGCAGGATTGAAATTTTTGATGGTTTTTTACTCCTCTCAACAGCCCAAACAAGTTTCTAAAAGGATGAGTTTGCAACTACTTTACTTTTGGAGAAAATTCAAAACATTCATTATTCAATAGGGCCCAAACTATCAAAAACCAGCGGTTTCAATGAACACACATTTCTTGGTAGAATCATGCAGGACTGAAATTTTTGATGTTTTTCTACTACTCTCATGAGCCCAAACAAGTCTCTAAAAGCATGAGTTTGCAACTACTTTACTTTTGGAGAAAATTCAAAACATTCATTATTCAATAGAGCCCAATAGCAAAAATCAGGTTTTGAATGAAGAATCACATTTCTTGGTAGAATCATGCAGGATTGAAATTTTTGATGGTTTTTTACTCCTCTCAACAGCCCAAACAAGTTTCTAAAAGGATGAGTTTTTAACTACTTTACTTTTGGAGAAAATTCAAAACATTCATTATTCAATAGGGCCCAAACTATCAAAAACCAGCGGTTTCAATGAACACACATTTCTTGGTAGAATCATGCAGGACTGAAATTTTTGATGTTTTTCTACTCCTCTCATGAGCCCAAACAAGTCCCTAAAAGCATGAGTTTGCAACTACTTTACTTTTGGAGAAAATTCAAAACATTCATTACTCAAAAGAGCCCAATAGCAAAAACCAGCGTTTTGAATGAAGAATCACATTTCTTGGTAGAATCATGCAGGATTGAAATTTTTGATGGTTTTTTACTCCTCTCAACAGCCCAAACAAGTTTCTAAAAGGATGAGTTTGCAACTACTTTACTTTTGGAGAAAATTCAAAACATTCATTATTCAATAGGGCCCAAAATATCAAAAACCAGCGGTTTGAATGAACACACATTTCTTGGTAGAATCGTGCAGGACTGAAATTTTTGATGTTTTTCTACTCCTCTCATGAGCCCAAACAAGTCTCTAAAAGGATGAGTTTGCAACTACTTTACTTTTGGAGAAAATTCAAAACATTCATTATTCAATAGAGCCCAATAGCAAAAACCAGCGTTTTGAATGAAGAATCACATTTCTTGGTAGAATCATGCAGGATTGAAATTTTTGATGGTTTTTTACTCCTCTCAACAGCCCAAACAAGTTTCTAAAAGGATGAGTTTGTAACTACTTTACTTTTGGAGAAAATTCAAAACATTCATTATTCAATAGGGCCCAAAATATCAAAAACCAGCGGTTTGAATGAACACACATTTCTTGGTAGAATCATGCAGGACTGAAATTTTTGATGTTTTTCTACTCCTCTCATGAGCCCAAACAAGTCTCTAAAAGCATGAGTTTGCAACTACTTTACTTTTGGAGAAAATTCAAAACATTCATTACTCAAAAGAGTCCAATAGCAAAAACCAGCGTTTTGAATGAAGAATCACATTTCTTGGTAGAATCATGCAGGATTGAAATTTTTGATGGTTTTTTACTCCTCTCAACAGCCCAAACAAGTTTCTAAAAGGATGAGTTTGCAACTACTTTACTTTTGGAGAAAATTCAAAACATTCATTATTCAATAGGGCCCAAACTATCAAAAACCAGCGGTTTGAATGAACACACATTTCTTGGTAGAATCATGCAGGACTGAAATTTTTGATGTTTTTCTACTCCTCTCATGAGCCCAAACAAGTCTCTAAAAGCATGAGTTTGCAACTACTTTACTTTTGGAGAAAATTCAAAACATTCATTATTCAATAGAGCCCAATAGCAAAAATCAGGTTTTGAATGAAGAATCACATTTCTTGGTAAAATCATGCAGGATTGAAATTATTGATGGTTTTTTTTACTCCTCTCAACAGCCCAAACAAGTTTCTAAAAGGATAAGTTTGCAACTACTTTACTTTTGGAGAAAATTCAAAACATTCATTATTCAATAGGGCCCAAACTATCAAAAACCAGCGGTTTGAATGAACACACATTTCTTGGTAGAATCATGCAGGACTGAAATTTTTGATGTTTTTCTACTCCTCTCATGAGCCCAAACAAGTCTCTAAAAGCATGAGTTTGCAACTACTTTACTTTTGGAGAAAATTCAAAACATTCATTACTCAAAAGAGCCCAATAGCAAAAACCAGCGTTTTGAATGAAGAATCACATTTCTTGGTAGAATCATGCAGGATTGAAATTTTTGATGGTTTTTTACTCCTCTCAACAGCCCAAACAAGTTTCTAAAAGGATGAGTTTGCAACTACTTTACTTTTGGAGAAAATTCAAAACATTCATTATTCAATAGGGCCCAAACTATCAAAAACCAGCGGTTTCAATGAACACACATTTCTTGGTAGAATCATGCAGGACTGAAATTTTTGATGTTTTTCTACTCCTCTCATGAGCCCAAACAAGTCTCTAAAAGCATGAGTTTGCAACTACTTTACTTTTGGAGAAAATTCAAAACATTCATTATTCAATAGAGCCCAATAGCAAAAATCAGGTTTTGAATGAAGAATCACATTTCTTGGTAAAATCATGCAGGATTGAAATTTTTGATGGTTTTTTACTCCTCTCAACAGCCCAAACAAGTTTCTAAAAGGATGAGTTTGCAACTACTTTACTTTTGGAGAAAATTCAAAACATTCATTATTCAATAGGGCCCAAACTATCAAAAACCAGCGGTTTGAATGAACACACATTTCTTGGTAGAATCATGCAGGACTGAAATTTTTGATGTTTTTCTACTCCTCTCATGAGCCCAAACAAGTCTCTAAAAGCATGAGTTTGCAACTACTTTACTTTTGGAGAAAATTCAAAACATTCATTACTCAAAAGAGCCCAATAGCAAAAACCAGCGTTTTGAATGAAGAATCACATTTCTTGGTAGAATCATGCAGGATTGAAATTTTTGATGGTTTTTTACTCCTCTCAACAGCCCAAACAAGTTTCTAAAAGGATGAGTTTGCAACTACTTTACTTTTGGAGAAAATTCAAAACATTCATTATTCAATAGGGCCCAAACTATCAAAAACCAGCGGTTTCAATGAACACACATTTCTTGGTAGAATCATGCAGGACTGAAATTTTTGATGTTTTTCTACTCCTCTCATGAGCCCAAACAAGTCTCTAAAAGCATGAGTTTGCAACTACTTTACTTTTGGAGAAAATTCAAAACATTCATTATTCAATAGAGCCCAATAGCAAAAATCAGGTTTTGAATGAAGAATCACATTTCTTGGTAGAATCATGCAGGATTGAAATTTTTGATGGTTTTTTACTCCTCTCAACAGCCCAAACAAGTTTCTAAAAGGATGAGTTTGCAACTACTTTACTTTTGGAGAAAATTCAAAACATTCATTATTCAATAGGGCCCAAACTATCAAAAACCAGCGGTTTGAATGAACACACATTTCTTGGTAGAATCATGCAGGACTGAAATTTTTGATGTTTTTCTACTCCTCTCATGAGCCCAAACAAGTCTCTAAAAGCATGAGTTTGCAACTACTTTACTTTTGGAGAAAATTCAAAACATTCATTACTCAAAAGAGCCCAATAGCAAAAACCAGCGTTTTGAATGAAGAATCACATTTCTTGGTAGAATCATGCAGGATTGAAATTTTTGATGGTTTTTTACTCCTCTCAACAGCCCAAACAAGTTTCTAAAAGGATGAGTTTGCAACTACTTTACTTTTGGAGAAAATTCAAAACATTCATTATTCAATAGGGCCCAAACTATCAAAAACCAGCGGTTTCAATGAACACACATTTCTTGGTAGAATCATGCAGGACTGAAATTTTTGATGTTTTTCTACTCCTCTCATGAGCCCAAACAAGTCTCTAAAAGCATGAGTTTGCAACTACTTTACTTTTGGAGAAAATTCAAAACATTCATTATTCAATAGAGCCCAATAGCAAAAATCAGGTTTTGAATGAAGAATCACATTTCTTGGTAAAATCATGCAGGATTGAAATTTTTGATGGTTTTTTACTCCTCTCAACAGCCCAAACAAGTTTCTAAAAGGATGAGTTTGCAACTACTTTACTTTTGGAGAAAATTCAAAACATTCATTATTCAATAGGGCCCAAACTATCAAAAATCAGCGATTTGAATGAACACACATTTCTTGGTAGAATCATGCAGGACTGAAATTTTTGATGTTTTTCTACTCCTCTCATGAGCCCAAACAAGTCTCTAAAAGCATGAGTTTGCAACTACTTTACTTTTGGAGAAAATTCAAAACATTCATTACTCAAAAGAGCCCAATAGCAAAAACCAGCGTTTTGAATGAAGAATCACATTTCTTGGTAGAATCATGCAGGATTGAAATTTTTGATGGTTTTTTACTCCTCTCAACAGCCCAAACAAGTTTCTAAAAGGATGAGTTTGCAACTACTTTACTTTTGGAGAAAATTCAAAACATTCATTATTCAATAGGGCCCAAACTATCAAAAACCAGCGGTTTCAATGAACACACATTTCTTGGTAGAATCATGCAGGACTGAAATTTTTGATGTTTTTCTACTCGTCTCATGAGCCCAAACAAGTCTCTAAAAGCATGAGTTTGCAACTACTTTACTTTTGGAGAAAATTCAAAACATTCATTATTCAATAGAGCCCAAAAGCAAAAATCAGGTTTTGAATGAAGAATCACATTTCTTGGTAGAATCATGCAGGATTGAAATTTTTGATGGTTTTTTACTCCTCTCAACAGCCCAAACAAGTTTCTAAAAGGATGAGTTTGCAACTACTTTACTTTTGGAGAAAATTCAAAACATTCATTATTCAATAGGGCCCAAACTATCAAAAACCAGCGGTTTGAATGAACACACATTTCTTGGTAGAATCATGCAGGACTGAAATTTTTGATGTTTTTCTACTCCTCTCATGAGCCCAAACAAGTCTCTAAAAGCATGAGTTTGCAACTACTTTACTTTTGGAGAAAATTCAAAACATTCATTATTCAATAGAGCCCAATAGCAAAAATCAGGTTTTGAATGAAGAATCACATTTCTTGGTAAAATCATGCAGGATTGAAATTTTTGATGGTTTTTTACTCCTCTCAACAGCCCAAACAAGTTTCTAAAAGGATGAGTTTGCAACTACTTTACTTTTGGAGAAAATTCAAAACATTCATTATTCAATAGGGCCCAAACTATCAAAAACCAGCGGTTTCAATGAACACACATTTCTTGGTAGAATCATGCAGGACTGAAATTTTTGATGTTTTTCTACTCCTCTCATGAGCCCAAACAAGTCTCTAAAAGCATGAGTTTGCAACTACTTTACTTTTGGAGAAAATTCAAAACATTCATTATTCAATAGAGCCCAATAGCAAAAATCAGGTTTTGAATGAAGAATCACATTTCTTGGTAAAATCATGCAGGATTGAAATTTTTGATGGTTTTTTACTCCTCTCAACAGCCCAAACAAGTTTCTAAAAGGATGAGTTTGCAACTACTTTACTTTTGGAGAAAATTCAAAACATTCATTATTCAATAGGGCCCAAACTATCAAAAACCAGCGGTTTCAATGAACACACATTTCTTGGTAGAATCATGCAGGACTGAAATTTTTGATGTTTTTCTACTCCTCTCATGAGCCCAAACAAGTCTCTAAAAGCATGAGTTTGCAACTACTTTACTTTTGGAGAAAATTCAAAACATTCATTATTCAATAGAGCCCAATAGCAAAAATCAGGTTTTGAATGAAGAATCACATTTCTTGGTAGAATCATGCAGGATTGAAATTTTTGATGGTTTTTTACTCCTCTCAACAGCCCAAACAAGTTTCTAAAAGGATGAGTTTGCAACTACTTTACTTTTGGAGAAAATTCAAAACATTCATTATTCAATAGGGCCCAAACTATCAAAAACCAGCGGTTTGAATGAACACACATTTCTTGGTAGAATCATGCAGGACTGAAATTTTTGATGTTTTTCTACTCCTCTCATGAGCCCAAACAAGTCTCTAAAAGCATGAGTTTGCAACTACTTTACTTTTGGAGAAAATTCAAAACATTCATTACTCAAAAGAGCCCAATAGCAAAAACCAGCGTTTTGAATGGAGAATCACATTTCTTGGTAGAATCATGCAGGATTGAAATTTTTGATGGTTTTTTACTCCTCTCAACAGCCCAAACAAGTTTCTAAAAGGATGAGTTTGCAACTACTTTACTTTTGGAGAAAATTCAAAACATTCATTATTCAATAGGGCCCAAACTATCAAAAACCAGCGGTTTCAATGAACACACATTTCTTGGTAGAATCATGCAGGACTGAAATTTTTGATGTTTTTCTACTACTCTCATGAGCCCAAACAAGTCTCTAAAAGCATGAGTTTGCAACTACTTTACTTTTGGAGAAAATTCAAAACATTCATTATTCAATAGAGCCCAATAGCAAAAATCAGGTTTTGAATGAAGAATCACATTTCTTTGTAGAATCATGCAGGATTGAAATTTTTGATGGTTTTTTACTCCTCTCAACAGCCCAAACAAGTTTCTAAAAGGATGAGTTTGTAACTACTTTACTTTTGGAGAAAATTCAAAACATTCATTATTCAATAGGGCCCAAACTATCAAAAACCAGCGGTTTCAATGAACACACATTTCTTGGTAGAATCATGCAGGACTGAAATTTTTGATGTTTTTCTACTCCTCTCATGAGCCCAAACAAGTCCCTAAAAGCATGAGTTTGCAACTACTTTACTTTTGGAGAAAATTCAAAACATTCATTACTCAAAAGAGCCCAATAGCAAAAACCAGCGTTTTGAATGAAGAATCACATTTCTTGGTAGAATCATGCAGGATTGAAATTTTTGATGGTTTTTTACTCCTCTCAACAGCCCAAACAAGTTTCTAAAAGGATGAGTTTGCAACTACTTTACTTTTGGAGAAAATTCAAAACATTCATTATTCAATAGGGCCCAAAATATCAAAAACCAGCGGTTTGAATGAACACACATTTCTTGGTAGAATCGTGCAGGACTGAAATTTTTGATGTTTTTCTACTCCTCTCATGAGCCCAAACAAGTCTCTAAAAGGATGAGTTTGCAACTACTTTACTTTTGGAGAAAATTCAAAACATTCATTATTCAATAGAGCCCAATAGCAAAAACCAGCGTTTTGAATGAAGAATCACATTTCTTGGTAGAATCATGCAGGATTGAAATTTTTGATGGTTTTTTACTCCTCTCAACAGCCCAAACAAGTTTCTAAAAGGATGAGTTTGTAACTACTTTACTTTTGGAGAAAATTCAAAACATTCATTATTCAATAGGGCCCAAAATATCAAAAACCAGCGGTTTGAATGAACACACATTTCTTGGTAGAATCATGCAGGACTGAAATTTTTGATGTTTTTCTACTCCTCTCATGAGCCCAAACAAGTCTCTAAAAGCATGAGTTTGCAACTACTTTACTTTTGGAGAAAATTCAAAACATTCATTACTCAAAAGAGTCCAATAGCAAAAACCAGCGTTTTGAATGAAGAATCACATTTCTTGGTAGAATCATGCAGGATTGAAATTTTTGATGGTTTTTTACTCCTCTCAACAGCCCAAACAAGTTTCTAAAAGGATGAGTTTGCAACTACTTTACTTTTGGAGAAAATTCAAAACATTCATTATTCAATAGGGCCCAAACTATCAAAAACCAGCGGTTTGAATGAACACACATTTCTTGGTAGAATCATGCAGGACTGAAATTTTTGATGTTTTTCTACTCCTCTCATGAGCCCAAACAAGTCTCTAAAAGCATGAGTTTGCAACTACTTTACTTTTGGAGAAAATTCAAAACATTCATTATTCAATAGAGCCCAATAGCAAAAATCAGGTTTTGAATGAAGAATCACATTTCTTGGTAAAATCATGCAGGATTGAAATTATTGATGGTTTTTTTTACTCCTCTCAACAGCCCAAACAAGTTTCTAAAAGGATGAGTTTGTAACTACTTTACTTTTGGAGAAAATTCAAAACATTCATTATTCAATAGGGCCCAAACTATCAAAAACCAGCGGTTTCAATGAACACACATTTCTTGGTAGAATCATGCAGGACTGAAATTTTTGATGTTTTTCTACTCCTCTCATGAGCCCAAACAAGTCCCTAAAAGCATGAGTTTGCAACTACTTTACTTTTGGAGAAAATTCAAAACATTCATTACTCAAAAGAGCCCAATAGCAAAAACCAGCGTTTTGAATGAAGAATCACATTTCTTGGTAGAATCATGCAGGATTGAAATTTTTGATGGTTTTTTACTCCTCTCAACAGCCCAAACAAGTTTCTAAAAGGATGAGTTTGCAACTACTTTACTTTTGGAGAAAATTCAAAACATTCATTATTCAATAGGGCCCAAAATATCAAAAACCAGCGGTTTGAATGAACACACATTTCTTGGTAGAATCGTGCAGGACTGAAATTTTTGATGTTTTTCTACTCCTCTCATGAGCCCAAACAAGTCTCTAAAAGGATGAGTTTGCAACTACTTTACTTTTGGAGAAAATTCAAAACATTCATTATTCAATAGAGCCCAATAGCAAAAACCAGCGTTTTGAATGAAGAATCACATTTCTTGGTAGAATCATGCAGGATTGAAATTTTTGATGGTTTTTTACTCCTCTCAACAGCCCAAACAAGTTTCTAAAAGGATGAGTTTGTAACTACTTTACTTTTGGAGAAAATTCAAAACATTCATTATTCAATAGGGCCCAAAATATCAAAAACCAGCGGTTTGAATGAACACACATTTCTTGGTAGAATCATGCAGGACTGAAATTTTTGATGTTTTTCTACTCCTCTCATGAGCCCAAACAAGTCTCTAAAAGCATGAGTTTGCAACTACTTTACTTTTGGAGAAAATTCAAAACATTCATTACTCAAAAGAGTCCAATAGCAAAAACCAGCGTTTTGAATGAAGAATCACATTTCTTGGTAGAATCATGCAGGATTGAAATTTTTGATGGTTTTTTACTCCTCTCAACAGCCCAAACAAGTTTCTAAAAG
This sequence comes from Dendrobates tinctorius, assembly GCF_039654945.1. Classification (NCBI taxonomy): domain Eukaryota; kingdom Metazoa; phylum Chordata; class Amphibia; order Anura; family Dendrobatidae; genus Dendrobates; species Dendrobates tinctorius. Next base: position 765,108 of record NW_027361852.1, on the reverse strand, counting down.
GATGAGTTTGCAACTACTTTACTTTTGGAGAAAATTCAAAACATTCATTATTCAATAGGGCCCAAACTATCAAAAACCAGCGGTTTGAATGAACACACATTTCTTGGTAGAATCATGCAGGACTGAAATTTTTGATGTTTTTCTACTCCTCTCATGAGCCCAAACAAGTCTCTAAAAGCATGAGTTTGCAACTACTTTACTTTTGGAGAAAATTCAAAACATTCATTATTCAATAGAGCCCAATAGCAAAAATCAGGTTTTGAATGAAGAATCACATTTCTTGGTAAAATCATGCAGGATTGAAATTATTGATGGTTTTTTTTACTCCTCTCAACAGACCAAACAAGTTTCTAAAAGGATAAGTTTGCAACTACTTTACTTTTGGAGAAAATTCAAAACATTCATGATTCAATAGGGCCCAAACTATCAAAAACCAGCGGTTTGAATGAACACACATTTCTTGGTAGAATCATGCAGGACTGAAATTTTTGATGTTTTTCTACTCCTCTCATGAGCCCAAACAAGTCTCTAAAAGCATGAGTTTGCAACTACTTTACTTTTGGAGAAAATTCAAAACATTCATTACTCAAAAGAGCCCAATAGCAAAAACCAGCGTTTTGAATGAAGAATCACATTTCTTGGTAGAATCATGCAGGATTGAAATTTTTGATGGTTTTTTACTCCTCTCAACAGCCCAAACAAGTTTCTAAAAGGATGAGTTTGCAACTACTTTACTTTTGGAGAAAATTCAAAACATTCATTATTCAATAGGGCCCAAACTATCAAAAACCAGCGGTTTCAATGAACACACATTTCTTGGTAGAATCATGCAGGACTGAAATTTTTGATGTTTTTCTACTCCTCTCATGAGCCCAAACAAGTCTCTAAAAGCATGAGTTTGCAACTACTTTACTTTTGGAGAAAATTCAAAACATTCATTATTCAATAGAGCCCAATAGCAAAAATCAGGTTTTGAATGAAGAATCACATTTCTTGGTAAAATCATGCAGGATTGAAATTTTTGATGGTTTTTTACTCCTCTCAACAGCCCAAACAAGTTTCTAAAAGGATGAGTTTGCAACTACTTTACTTTTGGAGAAAATTCAAAACATTCATTATTCAATAGGGCCCAAACTATCAAAAACCAGCGGTTTGAATGAACACACATTTCTTGGTAGAATCATGCAGGACTGAAATTTTTGATGTTTTTCTACTCCTCTCATGAGCCCAAACAAGTCTCTAAAAGCATGAGTTTGCAACTACTTTACTTTTGGAGAAAATTCAAAACATTCATTACTCAAAAGAGCCCAATAGCAAAAACCAGCGTTTTGAATGAAGAATCACATTTCTTGGTAGAATCATGCAGGATTGAAATTTTTGATGGTTTTTTACTCCTCTCAACAGCCCAAACAAGTTTCTAAAAGGATGAGTTTGCAACTACTTTACTTTTGGAGAAAATTCAAAACATTCATTATTCAATAGGGCCCAAACTATCAAAAACCAGCGGTTTCAATGAACACACATTTCTTGGTAGAATCATGCAGGACTGAAATTTTTGATGTTTTTCTACTCCTCTCATGAGCCCAAACAAGTCTCTAAAAGCATGAGTTTGCAACTACTTTACTTTTGGAGAAAATTCAAAACATTCATTATTCAATAGAGCCCAATAGCAAAAATCAGGTTTTGAATGAAGAATCACATTTCTTGGTAGAATCATGCAGGATTGAAATTTTTGATGGTTTTTTACTCCTCTCAACAGCCCAAACAAGTTTCTAAAAGGATGAGTTTGCAACTACTTTACTTTTGGAGAAAATTCAAAACATTCATTATTCAATAGGGCCCAAACTATCAAAAACCAGCGGTTTCAATGAACACACATTTCTTGGTAGAATCATGCAGGACTGAAATTTTTGATGTTTTTCTACTCCTCTCATGAGCCCAAACAAGTCTCTAAAAGCATGAGTTTGCAACTACTTTACTTTTGGAGAAAATTCAAAACATTCATTATTCAATAGAGCCCAATAGCAAAAATCAGGTTTTGAATGAAGAATCACATTTCTTGGTAAAATCATGCAGGATTGAAATTTTTGATGGTTTTTTACTCCTCTCAACAGCCCAAACAAGTTTCTAAAAGGATGAGTTTGCAACTACTTTACTTTTGGAGAAAATTCAAAACATTCATTATTCAATAGGGCCCAAACTATCAAAAACCAGCGGTTTGAATGAACACACATTTCTTGGTAGAATCATGCAGGACTGAAATTTTTGATGTTTTTCTACTCCTCTCATGAGCCCAAACAAGTCTCTAAAAGCATGAGTTTGCAACTACTTTACTTTTGGAGAAAATTCAAAACATTCATTATTCAATAGAGCCCAATAGCAAAAATCAGGTTTTGAATGAAGAATCACATTTCTTGGTAGAATCATGCAGGATTGAAATTTTTGATGGTTTTTTACTCCTCTCAACAGCCCAAACAAGTTTCTAAAAGGATGAGTTTGCAACTACTTTACTTTTGGAGAAAATTCAAAACATTCATTATTCAATAGGGCCCAAACTATCAAAAACCAGCGGTTTCAATGAACACACATTTCTTGGTAGAATCATGCAGGACTGAAATTTTTGATGTTTTTCTACTCCTCTCATGAGCCCAAACAAGTCTCTAAAAGCATGAGTTTGCAACTACTTTACTTTTGGAGAAAATTCAAAACATTCATTATTCAATAGGGCCCAAACTATCAAAAACCAGCGGTTTCAATGAACACACATTTCTTGGTAGAATCATGCAGGACTGAAATTTTTGATGTTTTTCTACTCCTCTCATGAGCCCAAACAAGTCTCTAAAAGCATGAGTTTGCAACTACTTTACTTTTGGAGAAAATTCAAAACATTCATTATTCAATAGAGCCCAATAGCAAAAATCAGGTTTTGAATGAAGAATCACATTTCTTGGTAAAATCATGCAGGATTGAAATTTTTGATGGTTTTTTACTCCTCTCAACAGCCCAAACAAGTTTCTAAAAGGATGAGTTTGCAACTACTTTACTTTTGGAGAAAATTCAAAACATTCATTATTCAATAGGGCCCAAACTATCAAAAACCAGCGGTTTCAATGAACACACATTTCTTGGTAGAATCATGCAGGACTGAAATTTTTGATGTTTTTCTACTCCTCTCATGAGCCCAAACAAGTCTCTAAAAGCATGAGTTTGCAACTACTTTACTTTTGGAGAAAATTCAAAACATTCATTATTCAATAGAGCCCAATAGCAAAAATCAGGTTTTGAATGAAGAATCACATTTCTTGGTAAAATCATGCAGGATTGAAATTTTTGATGGTTTTTTACTCCTCTCAACAGCCCAAACAAGTTTCTAAAAGGATGAGTTTGCAACTACTTTACTTTTGGAGAAAATTCAAAACATTCATTATTCAATAGGGCCCAAACTATCAAAAACCAGCGGTTTCAATGAACACACATTTCTTGGTAGAATCATGCAGGACTGAAATTTTTGATGTTTTTCTACTCCTCTCATGAGCCCAAACAAGTCTCTAAAAGCATGAGTTTGCAACTACTTTACTTTTGGAGAAAATTCAAAACATTCATTATTCAATAGAGCCCAATAGCAAAAATCAGGTTTTGAATGAAGAATCACATTTCTTGGTAGAATCATGCAGGATTGAAATTTTTGATGGTTTTTTACTCCTCTCAACAGCCCAAACAAGTTTCTAAAAGGATGAGTTTGCAACTACTTTACTTTTGGAGAAAATTCAAAACATTCATTATTCAATAGGGCCCAAACTATCAAAAACCAGCGGTTTGAATGAACACACATTTCTTGGTAGAATCATGCAGGACTGAAATTTTTGATGTTTTTCTACTCATCTCATGAGCCCAAACAAGTCTCTAAAAGCATGAGTTTGCAACTACTTTACTTTTGGAGAAAATTCAAAACATTCATTACTCAAAAGAGCCCAATAGCAAAAACCAGCGTTTTGAATGAAGAATCACATTTCTTGGTAGAATCATGCAGGATTGAAATTTTTGATGGTTTTTTACTCCTCTCAACAGCCCAAACAAGTTTCTAAAAGGATGAGTTTGCAACTACTTTACTTTTGGAGAAAATTCAAAACATTCATTATTCAATAGGGCCCAAACTATCAAAAACCAGCGGTTTCAATGAACACACATTTCTTGGTAGAATCATGCAGGACTGAAATTTTTGATGTTTTTCTACTCCTCTCATGAGCCCAAACAAGTCTCTAAAAGCATGAGTTTGCAACTACTTTACTTTTGGAGAAAATTCAAAACATTCATTATTCAATAGAGCCCAATAGCAAAAATCAGGTTTTGAATGAAGAATCACATTTCTTGGTAAAATCATGCAGGATTGAAATTTTTGATGGTTTTTTACTCCTCTCAACAGCCCAAACAAGTTTCTAAAAGGATGAGTTTGCAACTACTTTACTTTTGGAGAAAATTCAAAACATTCATTATTCAATAGGGCCCAAACTATCAAAAACCAGCGGTTTGAATGAACACACATTTCTTGGTAGAATCATGCAGGACTGAAATTTTTGATGTTTTTCTACTCCTCTCATGAGCCCAAACAAGTCTCTAAAAGCATGAGTTTGCAACTACTTTACTTTTGGAGAAAATTCAAAACATTCATTATTCAATAGAGCCCAATAGCAAAAATCAGGTTTTGAATGAAGAATCACATTTCTTGGTAGAATCATGCAGGATTGAAATTTTTGATGGTTTTTTACTCCTCTCAACAGCCCAAACAAGTTTCTAAAAGGATGAGTTTGCAACTACTTTACTTTTGGAGAAAATTCAAAACATTCATTATTCAATAGGGCCCAAACTATCAAAAACCAGCGGTTTGAATGAACACACATTTCTTGGTAGAATCATGCAGGACTGAAATTTTTGATGTTTTTCTACTCCTCTCATGAGCCCAAACAAGTCTCTAAAAGCATGAGTTTGCAACTACTTTACTTTTGGAGAAAATTCAAAACATTCATTACTCAAAAGAGCCCAATAGCAAAAACCAGCGTTTTGAATGAAGAATCACATTTCTTGGTAGAATCATGCAGGATTGAAATTTTTGATGGTTTTTTACTCCTCTCAACAGCCCAAACAAGTTTCTAAAAGGATGAGTTTGCAACTACTTTACTTTTGGAGAAAATTCAAAACATTCATTATTCAATAGGGCCCAAACTATCAAAAACCAGCGGTTTCAATGAACACACATTTCTTGGTAGAATCATGCAGGACTGAAATTTTTGATGTTTTTCTACTCCTCTCATGAGCCCAAACAAGTCTCTAAAAGCATGAGTTTGCAACTACTTTACTTTTGGAGAAAATTCAAAACATTCATTATTCTATAGAGCCCAATAGCAAAAATCAGGTTTTGAATGAAGAATCACATTTCTTGGTAAAATCATGCAGGATTGAAATTTTTGATGGTTTTTTACTCCTCTCAACAGCCCAAACAAGTTTCTAAAAGGATGAGTTTGCAACTACTTTACTTTTGGAGAAAATTCAAAACATTCATTATTCAATAGGGCCCAAACTATCAAAAACCAGCGATTTGAATGAACACACATTTCTTGGTAGAATCATGCAGGACTGAAATTTTTGATGTTTTTCTACTCCTCTCATGAGCCCAAACAAGTCTCTAAAAGCATGAGTTTGCAACTACTTTACTTTTGGAGAAAATTCAAAACATTCATTACTCAAAAGAGCCCAATAGCAAAAACCAGCGTTTTGAATGAAGAATCACATTTCTTGGTAGAATCATGCAGGATTGAAATTTTTGATGGTTTTTTACTCCTCTCAACAGCCCAAACAAGTTTCTAAAAGGATGAGTTTGCAACTACTTTACTTTTGGAGAAAATTCAAAACATTCATTATTCAATAGGGCCCAAACTATCAAAAACCAGCGGTTTCAATGAACACACATTTCTTGGTAGAATCATGCAGGACTGAAATTTTTGATGTTTTTCTACTCCTCTCATGAGCCCAAACAAGTCTCTAAAAGCATGAGTTTGCAACTACTTTACTTTTGGAGAAAATTCAAAACATTCATTATTCAATAGAGCCCAATAGCAAAAATCAGGTTTTGAATGAAGAATCACATTTCTTGGTAGAATCATGCAGGATTGAAATTTTTGATGGTTTTTTACTCCTCTCAACAGCCCAAACAAGTTTCTAAAAGGATGAGTTTGCAACTACTTTACTTTTGGAGAAAATTCAAAACATTCATTATTCAATAGGGCCCAAACTATCAAAAACCAGCGGTTTCAATGAACACACATTTCTTGGTAGAATCATGCAGGACTGAAATTTTTGATGTTTTTCTACTCCTCTCATGAGCCCAAACAAGTCTCTAAAAGCATGAGTTTGCAACTACTTTACTTTTGGAGAAAATTCAAAACATTCATTATTCAATAGAGCCCAATAGCAAAAATCAGGTTTTGAATGAAGAATCACATTTCTTGGTAAAATCATGCAGGATTGAAATTTTTGATGGTTTTTTACTCCTCTCAACAGCCCAAACAAGTTTCTAAAAGGATGAGTTTGCAACTACTTTACTTTTGGAGAAAATTCAAAACATTCATTATTCAATAGGGCCCAAACTATCAAAAACCAGCGGTTTCAATGAACACACATTTCTTGGTAGAATCATGCAGGACTGAAATTTTTGATGTTTTTCTACTCCTCTCATGAGCCCAAACAAGTCTCTAAAAGCATGAGTTTGCAACTACTTTACTTTTGGAGAAAATTCAAAACATTCATTATTCAATAGAGCCCAATAGCAAAAATCAGGTTTTGAATGAAGAATCACATTTCTTGGTAAAATCATGCAGGATTGAAATTTTTGATGGTTTTTTACTCCTCTCAACAGCCCAAACAAGTTTCTAAAAGGATGAGTTTGCAACTACTTTACTTTTGGAGAAAATTCAAAACATTCATTATTCAATAGGGCCCAAACTATCAAAAACCAGCGGTTTCAATGAACACACATTTCTTGGTAGAATCATGCAGGACTGAAATTTTTGATGTTTTTCTACTCCTCTCATGAGCCCAAACAAGTCTCTAAAAGCATGAGTTTGCAACTACTTTACTTTTGGAGAAAATTCAAAACATTCATTATTCAATAGAGCCCAATAGCAAAAATCAGGTTTTGAATGAAGAATCACATTTCTTGGTAGAATCATGCAGGATTGAAATTTTTGATGGTTTTTTACTCCTCTCAACAGCCCAAACAAGTTTCTAAAAGGATGAGTTTGCAACTACTTTACTTTTGGAGAAAATTCAAAACATTCATTATTCAATAGGGCCCAAACTATCAAAAACCAGCGGTTTGAATGAACACACATTTCTTGGTAGAATCATGCAGGACTGAAATTTTTGATGTTTTTCTACTCCTCTCATGAGCCCAAACAAGTCTCTAAAAGCATGAGTTTGCAACTACTTTACTTTTGGAGAAAATTCAAAACATTCATTACTCAAAAGAGCCCAATAGCAAAAACCAGCGTTTTGAATGGAGAATCACATTTCTTGGTAGAATCATGCAGGATTGAAATTTTTGATGGTTTTTTACTCCTCTCAACAGCCCAAACAAGTTTCTAAAAGGATGAGTTTGCAACTACTTTACTTTTGGAGAAAATTCAAAACATTCATTATTCAATAGGGCCCAAACTATCAAAAACCAGCGGTTTCAATGAACACACATTTCTTGGTAGAATCATGCAGGACTGAAATTTTTGATGTTTTTCTACTACTCTCATGAGCCCAAACAAGTCTCTAAAAGCATGAGTTTGCAACTACTTTACTTTTGGAGAAAATTCAAAACATTCATTATTCAATAGAGCCCAATAGCAAAAATCAGGTTTTGAATGAAGAATCACATTTCTTTGTAGAATCATGCAGGATTGAAATTTTTGATGGTTTTTTACTCCTCTCAACAGCCCAAACAAGTTTCTAAAAGGATGAGTTTGTAACTACTTTACTTTTGGAGAAAATTCAAAACATTCATTATTCAATAGGGCCCAAACTATCAAAAACCAGCGGTTTCAATGAACACACATTTCTTGGTAGAATCATGCAGGACTGAAATTTTTGATGTTTTTCTACTCCTCTCATGAGCCCAAACAAGTCCCTAAAAGCATGAGTTTGCAACTACTTTACTTTTGGAGAAAATTCAAAACATTCATTACTCAAAAGAGCCCAATAGCAAAAACCAGCGTTTTGAATGAAGAATCACATTTCTTGGTAGAATCATGCAGGATTGAAATTTTTGATGGTTTTTTACTCCTCTCAACAGCCCAAACAAGTTTCTAAAAGGATGAGTTTGCAACTACTTTACTTTTGGAGAAAATTCAAAACATTCATTATTCAATAGGGCCCAAAATATCAAAAACCAGCTGTTTGAATGAACACACATTTCTTGGTAGAATCGTGCAGGACTGAAATTTTTGATGTTTTTCTACTCCTCTCATGAGCCCAAACAAGTCTCTAAAAGGATGAGTTTGCAACTACTTTACTTTTGGAGAAAATTCAAAACATTCATTATTCAATAGAGCCCAATAGCAAAAACCAGCGTTTTGAATGAAGAATCACATTTCTTGGTAGAATCATGCAGGATTGAAATTTTTGATGGTTTTTTACTCCTCTCAACAGCCCAAACAAGTTTCTAAAAGGATGAGTTTGTAACTACTTTACTTTTGGAGAAAATTCAAAACATTCATTATTCAATAGGGCCCAAAATATCAAAAACCAGCGGTTTGAATGAACACACATTTCTTGGTAGAATCATGCAGGACTGAAATTTTTGATGTTTTTCTACTCCTCTCATGAGCCCAAACAAGTCTCTAAAAGCATGAGTTTGCAACTACTTTACTTTTGGAGAAAATTCAAAACATTCATTACTCAAAAGAGTCCAATAGCAAAAACCAGCGTTTTGAATGAAGAATCACATTTCTTGGTAGAATCATGCAGGATTGAAATTTTTGATGGTTTTTTACTCCTCTCAACAGCCCAAACAAGTTTCTAAAAGGATGAGTTTGCAACTACTTTACTTTTGGAGAAAATTCAAAACATTCATTATTCAATAGGGCCCAAACTATCAAAAACCAGCGGTTTGAATGAACACACATTTCTTGGTAGAATCATGCAGGACTGAAATTTTTGATGTTTTTCTACTCCTCTCATGAGCCCAAACAAGTCTCTAAAAGCATGAGTTTGCAACTACTTTACTTTTGGAGAAAATTCAAAACATTCATTATTCAATAGAGCCCAATAGCAAAAATCAGGTTTTGAATGAAGAATCACATTTCTTGGTAAAATCATGCAGGATTGAAATTATTGATGGTTTTTTTTACTCCTCTCAACAGCCCAAACAAGTTTCTAAAAGGATGAGTTTGTAACTACTTTACTTTTGGAGAAAATTCAAAACATTCATTATTCAATAGGGCCCAAACTATCAAAAACCAGCGGTTTCAATGAACACACATTTCTTGGTAGAATCATGCAGGACTGAAATTTTTTATGTTTTTCTACTCCTCTCATGAGCCCAAACAAGTCCCTAAAAGCATGAGTTTGCAACTACTTTACTTTTGGAGAAAATTCAAAACATTCATTACTCAAAAGAGCCCAATAGCAAAAACCAGCGTTTTGAATGAAGAATCACATTTCTTGGTAGAATCATGCAGGATTGAAATTTTGATGGTTTTTTACTCCTCTCAACAGCCCAAACAAGTTTCTAAAAGGATGAGTTTGCAACTACTTTACTTTTGGAGAAAATTCAAAACATTCATTATTCAATAGGGCCCAAAATATCAAAAACCAGCGGTTTGAATGAACACACATTTCTTGGTAGAATCGTGCAGGACTGAAATTTTTGATGTTTTTCTACTCCTCTCATGAGCCCAAACAAGTCTCTAAAAGGATGAGTTTGCAACTACTTTACTTTTGGAGAAAATTCAAAACATTCATTATTCAATAGAGCCCAATAGCAAAAACCAGCGTTTTGAATGAAGAATCACATTTCTTGGTAGAATCATGCAGGATTGAAATTTTTGATGGTTTTTTACTCCTCTCAACAGCCCAAACAAGTTTCTAAAAGGATGAGTTTGTAACTACTTTACTTTTGGAGAAAATTCAAAACATTCATTATTCAATAGGGCCCAAAATATCAAAACCAGCGGTTTGAATGAACACTCATTTCTTGGTAGAATCATGCAGGACTGAAATTTTGATGTTTTTCTACTCCTCTCATGAGCCCAAACAAGTCTCTAAAAGCATGAGTTTGCAACTACTTTACTTTTGGAGAAAATTCAAAACATTCATTACTCAAAAGAGTCCAATAGCAAAAACCAGCGTTTTGAATGAAGAATCACATTTCTTGGTAGAATCATGCAGGATTGAAATTTTTGATGGTTTTTTACTCCTCTCAACAGCCCAAACAAGTTTCTAAAAGGATGAGTTTGCAACTACTTTACTTTTGGAGAAAATTCAAAACATTCATTATTCAATAGGGCCCAAACTATCAAAAACCAGCGGTTTGAATGAACACACATTTCTTGGTAGAATCATGCAGGACTGAAATTTTTGATGTTTTTCTACTCCTCTCATGAGCCCAAACAAGTCTCTAAAAGCATGAGTTTGCAACTACTTTACTTTTGGAGAAAATTCAAAACATTCATTATTCAATAGAGCCCAATAGCAAAAATCAGGTTTTGAATGAAGAATCACATTTCTTGGTAAAATCATGCAGGATTGAAATTATTGATGGTTTTTTTTACTCCTCTCAACAGACCAAACAAGTTTCTAAAAGGATAAGTTTGCAACTACTTTACTTTTGGAGAAAATTCAAAACATTCATTATTCAATAGGGCCCAAACTATCAAAAACCAGCGGTTTGAATGAACACACATTTCTTGGTAGAATCATGCAGGACTGAAATTTTTGATGTTTTTCTACTCCTCTCATGAGCCCAAACAAGTCTCTAAAAGCATGAGTTTGCAACTACTTTACTTTTGGAGAAAATTCAAAACATTCATTACTCAAAAGAGCCCAATAGCAAAAACCAGCGTTTTGAATGAAGAATCACATTTCTTGGTAGAATCATGCAGGATTGAAATTTTTGATGGTTTTTTACTCCTCTCAACAGCCCAAACAAGTTTCTAAAAGGATGAGTTTGCAACTACTTTACTTTTGGAGAAAATTCAAAACATTCATTATTCAATAGGGCCCAAACTATCAAAAACCAGCGGTTTCAATGAACACACATTTCTTGGTAGAATCATGCAGGACTGAAATTTTTGATGTTTTTCTACTCCTCTCATGAGCCCAAACAAGTCTCTAAAAGCATGAGTTTGCAACTACTTTACTTTTGGAGAAAATTCAAAACATTCATTATTCAATAGAGCCCAATAGCAAAAATCAGGTTTTGAATGAAGAATCACATTTCTTGGTAAAATCATGCAGGATTGAAATTTTTGATGGTTTTTTACTCCTCTCAACAGCCCAAACAAGTTTCTAAAAGGATGAGTTTGCAACTACTTTACTTTTGGAGAAAATTCAAAACATTCATTATTCAATAGGGCCCAAACTATCAAAAACCAGCGGTTTGAATGAACACACATTTCTTGGTAGAATCATGCAGGACTGAAATTTTTGATGTTTTTCTACTCCTCTCATGAGCCCAAACAAGTCTCTAAAAGCATGAGTTTGCAACTACTTTACTTTTGGAGAAAATTCAAAACATTCATTATTCAATAGAGCCCAATAGCAAAAATCAGGTTTTGAATGAAGAATCACATTTCTTGGTAAAATCATGCAGGATTGAAATTTTTGATGGTTTTTTACTCCTCTCAACAGCCCAAACAAGTTTCTAAAAGGATGAGTTTGCAACTACTTTACTTTTGGAGAAAATTCAAAACATTCATTATTCAATAGGGCCCAAACTATCAAAAACCAGCGGTTTCAATGAACACACATTTCTTGGTAGAATCATGCAGGACTGAAATTTTTGATGTTTTTCTACTCCTCTCATGAGCCCAAACAAGTCTCTAAAAGCATGAGTTTGCAACTACTTTACTTTTGGAGAAAATTCAAAACATTCATTATTCAATAGAGCCCAATAGCAAAAATCAGGTTTTGAATGAAGAATCACATTTCTTGGTAGAATCATGCAGGATTGAAATTTTTGATGGTTTTTTACTCCTCTCAACAGCCCAAACAAGTTTCTAAAAGGATGAGTTTGCAACTACTTTACTTTTGGAGAAAATTCAAAACATTCATTATTCAATAGGGCCCAAACTATCAAAAACCAGCGGTTTGAATGAACACACATTTCTTGGTAGAATCATGCAGGACTGAAATTTTTGATGTTTTTCTACTCCTCTCATGAGCCCAAACAAGTCTCTAAAAGCATGAGTTTGCAACTACTTTACTTTTGGAGAAAATTCAAAACATTCATTACTCAAAAGAGCCCAATAGCAAAAACCAGCGTTTTGAATGGAGAATCACATTTCTTGGTAGAATCATGCAGGATTGAAATTTTTGATGGTTTTTTACTCCTCTCAACAGCCCAAACAAGTTTCTAAAAGGATGAGTTTGCAACTACTTTACTTTTGGAGAAAATTCAAAACATTCATTATTCAATAGGGCCCAAACTATCAAAAACCAGCGGTTTCAATGAACACACATTTCTTGGTAGAATCATGCAGGACTGAAATTTTTGATGTTTTTCTACTACTCTCATGAGCCCAAACAAGTCTCTAAAAGCATGAGTTTGCAACTACTTTACTTTTGGAGAAAATTCAAAACATTCATTATTCAATAGAGCCCAATAGCAAAAATCAGGTTTTGAATGAAGAATCACATTTCTTTGTAGAATCATGCAGGATTGAAATTTTTGATGGTTTTTTACTCCTCTCAACAGCCCAAACAAGTTTCTAAAAGGATGAGTTTGTAACTACTTTACTTTTGGAGAAAATTCAAAACATTCATTATTCAATAGGGCCCAAACTATCAAAAACCAGCGGTTTCAATGAACACACATTTCTTGGTAGAATCATGCAGGACTGAAATTTTTGATGTTTTTCTACTCCTCTCATGAGCCCAAACAAGTCCCTAAAAGCATGAGTTTGCAACTACTTTACTTTTGGAGAAAATTCAAAACATTCATTACTCAAAAGAGCCCAATAGCAAAAACCAGCGTTTTGAATGAAGAATCACATTTCTTGGTAGAATCATGCAGGATTGAAATTTTTGATGGTTTTTTACTCCTCTCAACAGCCCAAACAAGTTTCTAAAAGGATGAGTTTGCAACTACTTTACTTTTGGAGAAAATTCAAAACATTCATTATTCAATAGGGCCCAAAATATCAAAAACCAGCGGTTTGAATGAACACACATTTCTTGGTAGAATCGTGCAGGACTGAAATTTTTGATGTTTTTCTACTCCTCTCATGAGCCCAAACAAGTCTCTAAAAGGATGAGTTTGCAACTACTTTACTTTTGGAGAAAATTCAAAACATTCATTATTCAATAGAGCCCAATAGCAAAAACCAGCGTTTTGAATGAAGAATCACATTTCTTGGTAGAATCATGCAGGATTGAAATTTTTGATGGTTTTTTACTCCTCTCAACAGCCCAAACAAGTTTCTAAAAGGATGAGTTTGTAACTACTTTACTTTTGGAGAAAATTCAAAACATTCATTATTCAATAGGGCCCAAAATATCAAAAACCAGCGGTTTGAATGAACACACATTTCTTGGTAGAATCATGCAGGACTGAAATTTTTGATGTTTTTCTACTCCTCTCATGAGCCCAAACAAGTCTCTAAAAGCATGAGTTTGCAACTACTTTACTTTTGGAGAAAATTCAAAACATTCATTACTCAAAAGAGTCCAATAGCAAAAACCAGCGTTTTGAATGAAGAATCACATTTCTTGGTAGAATCATGCAGGATTGAAATTTTTGATGGTTTTTTACTCCTCTCAACAGCCCAAACAAGTTTCTAAAAGGATGAGTTTGCAACTACTTTACTTTTGGAGAAAATTCAAAACATTCATTATTCAATAGGGCCCAAACTATCAAAAACCAGCGGTTTGAATGAACACACATTTCTTGGTAGAATCATGCAGGACTGAAATTTTTGATGTTTTTCTACTCCTCTCATGAGCCCAAACAAGTCTCTAAAAGCATGAGTTTGTGCAACTACTTTACTTTTGGAGAAAATTCAAAACATTCATTATTCAATAGAGCCCAATAGCAAAAATCAGGTTTTGAATGAAGAATCACATTTCTTGGTAAAATCATGCAGGATTGAAATTATTGATGGTTTTTTTTACTCCTCTCAACAGCCCAAACAAGTTTCTAAAAGGATGAGTTTGTAACTACTTTACTTTTGGAGAAAATTCAAAACATTCATTATTCAATAGGGCCCAAACTATCAAAAACCAGCGGTTTCAATGAACACACATTTCTTGGTAGAATCATGCAGGACTGAAATTTTTGATGTTTTTCTACTCCTCTCATGAGCCCAAACAAGTCCCTAAAAGCATGAGTTTGCAACTACTTTACTTTTGGAGAAAATTCAAAACATTCATTACTCAAAAGAGCCCAATAGCAAAAACCAGCGTTTTGAATGAAGAATCACATTTCTTGGTAGAATCATGCAGGATTGAAATTTTTGATGGTTTTTTACTCCTCTCAACAGCCCAAACAAGTTTCTAAAAGGATGAGTTTGCAACTACTTTACTTTTGGAGAAAATTCAAAACATTCATTATTCAATAGGGCCCAAAATATCAAAAACCAGCGGTTTGAATGAACACACATTTCTTGGTAGAATCGTGCAGGACTGAAATTTTTGATGTTTTTCTACTCCTCTCATGAGCCCAAACAAGTCTCTAAAAGGATGAGTTTGCAACTACTTTACTTTTGGAGAAAATTCAAAACATTCATTATTCAATAGAGCCCAATAGCAAAAACCAGCGTTTTGAATGAAGAATCACATTTCTTGGTAGAATCATGCAGGATTGAAATTTTTGATGGTTTTTTACTCCTCTCAACAGCCCAAACAAGTTTCTAAAAGGATGAGTTTGTAACTACTTTACTTTTGGAGAAAATTCAAAACATTCATTATTCAATAGGGCCCAAAATATCAAAAACCAGCGGTTTGAATGAACACACATTTCTTGGTAGAATCATGCAGGACTGAAATTTTTGATGTTTTTCTACTCCTCTCATGAGCCCAAACAAGTCTCTAAAAGCATGAGTTTGCAACTACTTTACTTTTGGAGAAAATTCAAAACATTCATTACTCAAAAGAGTCCAATAGCAAAAACCAGCGTTTTGAATGAAGAATCACATTTCTTGGTAGAATCATGCAGGATTGAAATTTTTGATGGTTTTTTACTCCTCTCAACAGCCCAAACAAGTTTCTAAAAGGATGAGTTTGCAACTACTTTACTTTTGGAGAAAATTCAAAACATTCATTATTCAATAGGGCCCAAACTATCAAAAACCAGCGGTTTGAATGAACACACATTTCTTGGTAGAATCATGCAGGACTGAAATTTTTGATGTTTTTCTACTCCTCTCATGAGCCCAAACAAGTCTCTAAAAGCATGAGTTTGCAACTACTTTACTTTTGGAGAAAATTCAAAACATTCATTATTCAATAGAGCCCAATAGCAAAAATCAGGTTTTGAATGAAGAATCACATTTCTTGGTAAAATCATGCAGGATTGAAATTATTGATGGTTTTTTTTACTCCTCTCAACAGACCAAACAAGTTTCTAAAAGGATAAGTTTGCAACTACTTTACTTTTGGAGAAAATTCAAAACATTCATTATTCAATAGGGCCCAAACTATCAAAAACCAGCGGTTTGAATGAACACACATTTCTTGGTAGAATCATGCAGGACTGAAATTTTTGATGTTTTTCTACTCCTCTCATGAGCCCAAACAAGTCTCTAAAAGCATGAGTTTGCAACTACTTTACTTTTGGAGAAAATTCAAAACATTCATTACTCAAAAGAGCCCAATAGCAAAAACCAGCGTTTTGAATGAAGAATCACATTTCTTGGTAGAATCATGCAGGATTGAAATTTTTGATGGTTTTTTACTCCTCTCAACAGCCCAAACAAGTTTCTAAAAGGATGAGTTTGCAACTACTTTACTTTTGGAGAAAATTCAAAACATTCATTATTCAATAGGGCCCAAACTATCAAAAACCAGCGGTTTCAATGAACACACATTTCTTGGTAGAATCATGCAGGACTGAAATTTTTGATGTTTTTCTACTCCTCTCATGAGCCCAAACAAGTCTCTAAAAGCATGAGTTTGCAACTACTTTACTTTTGGAGAAAATTCAAAACATTCATTATTCAATAGAGCCCAATAGCAAAAATCAGGTTTTGAATGAAGAATCACATTTCTTGGTAAAATCATGCAGGATTGAAATTTTTGATGGTTTTTTACTCCTCTCAACAGCCCAAACAAGTTTCTAAAAGGATGAGTTTGCAACTACTTTACTTTTGGAGAAAATTCAAAACATTCATTATTCAATAGGGCCCAAACTATCAAAAACCAGCGGTTTGAATGAACACACATTTCTTGGTAGAATCATGCAGGACTGAAATTTTTGATGTTTTTCTACTCCTCTCATGAGCCCAAACAAGTCTCTAAAAGCATGAGTTTGCAACTACTTTACTTTTGGAGAAAATTCAAAACATTCATTACTCAAAAGAGCCCAATAGCAAAAACCAGCGTTTTGAATGAAGAATCACATTTCTTGGTAGAATCATGCAGGATTGAAATTTTTGATGGTTTTTTACTCCTCTCAACAGCCCAAACAAGTTTCTAAAAGGATGAGTTTGCAACTACTTTACTTTTGGAGAAAATTCAAAACATTCATTATTCAATAGGGCCCAAACTATCAAAAACCAGCGGTTTCAATGAACACACATTTCTTGGTAGAATCATGCAGGACTGAAATTTTTGATGTTTTTCTACTCCTCTCATGAGCCCAAACAAGTCTCTAAAAGCATGAGTTTGCAACTACTTTACTTTTGGAGAAAATTCAAAACATTCATTATTCAATAGAGCCCAATAGCAAAAATCAGGTTTTGAATGAAGAATCACATTTCTTGGTAGAATCATGCAGGATTGAAATTTTTGATGGTTTTTTACTCCTCTCAACAGCCCAAACAAGTTTCTAAAAGGATGAGTTTGCAACTACTTTACTTTTGGAGAAAATTCAAAACATTCATTATTCAATAGGGCCCAAACTATCAAAAACCAGCGGTTTCAATGAACACACATTTCTTGGTAGAATCATGCAGGACTGAAATTTTTGATGTTTTTCTACTCCTCTCATGAGCCCAAACAAGTCTCTAAAAGCATGAGTTTGCAACTACTTTACTTTTGGAGAAAATTCAAAACATTCATTATTCAATAGAGCCCAATAGCAAAAATCAGGTTTTGAATGAAGAATCACATTTCTTGGTAAAATCATGCAGGATTGAAATTTTTGATGGTTTTTTACTCCTCTCAACAGCCCAAACAAGTTTCTAAAAGGATGAGTTTGCAACTACTTTACTTTTGGAGAAAATTCAAAACATTCATTATTCAATAGGGCCCAAACTATCAAAAACCAGCGGTTTGAATGAACACACATTTCTTGGTAGAATCATGCAGGACTGAAATTTTTGATGTTTTTCTACTCCTCTCATGAGCCCAAACAAGTCTCTAAAAGCATGAGTTTGCAACTACTTTACTTTTGGAGAAAATTCAAAACATTCATTATTCAATAGAGCCCAATAGCAAAAATCAGGTTTTGAATGAAGAATCACATTTCTTGGTAGAATCATGCAGGATTGAAATTTTTGATGGTTTTTTACTCCTCTCAACAGCCCAAACAAGTTTCTAAAAGGATGAGTTTGCAACTACTTTACTTTTGGAGAAAATTCAAAACATTCATTATTCAATAGGGCCCAAACTATCAAAAACCAGCGGTTTCAATGAACACACATTTCTTGGTAGAATCATGCAGGACTGAAATTTTTGATGTTTTTCTACTCCTCTCATGAGCCCAAACAAGTCTCTAAAAGCATGAGTTTGCAACTACTTTACTTTTGGAGAAAATTCAAAACATTCATTATTCAATAGGGCCCAAACTATCAAAAACCAGCGGTTTCAATGAACACACATTTCTTGGTAGAATCATGCAGGACTGAAATTTTTGATGTTTTTCTACTCCTCTCATGAGCCCAAACAAGTCTCTAAAAGCATGAGTTTGCAACTACTTTACTTTTGGAGAAAATTCAAAACATTCATTATTCAATAGAGCCCAATAGCAAAAATCAGGTTTTGAATGAAGAATCACATTTCTTGGTAAAATCATGCAGGATTGAAATTTTTGATGGTTTTTTACTCCTCTCAACAGCCCAAACAAGTTTCTAAAAGGATGAGTTTGCAACTACTTTACTTTTGGAGAAAATTCAAAACATTCATTATTCAATAGGGCCCAAACTATCAAAAACCAGCGGTTTCAATGAACACACATTTCTTGGTAGAATCATGCAGGACTGAAATTTTTGATGTTTTTCTACTCCTCTCATGAGCCCAAACAAGTCTCTAAAAGCATGAGTTTGCAACTACTTTACTTTTGGAGAAAATTCAAAACATTCATTATTCAATAGAGCCCAATAGCAAAAATCAGGTTTTGAATGAAGAATCACATTTCTTGGTAAAATCATGCAGGATTGAAATTTTTGATGGTTTTTTACTCCTCTCAACAGCCCAAACAAGTTTCTAAAAGGATGAGTTTGCAACTACTTTACTTTTGGAGAAAATTCAAAACATTCATTATTCAATAGGGCCCAAACTATCAAAAACCAGCGGTTTCAATGAACACACATTTCTTGGTAGAATCATGCAGGACTGAAATTTTTGATGTTTTTCTACTCCTCTCATGAGCCCAAACAAGTCTCTAAAAGCATGAGTTTGCAACTACTTTACTTTTGGAGAAAATTCAAAACATTCATTATTCAATAGAGCCCAATAGCAAAAATCAGGTTTTGAATGAAGAATCACATTTCTTGGTAGAATCATGCAGGATTGAAATTTTTGATAGTTTTTTACTCCTCTCAACAGCCCAAACAAGTTTCTAAAAGGATGAGTTTGCAACTACTTTACTTTTGGAGAAAATTCAAAACATTCATTATTCAATAGGGCCCAAACTATCAAAAACCAGCGGTTTGAATGAACACACATTTCTTGGTAGAATCATGCAGGACTGAAATTTTTGATGTTTTTCTACTCATCTCATGAGCCCAAACAAGTCTCTAAAAGCATGAGTTTGCAACTACTTTACTTTTGGAGAAAATTCAAAACATTCATTACTCAAAAGAGCCCAATAGCAAAAACCAGCGTTTTGAATGAAGAATCACATTTCTTGGTAGAATCATGCAGGATTGAAATTTTTGATGGTTTTTTACTCCTCTCAACAGCCCAAACAAGTTTCTAAAAGGATGAGTTTGCAACTACTTTACTTTTGGAGAAAATTCAAAACATTCATTATTCAATAGGGCCCAAACTATCAAAAACCAGCGGTTTCAATGAACACACATTTCTTGGTAGAATCATGCAGGACTGAAATTTTTGATGTTTTTCTACTCCTCTCATGAGCCCAAACAAGTCTCTAAAAGCATGAGTTTGCAACTACTTTACTTTTGGAGAAAATTCAAAACATTCATTATTCAATAGAGCCCAATAGCAAAAATCAGGTTTTGAATGAAGAATCACATTTCTTGGTAAAATCATGCAGGATTGAAATTTTTGATGGTTTTTTACTCCTCTCAACAGCCCAAACAAGTTTCTAAAAGGATGAGTTTGCAACTACTTTACTTTTGGAGAAAATTCAAAACATTCATTATTCAATAGGGCCCAAACTATCAAAAACCAGCGGTTTGAATGAACACACATTTCTTGGTAGAATCATGCAGGACTGAAATTTTTGATGTTTTTCTACTCCTCTCATGAGCCCAAACAAGTCTCTAAAAGCATGAGTTTGCAACTACTTTACTTTTGGAGAAAATTCAAAACATTCATTATTCAATAGAGCCCAATAGCAAAAATCAGGTTTTGAATGAAGAATCACATTTCTTGGTAGAATCATGCAGGATTGAAATTTTTGATGGTTTTTTACTCCTCTCAACAGCCCAAACAAGTTTCTAAAAGGATGAGTTTGCAACTACTTTACTTTTGGAGAAAATTCAAAACATTCATTATTCAATAGGGCCCAAACTATCAAAAACCAGCGGTTTGAATGAACACACATTTCTTGGTAGAATCATGCAGGACTGAAATTTTTGATGTTTTTCTACTCCTCTCATGAGCCCAAACAAGTCTCTAAAAGCATGAGTTTGCAACTACTTTACTTTTGGAGAAAATTCAAAACATTCATTACTCAAAAGAGCCCAATAGCAAAAACCAGCGTTTTGAATGAAGAATCACATTTCTTGGTAGAATCATGCAGGATTGAAATTTTTGATGGTTTTTTACTCCTCTCAACAGCCCAAACAAGTTTCTAAAAGGATGAGTTTGCAACTACTTTACTTTTGGAGAAAATTCAAAACATTCATTATTCAATAGGGCCCAAACTATCAAAAACCAGCGGTTTCAATGAACACACATTTCTTGGTAGAATCATGCAGGACTGAAATTTTTGATGTTTTTCTACTCCTCTCATGAGCCCAAACAAGTCTCTAAAAGCATGAGTTTGCAACTACTTTACTTTTGGAGAAAATTCAAAACATTCATTATTCAATAGAGCCCAATAGCAAAAATCAGGTTTTGAATGAAGAATCACATTTCTTGGTAAAATCATGCAGGATTGAAATTTTTGATGGTTTTTTACTCCTCTCAACAGCCCAAACAAGTTTCTAAAAGGATGAGTTTGCAACTACTTTACTTTTGGAGAAAATTCAAAACATTCATTATTCAATAGGGCCCAAACTATCAAAAACCAGCGATTTGAATGAACACACATTTCTTGGTAGAATCATGCAGGACTGAAATTTTTGATGTTTTTCTACTCCTCTCATGAGCCCAAACAAGTCTCTAAAAGCATGAGTTTGCAACTACTTTACTTTTGGAGAAAATTCAAAACATTCATTACTCAAAAGAGCCCAATAGCAAAAACCAGCGTTTTGAATGAAGAATCACATTTCTTGGTAGAATCATGCAGGATTGAAATTTTTGATGGTTTTTTACTCCTCTCAACAGCCCAAACAAGTTTCTAAAAGGATGAGTTTGCAACTACTTTACTTTTGGAGAAAATTCAAAACATTCATTATTCAATAGGGCCCAAACTATCAAAAACCAGCGGTTTCAATGAACACACATTTCTTGGTAGAATCATGCAGGACTGAAATTTTTGATGTTTTTCTACTCGTCTCATGAGCCCAAACAAGTCTCTAAAAGCATGAGTTTGCAACTACTTTACTTTTGGAGAAAATTCAAAACATTCATTATTCAATAGAGCCCAATAGCAAAAATCAGGTTTTGAATGAAGAATCACATTTCTTGGTAGAATCATGCAGGATTGAAATTTTTGATGGTTTTTTACTCCTCTCAACAGCCCAAACAAGTTTCTAAAAGGATGAGTTTGCAACTACTTTACTTTTGGAGAAAATTCAAAACATTCATTATTCAATAGGGCCCAAACTATCAAAAACCAGCGGTTTCAATGAACACACATTTCTTGGTAGAATCATGCAGGACTGAAATTTTTGATGTTTTTCTACTCCTCTCATGAGCCCAAACAAGTCTCTAAAAGCATGAGTTTGCAACTACTTTACTTTTGGAGAAAATTCAAAACATTCATTATTCAATAGAGCCCAATAGCAAAAATCAGGTTTTGAATGAAGAATCACATTTCTTGGTAAAATCATGCAGGATTGAAATTTTTGATGGTTTTTTACTCCTCTCAACAGCCCAAACAAGTTTCTAAAAGGATGAGTTTGCAACTACTTTACTTTTGGAGAAAATTCAAAACATTCATTATTCAATAGGGCCCAAACTATCAAAAACCAGCGGTTTCAATGAACACACATTTCTTGGTAGAATCATGCAGGACTGAAATTTTTGATGTTTTTCTACTCCTCTCATGAGCCCAAACAAGTCTCTAAAAGCATGAGTTTGCAACTACTTTACTTTTGGAGAAAATTCAAAACATTCATTATTCAATAGAGCCCAATAGCAAAAATCAGGTTTTGAATGAAGAATCACATTTCTTGGTAAAATCATGCAGGATTGAAATTTTTGATGGTTTTTTACTCCTCTCAACAGCCCAAACAAGTTTCTAAAAGGATGAGTTTGCAACTACTTTACTTTTGGAGAAAATTCAAAACATTCATTATTCAATAGGGCCCAAACTATCAAAAACCAGCGGTTTCAATGAACACACATTTCTTGGTAGAATCATGCAGGACTGAAATTTTTGATGTTTTTCTACTCCTCTCATGAGCCCAAACAAGTCTCTAAAAGCATGAGTTTGCAACTACTTTACTTTTGGAGAAAATTCAAAACATTCATTATTCAATAGAGCCCAATAGCAAAAATCAGGTTTTGAATGAAGAATCACATTTCTTGGTAGAATCATGCAGGATTGAAATTTTTGATGGTTTTTTACTCCTCTCAACAGCCCAAACAAGTTTCTAAAAGGATGAGTTTGCAACTACTTTACTTTTGGAGAAAATTCAAAACATTCATTATTCAATAGGGCCCAAACTATCAAAAACCAGCGGTTTGAATGAACACACATTTCTTGGTAGAATCATGCAGGACTGAAATTTTTGATGTTTTTCTACTCCTCTCATGAGCCCAAACAAGTCTCTAAAAGCATGAGTTTGCAACTACTTTACTTTTGGAGAAAATTCAAAACATTCATTACTCAAAAGAGCCCAATAGCAAAAACCAGCGTTTTGAATGGAGAATCACATTTCTTGGTAGAATCATGCA
This sequence comes from Dendrobates tinctorius, assembly GCF_039654945.1. Lineage (NCBI taxonomy): Eukaryota > Metazoa > Chordata > Amphibia > Anura > Dendrobatidae > Dendrobates > Dendrobates tinctorius. Next base: position 742,056 of record NW_027361852.1, on the reverse strand, counting down.
GGATTGAAATTTTTGATGGTTTTTTACTCCTCTCAACAGCCCAAACAAGTTTCTAAAAGGATGAGTTTGCAACTACTTTACTTTTGGAGAAAATTCAAAACATTCATTATTCAATAGGGCCCAAACTATCAAAAACCAGCGGTTTCAATGAACACACATTTCTTGGTAGAATCATGCAGGACTGAAATTTTTGATGTTTTTCTACTACTCTCATGAGCCCAAACAAGTCTCTAAAAGCATGAGTTTGCAACTACTTTACTTTTGGAGAAAATTCAAAACATTCATTATTCAATAGAGCCCAATAGCAAAAATCAGGTTTTGAATGAAGAATCACATTTCTTTGTAGAATCATGCAGGATTGAAATTTTTGATGGTTTTTTACTCCTCTCAACAGCCCAAACAAGTTTCTAAAAGGATGAGTTTGCAACTACTTTACTTTTGGAGAAAATTCAAAACATTCATTATTCAATAGGGCCCAAACTATCAAAAACCAGCGGTTTCAATGAACACACATTTCTTGGTAGAATCATGCAGGACTGAAATTTTTGATGTTTTTCTACTCGTCTCATGAGCCCAAACAAGTCTCTAAAAGCATGAGTTTGCAACTACTTTACTTTTGGAGAAAATTCAAAACATTCATTATTCAATAGAGCCCAATAGCAAAAATCAGGTTTTGAATGAAGAATCACATTTCTTGGTAGAATCATGCAGGATTGAAATTTTTGATGGTTTTTTACTCCTCTCAACAGCCCAAACAAGTTTCTAAAAGGATGAGTTTGCAACTACTTTACTTTTGGAGAAAATTCAAAACATTCATTATTCAATAGGGCCCAAACTATCAAAAACCAGCGGTTTCAATGAACACACATTTCTTGGTAGAATCATGCAGGACTGAAATTTTTGATGTTTTTCTACTCCTCTCATGAGCCCAAACAAGTCTCTAAAAGCATGAGTTTGCAACTACTTTACTTTTGGAGAAAATTCAAAACATTCATTATTCAATAGAGCCCAATAGCAAAAATCAGGTTTTGAATGAAGAATCACATTTCTTGGTAAAATCATGCAGGATTGAAATTTTTGATGGTTTTTTACTCCTCTCAACAGCCCAAACAAGTTTCTAAAAGGATGAGTTTGCAACTACTTTACTTTTGGAGAAAATTCAAAACATTCATTATTCAATAGGGCCCAAACTATCAAAAACCAGCGGTTTCAATGAACACACATTTCTTGGTAGAATCATGCAGGACTGAAATTTTTGATGTTTTTCTACTCCTCTCATGAGCCCAAACAAGTCTCTAAAAGCATGAGTTTGCAACTACTTTACTTTTGGAGAAAATTCAAAACATTCATTATTCAATAGAGCCCAATAGCAAAAATCAGGTTTTGAATGAAGAATCACATTTCTTGGTAAAATCATGCAGGATTGAAATTTTTGATGGTTTTTTACTCCTCTCAACAGCCCAAACAAGTTTCTAAAAGGATGAGTTTGCAACTACTTTACTTTTGGAGAAAATTCAAAACATTCATTATTCAATAGGGCCCAAACTATCAAAAACCAGCGGTTTCAATGAACACACATTTCTTGGTAGAATCATGCAGGACTGAAATTTTTGATGTTTTTCTACTCCTCTCATGAGCCCAAACAAGTCTCTAAAAGCATGAGTTTGCAACTACTTTACTTTTGGAGAAAATTCAAAACATTCATTATTCAATAGAGCCCAATAGCAAAAATCAGGTTTTGAATGAAGAATCACATTTCTTGGTAGAATCATGCAGGATTGAAATTTTTGATGGTTTTTTACTCCTCTCAACAGCCCAAACAAGTTTCTAAAAGGATGAGTTTGCAACTACTTTACTTTTGGAGAAAATTCAAAACATTCATTATTCAATAGGGCCCAAACTATCAAAAACCAGCGGTTTGAATGAACACACATTTCTTGGTAGAATCATGCAGGACTGAAATTTTTGATGTTTTTCTACTCCTCTCATGAGCCCAAACAAGTCTCTAAAAGCATGAGTTTGCAACTACTTTACTTTTGGAGAAAATTCAAAACATTCATTACTCAAAAGAGCCCAATAGCAAAAACCAGCGTTTTGAATGGAGAATCACATTTCTTGGTAGAATCATGCAGGATTGAAATTTTTGATGGTTTTTTACTCCTCTCAACAGCCCAAACAAGTTTCTAAAAGGATGAGTTTGCAACTACTTTACTTTTGGAGAAAATTCAAAACATTCATTATTCAATAGGGCCCAAACTATCAAAAACCAGCGGTTTCAATGAACACACATTTCTTGGTAGAATCATGCAGGACTGAAATTTTTGATGTTTTTCTACTACTCTCATGAGCCCAAACAAGTCTCTAAAAGCATGAGTTTGCAACTACTTTACTTTTGGAGAAAATTCAAAACATTCATTATTCAATAGAGCCCAATAGCAAAAATCAGGTTTTGAATGAAGAATCACATTTCTTTGTAGAATCATGCAGGATTGAAATTTTTGATGGTTTTTTACTCCTCTCAACAGCCCAAACAAGTTTCTAAAAGGATGAGTTTGTAACTACTTTACTTTTGGAGAAAATTCAAAACATTCATTATTCAATAGGGCCCAAACTATCAAAAACCAGCGGTTTCAATGAACACACATTTCTTGGTAGAATCATGCAGGACTGAAATTTTTGATGTTTTTCTACTCCTCTCATGAGCCCAAACAAGTCCCTAAAAGCATGAGTTTGCAACTACTTTACTTTTGGAGAAAATTCAAAACATTCATTACTCAAAAGAGCCCAATAGCAAAAACCAGCGTTTTGAATGAAGAATCACATTTCTTGGTAGAATCATGCAGGATTGAAATTTTTGATGGTTTTTTACTCCTCTCAACAGCCCAAACAAGTTTCTAAAAGGATGAGTTTGCAACTACTTTACTTTTGGAGAAAATTCAAAACATTCATTATTCAATAGGGCCCAAAATATCAAAAACCAGCTGTTTGAATGAACACACATTTCTTGGTAGAATCGTGCAGGACTGAAATTTTTGATGTTTTTCTACTCCTCTCATGAGCCCAAACAAGTCTCTAAAAGGATGAGTTTGCAACTACTTTACTTTTGGAGAAAATTCAAAACATTCATTATTCAATAGAGCCCAATAGCAAAAACCAGCGTTTTGAATGAAGAATCACATTTCTTGGTAGAATCATGCAGGATTGAAATTTTTGATGGTTTTTTACTCCTCTCAACAGCCCAAACAAGTTTCTAAAAGGATGAGTTTGTAACTACTTTACTTTTGGAGAAAATTCAAAACATTCATTATTCAATAGGGCCCAAAATATCAAAAACCAGCGGTTTGAATGAACACACATTTCTTGGTAGAATCATGCAGGACTGAAATTTTTGATGTTTTTCTACTCCTCTCATGAGCCCAAACAAGTCTCTAAAAGCATGAGTTTGCAACTACTTTACTTTTGGAGAAAATTCAAAACATTCATTACTCAAAAGAGTCCAATAGCAAAAACCAGCGTTTTGAATGAAGAATCACATTTCTTGGTAGAATCATGCAGGATTGAAATTTTTGATGGTTTTTTACTCCTCTCAACAGCCCAAACAAGTTTCTAAAAGGATGAGTTTGCAACTACTTTACTTTTGGAGAAAATTCAAAACATTCATTATTCAATAGGGCCCAAACTATCAAAAACCAGCGGTTTGAATGAACACACATTTCTTGGTAGAATCATGCAGGACTGAAATTTTTGATGTTTTTCTACTCCTCTCATGAGCCCAAACAAGTCTCTAAAAGCATGAGTTTGCAACTACTTTACTTTTGGAGAAAATTCAAAACATTCATTATTCAATAGAGCCCAATAGCAAAAATCAGGTTTTGAATGAAGAATCACATTTCTTGGTAAAATCATGCAGGATTGAAATTATTGATGGTTTTTTTTACTCCTCTCAACAGCCCAAACAAGTTTCTAAAAGGATGAGTTTGTAACTACTTTACTTTTGGAGAAAATTCAAAACATTCATTATTCAATAGGGCCCAAACTATCAAAAACCAGCGGTTTCAATGAACACACATTTCTTGGTAGAATCATGCAGGACTGAAATTTTTTATGTTTTTCTACTCCTCTCATGAGCCCAAACAAGTCCCTAAAAGCATGAGTTTGCAACTACTTTACTTTTGGAGAAAATTCAAAACATTCATTACTCAAAAGAGCCCAATAGCAAAAACCAGCGTTTTGAATGAAGAATCACATTTCTTGGTAGAATCATGCAGGATTGAAATTTTTGATGGTTTTTTACTCCTCTCAACAGCCCAAACAAGTTTCTAAAAGGATGAGTTTGCAACTACTTTACTTTTGGAGAAAATTCAAAACATTCATTATTCAATAGGGCCCAAAATATCAAAAACCAGCGGTTTGAATGAACACACATTTCTTGGTAGAATCGTGCAGGACTGAAATTTTTGATGTTTTTCTACTCCTCTCATGAGCCCAAACAAGTCTCTAAAAGGATGAGTTTGCAACTACTTTACTTTTGGAGAAAATTCAAAACATTCATTATTCAATAGAGCCCAATAGCAAAAACCAGCGTTTTGAATGAAGAATCACATTTCTTGGTAGAATCATGCAGGATTGAAATTTTTGATGGTTTTTTACTCCTCTCAACAGCCCAAACAAGTTTCTAAAAGGATGAGTTTGTAACTACTTTACTTTTGGAGAAAATTCAAAACATTCATTATTCAATAGGGCCCAAAATATCAAAAACCAGCGGTTTGAATGAACACTCATTTCTTGGTAGAATCATGCAGGACTGAAATTTTTGATGTTTTTCTACTCCTCTCATGAGCCCAAACAAGTCTCTAAAAGCATGAGTTTGCAACTACTTTACTTTTGGAGAAAATTCAAAACATTCATTACTCAAAAGAGTCCAATAGCAAAAACCAGCGTTTTGAATGAAGAATCACATTTCTTGGTAGAATCATGCAGGATTGAAATTTTTGATGGTTTTTTACTCCTCTCAACAGCCCAAACAAGTTTCTAAAAGGATGAGTTTGCAACTACTTTACTTTTGGAGAAAATTCAAAACATTCATTATTCAATAGGGCCCAAACTATCAAAAACCAGCGGTTTGAATGAACACACATTTCTTGGTAGAATCATGCAGGACTGAAATTTTTGATGTTTTTCTACTCCTCTCATGAGCCCAAACAAGTCTCTAAAAGCATGAGTTTGCAACTACTTTACTTTTGGAGAAAATTCAAAACATTCATTATTCAATAGAGCCCAATAGCAAAAATCAGGTTTTGAATGAAGAATCACATTTCTTGGTAAAATCATGCAGGATTGAAATTATTGATGGTTTTTTTTACTCCTCTCAACAGACCAAACAAGTTTCTAAAAGGATAAGTTTGCAACTACTTTACTTTTGGAGAAAATTCAAAACATTCATTATTCAATAGGGCCCAAACTATCAAAAACCAGCGGTTTGAATGAACACACATTTCTTGGTAGAATCATGCAGGACTGAAATTTTTGATGTTTTTCTACTCCTCTCATGAGCCCAAACAAGTCTCTAAAAGCATGAGTTTGCAACTACTTTACTTTTGGAGAAAATTCAAAACATTCATTACTCAAAAGAGCCCAATAGCAAAAACCAGCGTTTTGAATGAAGAATCACATTTCTTGGTAGAATCATGCAGGATTGAAATTTTTGATGGTTTTTTACTCCTCTCAACAGCCCAAACAAGTTTCTAAAAGGATGAGTTTGCAACTACTTTACTTTTGGAGAAAATTCAAAACATTCATTATTCAATAGGGCCCAAACTATCAAAAACCAGCGGTTTCAATGAACACACATTTCTTGGTAGAATCATGCAGGACTGAAATTTTTGATGTTTTTCTACTCCTCTCATGAGCCCAAACAAGTCTCTAAAAGCATGAGTTTGCAACTACTTTACTTTTGGAGAAAATTCAAAACATTCATTATTCAATAGAGCCCAATAGCAAAAATCAGGTTTTGAATGAAGAATCACATTTCTTGGTAAAATCATGCAGGATTGAAATTTTTGATGGTTTTTTACTCCTCTCAACAGCCCAAACAAGTTTCTAAAAGGATGAGTTTGCAACTACTTTACTTTTGGAGAAAATTCAAAACATTCATTATTCAATAGGGCCCAAACTATCAAAAACCAGCGGTTTGAATGAACACACATTTCTTGGTAGAATCATGCAGGACTGAAATTTTTGATGTTTTTCTACTCCTCTCATGAGCCCAAACAAGTCTCTAAAAGCATGAGTTTGCAACTACTTTACTTTTGGAGAAAATTCAAAACATTCATTACTCAAAAGAGCCCAATAGCAAAAACCAGCGTTTTGAATGAAGAATCACATTTCTTGGTAGAATCATGCAGGATTGAAATTTTTGATGGTTTTTTACTCCTCTCAACAGCCCAAACAAGTTTCTAAAAGGATGAGTTTGCAACTACTTTACTTTTGGAGAAAATTCAAAACATTCATTATTCAATAGGGCCCAAACTATCAAAAACCAGCGGTTTCAATGAACACACATTTCTTGGTAGAATCATGCAGGACTGAAATTTTTGATGTTTTTCTACTCCTCTCATGAGCCCAAACAAGTCTCTAAAAGCATGAGTTTGCAACTACTTTACTTTTGGAGAAAATTCAAAACATTCATTATTCAATAGAGCCCAATAGCAAAAATCAGGTTTTGAATGAAGAATCACATTTCTTGGTAGAATCATGCAGGATTGAAATTTTTGATGGTTTTTTACTCCTCTCAACAGCCCAAACAAGTTTCTAAAAGGATGAGTTTGCAACTACTTTACTTTTGGAGAAAATTCAAAACATTCATTATTCAATAGGGCCCAAACTATCAAAAACCAGCGGTTTCAATGAACACACATTTCTTGGTAGAATCATGCAGGACTGAAATTTTTGATGTTTTTCTACTCCTCTCATGAGCCCAAACAAGTCTCTAAAAGCATGAGTTTGCAACTACTTTACTTTTGGAGAAAATTCAAAACATTCATTATTCAATAGAGCCCAATAGCAAAAATCAGGTTTTGAATGAAGAATCACATTTCTTGGTAAAATCATGCAGGATTGAAATTTTTGATGGTTTTTTACTCCTCTCAACAGCCCAAACAAGTTTCTAAAAGGATGAGTTTGCAACTACTTTACTTTTGGAGAAAATTCAAAACATTCATTATTCAATAGGGCCCAAACTATCAAAAACCAGCGGTTTGAATGAACACACATTTCTTGGTAGAATCATGCAGGACTGAAATTTTTGATGTTTTTCTACTCCTCTCATGAGCCCAAACAAGTCTCTAAAAGCATGAGTTTGCAACTACTTTACTTTTGGAGAAAATTCAAAACATTCATTATTCAATAGAGCCCAATAGCAAAAATCAGGTTTTGAATGAAGAATCACATTTCTTGGTAGAATCATGCAGGATTGAAATTTTTGATGGTTTTTTACTCCTCTCAACAGCCCAAACAAGTTTCTAAAAGGATGAGTTTGCAACTACTTTACTTTTGGAGAAAATTCAAAACATTCATTATTCAATAGGGCCCAAACTATCAAAAACCAGCGGTTTCAATGAACACACATTTCTTGGTAGAATCATGCAGGACTGAAATTTTTGATGTTTTTCTACTCCTCTCATGAGCCCAAACAAGTCTCTAAAAGCATGAGTTTGCAACTACTTTACTTTTGGAGAAAATTCAAAACATTCATTATTCAATAGGGCCCAAACTATCAAAAACCAGCGGTTTCAATGAACACACATTTCTTGGTAGAATCATGCAGGACTGAAATTTTTGATGTTTTTCTACTCCTCTCATGAGCCCAAACAAGTCTCTAAAAGCATGAGTTTGCAACTACTTTACTTTTGGAGAAAATTCAAAACATTCATTATTCAATAGAGCTCAATAGCAAAAATCAGGTTTTGAATGAAGAATCACATTTCTTGGTAAAATCATGCAGGATTGAAATTTTTGATGGTTTTTTACTCCTCTCAACAGCCCAAACAAGTTTCTAAAAGGATGAGTTTGCAACTACTTTACTTTTGGAGAAAATTCAAAACATTCATTATTCAATAGGGCCCAAACTATCAAAAACCAGCGGTTTCAATGAACACACATTTCTTGGTAGAATCATGCAGGACTGAAATTTTTGATGTTTTTCTACTCCTCTCATGAGCCCAAACAAGTCTCTAAAAGCATGAGTTTGCAACTACTTTACTTTTGGAGAAAATTCAAAACATTCATTATTCAATAGAGCCCAATAGCAAAAATCAGGTTTTGAATGAAGAATCACATTTCTTGGTAAAATCATGCAGGATTGAAATTTTTGATGGTTTTTTACTCCTCTCAACAGCCCAAACAAGTTTCTAAAAGGATGAGTTTGCAACTACTTTACTTTTGGAGAAAATTCAAAACATTCATTATTCAATAGGGCCCAAACTATCAAAAACCAGCGGTTTCAATGAACACACATTTCTTGGTAGAATCATGCAGGACTGAAATTTTTGATGTTTTTCTACTCCTCTCATGAGCCCAAACAAGTCTCTAAAAGCATGAGTTTGCAACTACTTTACTTTTGGAGAAAATTCAAAACATTCATTATTCAATAGAGCCCAATAGCAAAAATCAGGTTTTGAATGAAGAATCACATTTCTTGGTAGAATCATGCAGGATTGAAATTTTTGATGGTTTTTTACTCCTCTCAACAGCCCAAACAAGTTTCTAAAAGGATGAGTTTGCAACTACTTTACTTTTGGAGAAAATTCAAAACATTCATTATTCAATAGGGCCCAAACTATCAAAAACCAGCGGTTTGAATGAACACACATTTCTTGGTAGAATCATGCAGGACTGAAATTTTTGATGTTTTTCTACTCATCTCATGAGCCCAAACAAGTCTCTAAAAGCATGAGTTTGCAACTACTTTACTTTTGGAGAAAATTCAAAACATTCATTACTCAAAAGAGCCCAATAGCAAAAACCAGCGTTTTGAATGAAGAATCACATTTCTTGGTAGAATCATGCAGGATTGAAATTTTTGATGGTTTTTTACTCCTCTCAACAGCCCAAACAAGTTTCTAAAAGGATGAGTTTGCAACTACTTTACTTTTGGAGAAAATTCAAAACATTCATTATTCAATAGGGCCCAAACTATCAAAAACCAGCGGTTTCAATGAACACACATTTCTTGGTAGAATCATGCAGGACTGAAATTTTTGATGTTTTTCTACTACTCTCATGAGCCCAAACAAGTCTCTAAAAGCATGAGTTTGCAACTACTTTACTTTTGGAGAAAATTCAAAACATTCATTATTCAATAGAGCCCAATAGCAAAAATCAGGTTTTGAATGAAGAATCACATTTCTTTGTAGAATCATGCAGGATTGAAATTTTTGATGGTTTTTTACTCCTCTCAACAGCCCAAACAAGTTTCTAAAAGGATGAGTTTGTAACTACTTTACTTTTGGAGAAAATTCAAAACATTCATTATTCAATAGGGCCCAAACTATCAAAAACCAGCGGTTTCAATGAACACACATTTCTTGGTAGAATCATGCAGGACTGAAATTTTTGATGTTTTTCTACTCCTCTCATGAGCCCAAACAAGTCCCTAAAAGCATGAGTTTGCAACTACTTTACTTTTGGAGAAAATTCAAAACATTCATTACTCAAAAGAGCCCAATAGCAAAAACCAGCGTTTTGAATGAAGAATCACATTTCTTGGTAGAATCATGCAGGATTGAAATTTTTGATGGTTTTTTACTCCTCTCAACAGCCCAAACAAGTTTCTAAAAGGATGAGTTTGCAACTACTTTACTTTTGGAGAAAATTCAAAACATTCATTATTCAATAGGGCCCAAACTATCAAAAACCAGCGGTTTCAATGAACACACATTTCTTGGTAAAATCATGCAGGACTGAAATTTTTGATGTTTTTCTACTCCTCTCATGAGCCCAAACAAGTCTCTAAAAGCATGAGTTTGCAACTACTTTACTTTTGGAGAAAATTCAAAACATTCATTATTCAATAGAGCCCAATAGCAAAAATCAGGTTTTGAATGAAGAATCACATTTCTTGGTAGAATCATGCAGGATTGAAATTTTTGATGGTTTTTTACTCCTCTCAACAGCCCAAACAAGTTTCTAAAAGGATGAGTTTGCAACTACTTTACTTTTGGAGAAAATTCAAAACATTCATTATTCAATAGGGCCCAAACTATCAAAAACCAGCGGTTTCAATGAACACACATTTCTTGGTAGAATCATGCAGGACTGAAATTTTTGATGTTTTTCTACTCCTCTCATGAGCCCAAACAAGTCTCTAAAAGCATGAGTTTGCAACTACTTTACTTTTGGAGAAAATTCAAAACATTCATTATTCAATAGAGCCCAATAGCAAAAATCAGGTTTTGAATGAAGAATCACATTTCTTGGTAGAATCATGCAGGATTGAAATTTTTGATGGTTTTTTACTCCTCTCAACAGCCCAAACAAGTTTCTAAAAGGATGAGTTTGCAACTACTTTACTTTTGGAGAAAATTCAAAACATTCATTATTCAATAGGGCCCAAACTATCAAAAACCAGCGGTTTCAATGAACACACATTTCTTGGTAGAATCATGCAGGACTGAAATTATTGATGTTTTTCTACTCCTCTCATGAGCCCAAACAAGTCTCTAAAAGCATGAGTTTGCAACTACTTTACTTTTGGAGAAAATTCAAAACATTCATTATTCAATAGAGCCCAATAGCAAAAATCAGGTTTTGAATGAAGAATCACATTTCTTGGTAGAATCATGCAGGATTGAAATTTTTGATGGTTTTTTACTCCTCTCAACAGCCCAAACAAGTTTCTAAAAGGATGAGTTTGCAACTACTTTACTTTTGGAGAAAATTCAAAACATTCATTATTCAATAGGGCCCAAACTATCAAAAACCAGCGGTTTCAATGAACACACATTTCTTGGTAGAATCATGCAGGACTGAAATTTTTGATGTTTTTCTACTCCTCTCATGAGCCCAAACAAGTCTCTAAAAGCATGAGTTTGCAACTACTTTACTTTTGGAGAAAATTCAAAACATTCATTATTCAATAGAGCCCAATAGCAAAAATCAGGTTTTGAATGAAGAATCACATTTCTTGGTAGAATCATGCAGGATTGAAATTTTTGATGGTTTTTTACTCCTCTCAACATCCCAAACAAGTTTCTAAAAGGATGAGTTTGCAACTACTTTACTTTTGGAGAAAATTCAAAACATTCATTATTCAATAGGGCCCAAACTATCAAAAACTAGCGGTTTCAATGAACACACATTTCTTGGTAGAATCATGCAGGACTGAAATTTTTGATGTTTTTCTACTCCTCTCATGAGCCCAAACAAGTCTCTAAAAGCATGAGTTTGCAACTACTTTACTTTTGGAGAAAATTCAAAACATTCATTACTCAAAAGAGCCCAATAGCAAAAACCAGCGTTTTGAATGAAGAATCACATTTCTTGGTAGAATCATGCAGGATTGAAATTTTTGATGGTTTTTTACTCCTCTCAACAGCCCAAACAAGTTTCTAAAAGGATGAGTTTGCAACTACTTTACTTTTGGAGAAAATTCAAAACATTCATTATTCAATAGGGCCCAAACTATCAAAAACCAGCGGTTTCAATGAACACACATTTCTTGGTAAAATCATGCAGGACTGAAATTTTTGATGTTTTTCTACTCCTCTCATGAGCCCAAACAAGTCTCTAAAAGCATGAGTTTGCAACTACTTTACTTTTGGAGAAAATTCAAAACATTCATTATTCAATAGAGCCCAATAGCAAAAATCAGGTTTTGAATGAAGAATCACATTTCCTGGTAGAATCATGCAGGATTGAAATTTTTGATGGTTTTTTACTCCTCTCAACAGCCCAAACAAGTTTCTAAAAGGATGAGTTTTCAACTACTTTACTTTTGGAGAAAATTCAAAACATTCATTATTCAATAGGGCCCAAACTATCAAAAACCAGCGGTTTCAATGAACACACATTTCTTGGTAGAATCATGCAGGACTGAAATTTTTGATGTTTTTCTACTCCTCTCATGAGCCCAAACAAGTCTCTAAAAGGATGAGTTTGCAACTACTTTACTTTTGGAGAAAATTCAAAACATTCATTATTCAATAAAGCCCAATAGCAAAAACCAGCGTTTTGAATGAAGAATCACATTTCTTGGTAGAATCATGCAGGATTGAAATTTTTGATGGTTTTTTACTCCTCTCAACAGCCCAAACAAGTTTCTAAAAGGATGAGTTTGTAACTACTTTACTTTTGGAGAAAATTCAAAACATTCATTATTCAATAGGGCCCAAACTATCAAAAACCAGCGGTTTGAATGAACACACATTTCTTGGTAGAATCATGCAGGACTGAAATTTTTGATGTTTTTCTACTCCTCTCATGAGCCCAAACAAGTCTCTAAAAGCATGAGTTTGCAACTACTTTACTTTTGGAGAAAATTCAAAACATTCATTACTCAAAAGAGCCCAATAGCAAAAACCAGCGTTTTGAATGAAGAATCACATTTCTTGGTAGAATCATGCAGGATTGAAATTTTTGATGGTTTTTTACTCCTCTCAACAGCCCAAACAAGTTTCTAAAAGGATGAGTTTGCAACTACTTTACTTTTGGAGAAAATTCAAAACATTCATTATTCAATAGGGCCCAAACTATCAAAAACCAGCGGTTTGAATGAACACACATTTCTTGGTAGAATCATGCAGGACTGAAATTTTTGATGTTTTTCTACTCCTCTCATGAGCCCAAACAAGTCTCTAAAAGCATGAGTTTGCAACTACTTTACTTTTGGAGAAAATTCAAAACATTCATTACTCAAAAGAGCCCAATAGCAAAAACCAGCGTTTTGAATGAAGAATCACATTTCTTGGTAGAATCATGCAGGATTGAAATTTTTGATGGTTTTTTACTCCTCTCAACAGCCCAAACAAGTTTCTAAAAGGATGAGTTTGCAACTACTTTACTTTTGGAGAAAATTCAAAACATTCATTATTCAATAGGGCCCAAACTATCAAAAACCAGCGGTTTGAATGAACACACATTTCTTGGTAGAATCATGCAGGACTGAAATTTTTGATGTTTTTCTACTCCTCTCATGAGCCCAAACAAGTCTCTAAAAGCATGAGTTTGCAACTACTTTACTTTTGGAGAAAATTCAAAACATTCATTACTCAAAAGAGCCCAATAGCAAAAACCAGCGTTTTGAATGAAGAATCACATTTCTTGGTAGAATCATGCAGGATTGAAATTTTTGATGGTTTTTTACTCCTCTCAACAGCCCAAACAAGTTTCTAAAAGGATGAGTTTGCAACTACTTTACTTTTGGAGAAAATTCAAAACATTCATTATTCAATAGGGCCCAAACTATCAAAAACCAGCGGTTTCAATGAACACACATTTCTTGGTAAAATCATGCAGGACTGAAATTTTTGATGTTTTTCTACTCCTCTCATGAGCCCAAACAAGTCTCTAAAAGCATGAGTTTGCAACTACTTTACTTTTGGAGAAAATTCAAAACATTCATTATTCAATAGAGCCCAATAGCAAAAATCAGGTTTTGAATGAAGAATCACATTTCCTGGTAGAATCATGCAGGATTGAAATTTTTGATGGTTTTTTACTCCTCTCAACAGCCCAAACAAGTTTCTAAAAGGATGAGTTTTCAACTACTTTACTTTTGGAGAAAATTCAAAACATTCATTATTCAATAGGGCCCAAACTATCAAAAACCAGCGGTTTCAATGAACACACATTTCTTGGTAGAATCATGCAGGACTGAAATTTTTGATGTTTTTCTACTCCTCTCATGAGCCCAAACAAGTCTCTAAAAGGATGAGTTTGCAACTACTTTACTTTTGGAGAAAATTCAAAACATTCATTATTCAATAAAGCCCAATAGCAAAAACCAGCGTTTTGAATGAAGAATCACATTTCTTGGTAGAATCATGCAGGATTGAAATTTTTGATGGTTTTTTACTCCTCTCAACAGCCCAAACAAGTTTCTAAAAGGATGAGTTTGTAACTACTTTACTTTTGGAGAAAATTCAAAACATTCATTATTCAATAGGGCCCAAACTATCAAAAACCAGCGGTTTGAATGAACACACATTTCTTGGTAGAATCATGCAGGACTGAAATTTTTGATGTTTTTCTACTCCTCTCATGAGCCCAAACAAGTCTCTAAAAGCATGAGTTTGCAACTACTTTACTTTTGGAGAAAATTCAAAACATTCATTACTCAAAAGAGCCCAATAGCAAAAACCAGCGTTTTGAATGAAGAATCACATTTCTTGGTAGAATCATGCAGGATTGAAATTTTTGATGGTTTTTTACTCCTCTCAACAGCCCAAACAAGTTTCTAAAAGGATGAGTTTGCAACTACTTTACTTTTGGAGAAAATTCAAAACATTCATTATTCAATAGGGCCCAAACTATCAAAAACCAGCGGTTTGAATGAACACACATTTCTTGGTAGAATCATGCAGGACTGAAATTTTTGATGTTTTTCTACTCCTCTCATGAGCCCAAACAAGTCTCTAAAAGCATGAGTTTGCAACTACTTTACTTTTGGAGAAAATTCAAAACATTCATTACTCAAAAGAGCCCAATAGCAAAAACCAGCGTTTTGAATGAAGAATCACATTTCTTGGTAGAATCATGCAGGATTGAAATTTTTGATGGTTTTTTACTCCTCTCAACAGCCCAAACAAGTTTCTAAAAGGATGAGTTTGCTACTACTTTACTTTTGGAGAAAATTCAAAACATTCATTATTCAATAGGGCCCAAACTATCAAAAACCAGCGGTTTCAATGAACACACATTTCTTGGTAGAATCATGCAGGACTGAAATTTTTGATGTTTTTCTACTCCTCTCATGAGCCCAAACAAGTCTCTAAAAGCATGAGTTTGCAACTACTTTACTTTTGGAGAAAATTCAAAACATTCATTATTCAATAGAGCCCAATAGCAAAAATCAGGTTTTGAATGAAGAATCACATTTCTTGGTAAAATCATGCAGGATTGAAATTATTGATGGTTTTTTTTACTCCTCTCAACAGCCCAAACAAGTTTCTAAAAGGATGAGTTTGCAACTACTTTACTTTTGGAGAAAATTCAAAACATTCATTATTCAATAGGGCCCAAACTATCAAAAACCAGCGGTTTGAATGAACACACATTTCTTGGTAGAATCATGCAGGACTGAAATTTTTGATGTTTTTCTACTCCTCTCATGAGCCCAAACAAGTCTCTAAAAGCATGAGTTTGCAACTACTTTACTTTTGGAGAAAATTCAAAACATTCATTACTCAAAAGAGCCCAATAGCAAAAACCAGCGTTTTGAATGAAGAATCACATTTCTTGGTAGAATCATGCAGGATTGAAATTTTTGATGGTTTTTTACTCCTCTCAACAGCCCAAACAAGTTTCTAAAAGGATGAGTTTGCAACTACTTTACTTTTGGAGAAAATTCAAAACATTCATTATTCAATAGGGCCCAAACTATCAAAAACCAGCGGTTTCAATGAACACACATTTCTTGGTAGAATCATGCAGGACTGAAATTTTTGATGTTTTTCTACTCCTCTCATGAGCCCAAACAAGTCTCTAAAAGCATGAGTTTGCAACTACTTTACTTTTGGAGAAAATTCAAAACATTCATTATTCAATAGAGCCCAATAGCAAAAATCAGGTTTTGAATGAAGAATCACATTTCTTGGTAGAATCATGCAGGATTGAAATTTTTGATGGTTTTTTACTCCTCTCAACAGCCCAAACAAGTTTCTAAAAGGATGAGTTTGCAACTACTTTACTTTTGGAGAAAATTCAAAACATTCATTATTCAATAGGGCCCAAACTATCAAAAACCAGCGGTTTCAATGAACACACATTTCTTGGTAGAATCATGCAGGACTGAAATTTTTGATGTTTTTCTATTCCTCTCATGAGCCCAAACAAGTCTCTAAAAGCATGAGTTTGCAACTACTTTACTTTTGGAGAAAATTCAAAACATTCATTATTCAATAGAGCCCAATAGCAAAAATCAGGTTTTGAATGAAGAATCACATTTCTTGGTAAAATCATGCAGGATTGAAATTTTTGATGGTTTTTTACTCCTCTCAACAGCCCAAACAAGTTTCTAAAAGGATGAGTTTGCAACTACTTTACTTTTGGAGAAAATTCAAAACATTCATTATTCAATAGGGCCCAAACTATCAAAAACCAGCGATTTGAATGAACACACATTTCTTGGTAGAATCATGCAGGACTGAAATTTTTGATGTTTTTCTACTCCTCTCATGAGCCCAAACAAGTCTCTAAAAGCATGAGTTTGCAACTACTTTACTTTTGGAGAAAATTCAAAACATTCATTACTCAAAAGAGCCCAATAGCAAAAACCAGCGTTTTGAATGAAGAATCACATTTCTTGGTAGAATCATGCAGGATTGAAATTTTTGATGGTTTTTTACTCCTCTCAACAGCCCAAACAAGTTTCTAAAAGGATGAGTTTGCAACTACTTTACTTTTGGAGAAAATTCAAAACATTCATTATTCAATAGGGCCCAAACTATCAAAAACCAGCGGTTTCAATGAACACACATTTCTTGGTAGAATCATGCAGGACTGAAATTTTTGATGTTTTTCTACTCCTCTCATGAGCCCAAACAAGTCTCTAAAAGCATGAGTTTGCAACTACTTTACTTTTGGAGAAAATTCAAAACATTCATTATTCAATAGAGCCCAATAGCAAAAATCAGGTTTTGAATGAAGAATCACATTTCTTGGTAGAATCATGCAGGATTGAAATTTTTGATGGTTTTTTACTCCTCTCAACAGCCCAAACAAGTTTCTAAAAGGATGAGTTTGCAACTACTTTACTTTTGGAGAAAATTCAAAACATTCATTATTCAATAGGGCCCAAACTATCAAAAACCAGCGGTTTCAATGAACACACATTTCTTGGTAGAATCATGCAGGACTGAAATTTTTGATGTTTTTCTACTCCTCTCATGAGCCCAAACAAGTCTCTAAAAGCATGAGTTTGCAACTACTTTACTTTTGGAGAAAATTCAAAACATTCATTATTCAATAGAGCCCAATAGCAAAAATCAGGTTTTGAATGAAGAATCACATTTCTTGGTAAAATCATGCAGGATTGAAATTTTTGATGGTTTTTTACTCCTCTCAACAGCCCAAACAAGTTTCTAAAAGGATGAGTTTGCAACTACTTTACTTTTGGAGAAAATTCAAAACATTCATTATTCAATAGGGCCCAAACTATCAAAAACCAGCGGTTTCAATGAACACACATTTCTTGGTAGAATCATGCAGGACTGAAATTTTTGATGTTTTTCTACTCCTCTCATGAGCCCAAACAAGTCTCTAAAAGCATGAGTTTGCAACTTCTTTACTTTTGGAGAAAATTCAAAACATTCATTATTCAATAGAGCCCAATAGCAAAAATCAGGTTTTGAATGAAGAATCACATTTCTTGGTAGAATCATGCAGGATTGAAATTTTTGATGGTTTTTTACTCCTCTCAACAGCCCAAACAAGTTTCTAAAAGGATGAGTTTGCAACTACTTTACTTTTGGAGAAAATTCAAAACATTCATTATTCAATAGGGCCCAAACTATCAAAAACCAGCGGTTTCAATGAACACACATTTCTTGGTAGAATCATGCAGGACTGAAATTTTTGATGTTTTTCTACTCCTCTCATGAGCCCAAACAAGTCTCTAAAAGCATGAGTTTGCAACTACTTTACTTTTGGAGAAAATTCAAAACATTCATTATTCAATAGGGCCCAAACTATCAAAAACCAGCGGTTTCAATGAACACACATTTCTTGGTAGAATCATGCAGGACTGAAATTTTTGATGTTTTTCTACTCCTCTCATGAGCCCAAACAAGTCTCTAAAAGCATGAGTTTGCAACTACTTTACTTTTGGAGAAAATTCAAAACATTCATTATTCAATAGGGCCCAAACTATCAAAAACCAGCGGTTTCAATGAACACACATTTCTTGGTAGAATCATGCAGGACTGAAATTTTTGATGTTTTTCTACTCCTCTCATGAGCCCAAACAAGTCTCTAAAAGCATGAGTTTGCAACTACTTTACTTTTGGAGAAAATTCAAAACATTCATTATTCAATAGAGCCCAATAGCAAAAATCAGGTTTTGAATGAAGAATCACATTTCTTGGTAAAATCATGCAGGATTGAAATATTTGATGGTTTTTTACTCCTCTCAACAGCCCAAACAAGTTTCTAAAAGGATGAGTTTGCAACTACTTTACTTTTGGAGAAAATTCAAAACATTCATTATTCAATAGGGCCCAAACTATCAAAAACCAGCGGTTTCAATGAACACACATTTCTTGGTAAAATCATGCAGGACTGAAATTTTTTGATGTTTTTCTACTCCTCTCATGAGCCCAAACAAGTCTCTAAAAGCATGAGTTTGCAACTACTTTACTTTTGGAGAAAATTCAAAACATTCATTATTCAATAGAGCCCAATAGCAAAAATCAGGTTTTGAATGAAGAATCACATTTCCTGGTAGAATCATGCAGGATTGAAATTTTTGATGGTTTTTTACTCCTCTCAACAGCCCAAACAAGTTTCTAAAAGGATGAGTTTGCAACTACTTTACTTTTGGAGAAAATTCAAAACATTCATTATTCAATAGGGCCCAAACTATCAAAAACCAGCGGTTTCAATGAACACACATTTCTTGGTAGAATCATGCAGGACTGAAATTTTTGATGTTTTTCTACTCCTCTCATGAGCCCAAACAAGTCTCTAAAAGGATGAGTTTGCAACTACTTTACTTTTGGAGAAAATTCAAAACATTCATTATTCAATAGAGCCCAATAGCAAAAATCAGGTTTTGAATGAAGAATCACATTTCTTGGTAAAATCATGCAGGATTGAAATATTTGATGGTTTTTTACTCCTCTCAACAGCCCAAACAAGTTTCTAAAAGGATGAGTTTGCAACTACTTTACTTTTGGAGAAAATTCAAAACATTCATTATTCAATAGGGCCCAAACTATCAAAAACCAGCGGTTTCAATGAACACACATTTCTTGGTAAAATCATGCAGGACTGAAATTTTTTGATGTTTTTCTACTCCTCTCATGAGCCCAAACAAGTCTCTAAAAGCATGAGTTTGCAACTACTTTACTTTTGGAGAAAATTCAAAACATTCATTATTCAATAGAGCCCAATAGCAAAAATCAGGTTTTGAATGAAGAATCACATTTCCTGGTAGAATCATGCAGGATTGAAATTTTTGATGGTTTTTTACTCCTCTCAACAGCCCAAACAAGTTTCTAAAAGGATGAGTTTGCAACTACTTTACTTTTGGAGAAAATTCAAAACATTCATTATTCAATAGGGCCCAAACTATCAAAAACCAGCGGTTTCAATGAACACACATTTCTTGGTAGAATCATGCAGGACTGAAATTTTTGATGTTTTTCTACTCCTCTCATGAGCCCAAACAAGTCTCTAAAAGGATGAGTTTGCAACTACTTTACTTTTGGAGAAAATTCAAAACATTCATTATTCAATAGAGCCCAATAGCAAAAACCAGCGTTTTGAATGAAGAATCACATTTCTTGGTAGAATCATGCAGGATTGAAATTTTTGATGGTTTTTTACTCCTCTCAACAGCCCAAACAAGTTTCTAAAAGGATGAGTTTGTAACTACTTTACTTTTGGAGAAAATTCAAAACATTCATTATTCAATAGGGCCCAAACTATCAAAAACCAGCGGTTTGAATGAACACACATTTCTTGGTAGAATCATGCAGGACTGAAATTTTTGATGTTTTTCTACTCCTCTCATGAGCCCAAACAAGTCTCTAAAAGCATGAGTTTGCAACTACTTTACTTTTGGAGAAAATTCAAAACATTCATTACACAAAAGAGCCCAATAGCAAAAACCAGCGTTTTGAATGAAGAATCACATTTCTTGGTAGAATCATGCAGGATTGAAATTTTTGATGGTTTTTTACTCCTCTCAACAGCCCAAACAAGTTTCTAAAAGGATGAGTTTGCAACTACTTTACTTTTGGAGAAAATTCAAAACATTCATTATTCAATAGGGCCCAAACTATCAAAAACCAGCGGTTTGAATGAACACACATTTCTTGGTAGAATCATGCAGGACTGAAATTTTTGATGTTTTTCTACTCCTCTCATGAGCCCAAACAAGTCTCTAAAAGCATGAGTTTGCAACTACTTTACTTTTGGAGAAAATTCAAAACATTCATTACTCAAAAGAGCCCAATAGCAAAAACCAGCGTTTTGAATGAAGAATCACATTTCTTGGTAGAATCATGCAGGATTGAAATTTTTGATGGTTTTTTACTCCTCTCAACAGCCCAAACAAGTTTCTAAAAGGATGAGTTTGCAACTACTTTACTTTTGGAGAAAATTCAAAACATTCATTATTCAATAGGGCCCAAACAATCAAAAACCAGCGGTTTCAATGAACACACATTTCTTGGTAGAATCATGCAGGACTGAAATTTTTGATGTTTTTCTACTCCTCTCATGAGCCCAAACAAGTCTCTAAAAGCATGAGTTTGCAACTACTTTACTTTTGGAGAAAATTCAAAACATTCATTATTCAATAGAGCCCAATAGCAAAAATCAGGTTTTGAATGAAGAATCACATTTCTTGGTAAAATCATGCAGGATTGAAATTATTGATGGTTTTTTTTACTCCACTCAACAGCCCAAACAAGTTTCTAAAAGGATGAGTTTGCAACTACTTTACTTTTGGAGAAAATTCAAAACATTCATTATTCAATAGGGCCCAAACTATCAAAAACCAGCGGTTTGAATGAACACACATTTCTTGGTAGAATCATGCAGGACTGAAATTTTTGATGTTTTTCTACTCCTCTCATGAGCCCAAACAAGTCTCTAAAAGCATGAGTTTGCAACTACTTTACTTTTGGAGAAAATTCAAAACATTCATTACTCAAAAGAGCCCAATAGCAAAAACCAGCGTTTTGAATGAAGAATCACATTTCTTGGTAGAATCATGCAGGATTGAAATTTTTGATGGTTTTTTACTCCTCTCAACAGCCCAAACAAGTTTCTAAAAGGATGAGTTTGCAACTACTTTACTTTTGGAGAAAATTCAAAACATTCATTATTCAATAGGGCCCAAACTATCAAAAACCAGCGGTTTCAATGAACACACATTTCTTGGTAGAATAATGCAGGACTGAAATTTTTGATGTTTTTCTACTCCTCTCATGAGCCCAAACAAGTCTCTAAAAGCATGAGTTTGCAACTACTTTACTTTTGGAGAAAATTCAAAACATTCATTATTCAATAGAGCCCAATAGCAAAAATCAGGTTTTGAATGAAGAATCACATTTCTTGGTAGAATCATGCAGGATTGAAATTTTTGATGGTTTTTTACTCCTCTCAACAGCCCAAACAAGTTTCTAAAAGGATGAGTTTGCAACTACTTTACTTTTGGAGAAAATTCAAAACATTCATTATTCAATAGGGCCCAAACTATCAAAAACCAGCGGTTTCAATGAACACACATTTCTTGGTAGAATCATGCAGGACTGAAAATTTTTGATGTTTTTCTACTCCTCTCATGAGCCCAAACAAGTCTCTAAAAGCATGAGTTTGCAACTACTTTACTTTTGGAGAAAATTCAAAACATTCATTATTCAATAGAGCCCAATAGCAAAAATCAGGTTTTGAATGAAGAATCACATTTCTTGGTAAAATCATGCAGGATTGAAATTTTTGATGGTTTTTTACTCCTCTCAACAGCCCAAACAAGTTTCTAAAAGGATGAGTTTGCAACTACTTTACTTTTGGAGAAAATTCAAAACATTCATTATTCAATAGGGCCCAAACTATCAAAAACCAGCGATTTGAATGAACACACATTTCTTGGTAGAATCATGCAGGACTGAAATTTTTGATGTTTTTCTACTCCTCTCATGAGCCCAAACAAGTCTCTAAAAGCATGAGTTTGCAACTACTTTACTTTTGGAGAAAATTCAAAACATTCATTACTCAAAAGAGCCCAATAGCAAAAACCAGCGTTTTGAATGAAGAATCACATTTCTTGGTAGAATCATGCAGGATTGAAATTTTTGATGGTTTTTTACTCCTCTCAACAGCCCAAACAAGTTTCTAAAAGGATGAGTTTGCAACTACTTTACTTTTGGAGAAAATTCAAAACATTCATTATTCAATAGGGCCCAAACTGTCAAAAAACAGAGGTTTCAATGAACACACATTTCTTGGTAGAATCATGCAGGACTGAAATTTTTGATGTTTTTCTACTCCTCTCATGAGCCCAAACAAGTCTCTAAAAGCATGAGTTTGCAACTACTTTACTTTTGGAGAAAATTCAAAACATTCATTATTCAATAGAGCCCAATAGCAAAAATCAGGTTTTGAATGAAGAATCACATTTCTTGGTAGAATCATGCAGGATTGAAATTTTTGATGGTTTTTTACTCCTCTCAACAGCCCAAACAAGTTTCTAAAAGGATGAGTTTGCAACTACTTTACTTTTGGAGAAAATTCAAAACATTCATTATTCAATAGGGCCCAAACTATCAAAAACCAGCGGTTTCAATGAACACACATTTCTTGGTAGAATCATGCAGGACTGAAATTTTTGATGTTTTTCTACTCCTCTCATGAGCCCAAACAAGTCTCTAAAAGCATGAGTTTGCAACTACTTTACTTTTGGAGAAAATTCAAAACATTCATTATTCAATAGAGCCCAATAGCAAAAATCAGGTTTTGAATGAAGAATCACATTTCTTGGTAAAATCATGCAGGATTGAAATTTTTGATGGTTTTTTACTCCTCTCAACAGCCCAAACAAGTTTCTAAAAGGATGAGTTTGCAACTACTTTACTTTTGGAGAAAATTCAAAACATTCATTATTCAATAGGGCCCAAACTATCAAAAACCAGCGGTTTCAATGAACACACATTTCTTGGTAGAATCATGCAGGACTGAAATTTTTGATGTTTTTCTACTCCTCTCATGAGCCCAAACAAGTCTCTAAAAGCATGAGTTTGCAACTACTTTACTTTTGGAGAAAATTCAAAACATTCATTATTCAATAGAGCCCAATAGCAAAAATCAGGTTTTGAATGAAGAATCACATTTCTTGGTAGAATCATGCAGGATTGAAATTTTTGATGGTTTTTTACTCCTCTCAACAGCCCAAACAAGTTTCTAAAAGGATGAGTTTGCAACTACTTTACTTTTGGAGAAAATTCAAAACATTCATTATTCAATAGGGCCCAAACTATCAAAAACCAGCGATTTGAATGAACACACATTTCTTGGTAGAATCATGCAGGACTGAAATTTTTGATGTTTTTCTACTCCTCTCATGAGCCCAAACAAGTCTCTAAAAGCATGAGTTTGCAACTACTTTACTTTTGGAGAAAATTCAAAACATTCATTACTCAAAAGAGCCCAATAGCAAAAACCAGCGTTTTGAATGAAGAATCACATTTCTTGGTAGAATCATGCAGGATTGAAATTTTTGATGGTTTTTTACTCCTCTCAACAGCCCAAACAAGTTTCTAAAAGGATGAGTTTGCAACTACTTTACTTTTGGAGAAAATTCAAAACATTCATTATTCAATAGGGCCCAAACTATCAAAAACCAGCGGTTTCAATGAACACACATTTCTTGGTAGAATCATGCAGGACTGAAATTTTTGATGTTTTTCTACTCCTCTCATGAGCCCAAACAAGTCTCTAAAAGCATGAGTTTGCAACTACTTTACTTTTGGAGAAAATTCAAAACATTCATTATTCAATAGAGCCCAATAGCAAAAATCAGGTTTTGAATGAAGAATCACATTTCTTGGTAGAATCATGCAGGATTGAAATTTTTGATGGTTTTTTACTCCTCTCAACAGCCCAAACAAGTTTCTAAAAGGATGAGTTTGCAACTACTTTACTTTTGGAGAAAATTCAAAACATTCATTATTCAATAGGGCCCAAACTATCAAAAACCAGCGGTTTCAATGAACACACATTTCTTGGTAGAATCATGCAGGACTGAAATTTTTGATGTTTTTCTACTCCTCTCATGAGCCCAAACAAGTCTCTAAAAGCATGAGTTTGCAACTACTTTACTTTTGGAGAAAATTCAAAACATTCATTATTCAATAGAGCCCAATAGCAAAAATCAGGTTTTGAATGAAGAATCACATTTCTTGGTAAAATCATGCAGGATTGAAATTTTTGATGGTTTTTTACTCCTCTCAACAGCCCAAACAAGTTTCTAAAAGGATGAGTTTGCAACTACTTTACTTTTGGAGAAAATTCAAAACATTCATTATTCAATAGGGCCCAAACTATCAAAAACCAGCGGTTTCAATGAACACACATTTCTTGGTAGAATCATGCAGGACTGAAATTTTTGATGTTTTTCTACTCCTCTCATGAGCCCAAACAAGTCTCTAAAAGCATGAGTTTGCAACTTCTTTACTTTTGGAGAAAATTCAAAACATTCATTATTCAATAGAGCCCAATAGCAAAAATCAGGTTTTGAATGAAGAATCACATTTCTTGGTAGAATCATGCAGGATTGAAATTTTTGATGGTTTTTTACTCCTCTCAACAGCCCAAACAAGTTTCTAAAAGGATGAGTTTGCAACTACTTTACTTTTGGAGAAAATTCAAAACATTCATTATTCAATAGGGCCCAAACTATCAAAAACCAGCGGTTTCAATGAACACACATTTCTTGGTAGAATCATGCAGGACTGAAATTTTTGATGTTTTTCTACTCCTCTCATGAGCCCAAACAAGTCTCTAAAAGCATGAGTTTGCAACTACTTTACTTTTGGAGAAAATTCAAAACATTCATTATTCAATAGGGCCCAAACTATCAAAAACCAGCGGTTTCAATGAACACACATTTCTTGGTAGAATCATGCAGGACTGAAATTTTTGATGTTTTTCTACTCCTCTCATGAGCCCAAACAAGTCTCTAAAAGCATGAGTTTGCAACTACTTTACTTTTGGAGAAAATTCAAAACATTCATTATTCAATAGAGCCCAATAGCAAAAATCAGGTTTTGAATGAAGAATCACATTTCTTGGTAAAATCATGCAGGATTGAAATATTTGATGGTTTTTTACTCCTCTCAACAGCCCAAACAAGTTTCTAAAAGGATGAGTTTGCAACTACTTTACTTTTGGAGAAAATTCAAAACATTCATTATTCAATAGGGCCCAAACTATCAAAAACCAGCGGTTTCAATGAACACACATTTCTTGGTAAAATCATGCAGGACTGAAATTTTTTGATGTTTTTCTACTCCTCTCATGAGCCCAAACAAGTCTCTAAAAGCATGAGTTTGCAACTACTTTACTTTTGGAGAAAATTCAAAACATTCATTATTCAATAGAGCCCAATAGCAAAAATCAGGTTTTGAATGAAGAATCACATTTCCTGGTAGAATCATGCAGGATTGAAATTTTTGATGGTTTTTTACTCCTCTCAACAGCCCAAACAAGTTTCTAAAAGGATGAGTTTGCAACTACTTTACTTTTGGAGAAAATTCAAAACATTCATTATTCAATAGGGCCCAAACTATCAAAAACCAGCGGTTTCAATGAACACACATTTCTTGGTAGAATCATGCAGGACTGAAATTTTTGATGTTTTTCTACTCCTCTCATGAGCCCAAACAAGTCTCTAAAAGGATGAGTTTGCAACTACTTTACTTTTGGAGAAAATTCAAAACATTCATTATTCAATAGAGCCCAATAGCAAAAACCAGCGTTTTGAATGAAGAATCACATTTCTTGGTAGAATCATGCAGGATTGAAATTTTTGATGGTTTTTTACTCCTCTCAACAGCCCAAACAAGTTTCTAAAAGGATGAGTTTGTAACTACTTTACTTTTGGAGAAAATTCAAAACATTCATTATTCAATAGGGCCCAAACTATCAAAAACCAGCGGTTTGAATGAACACACATTTCTTGGTAGAATCATGCAGGACTGAAATTTTTGATGTTTTTCTACTCCTCTCATGAGCCCAAACAAGTCTCTAAAAGCATGAGTTTGCAACTACTTTACTTTTGGAGAAAATTCAAAACATTCATTACACAAAAGAGCCCAATAGCAAAAACCAGCGTTTTGAATGAAGAATCACATTTCTTGGTAGAATCATGCAGGATTGAAATTTTTGATGGTTTTTTACTCCTCTCAACAGCCCAAACAAGTTTCTAAAAGGATGAGTTTGCAACTACTTTACTTTTGGAGAAAATTCAAAACATTCATTATTCAATAGGGCCCAAACTATCAAAAACCAGCGGTTTGAATGAACACACATTTCTTGGTAGAATCATGCAGGACTGAAATTTTTGATGTTTTTCTACTCCTCTCATGAGCCCAAACAAGTCTCTAAAAGCATGAGTTTGCAACTACTTTACTTTTGGAGAAAATTCAAAACATTCATTACTCAAAAGAGCCCAATAGCAAAAACCAGCGTTTTGAATGAAGAATCACATTTCTTGGTAGAATCATGCAGGATTGAAATTTTTGATGGTTTTTTACTCCTCTCAACAGCCCAAACAAGTTTCTAAAAGGATGAGTTTGCAACTACTTTACTTTTGGAGAAAATTCAAAACATTCATTATTCAATAGGGCCCAAACAATCAAAAACCAGCGGTTTCAATGAACACACATTTCTTGGTAGAATCATGCAGGACTGAAATTTTTGATGTTTTTCTACTCCTCTCATGAGCCCAAACAAGTCTCTAAAAGCATGAGTTTGCAACTACTTTACTTTTGGAGAAAATTCAAAACATTCATTATTCAATAGAGCCCAATAGCAAAAATCAGGTTTTGAATGAAGAATCACATTTCTTGGTAAAATCATGCAGGATTGAAATTATTGATGGTTTTTTTTACTCCACTCAACAGCCCAAACAAGTTTCTAAAAGGATGAGTTTGCAACTACTTTACTTTTGGAGAAAATTCAAAACATTCATTATTCAATAGGGCCCAAACTATCAAAAACCAGCGGTTTGAATGAACACACATTTCTTGGTAGAATCATGCAGGACTGAAATTTTTGATGTTTTTCTACTCCTCTCATGAGCCCAAACAAGTCTCTAAAAGCATGAGTTTGCAACTACTTTACTTTTGGAGAAAATTCAAAACATTCATTACTCAAAAGAGCCCAATAGCAAAAACCAGCGTTTTGAATGAAGAATCACATTTCTTGGTAGAAT
This sequence comes from Dendrobates tinctorius, assembly GCF_039654945.1. Taxonomy (NCBI): domain Eukaryota; kingdom Metazoa; phylum Chordata; class Amphibia; order Anura; family Dendrobatidae; genus Dendrobates; species Dendrobates tinctorius. The sequence goes on along the minus strand of NW_027361852.1, from coordinate 714,680 downwards.
CATGCAGGATTGAAATTTTTGATGGTTTTTTACTCCTCTCAACAGCCCAAACAAGTTTCTAAAAGGATGAGTTTGCAACTACTTTACTTTTGGAGAAAATTCAAAACATTCATTATTCAATAGGGCCCAAACTATCAAAAACCAGCGGTTTCAATGAACACACATTTCTTGGTAGAATAATGCAGGACTGAAATTTTTGATGTTTTTCTACTCCTCTCATGAGCCCAAACAAGTCTCTAAAAGCATGAGTTTGCAACTACTTTACTTTTGGAGAAAATTCAAAACATTCATTATTCAATAGAGCCCAATAGCAAAAATCAGGTTTTGAATGAAGAATCACATTTCTTGGTAGAATCATGCAGGATTGAAATTTTTGATGGTTTTTTACTCCTCTCAACAGCCCAAACAAGTTTCTAAAAGGATGAGTTTGCAACTACTTTACTTTTGGAGAAAATTCAAAACATTCATTATTCAATAGGGCCCAAACTATCAAAAACCAGCGGTTTCAATGAACACACATTTCTTGGTAGAATCATGCAGGACTGAAATTTTTGATGTTTTTCTACTCCTCTCATGAGCCCAAACAAGTCTCTAAAAGCATGAGTTTGCAACTACTTTACTTTTGGAGAAAATTCAAAACATTCATTATTCAATAGAGCCCAATAGCAAAAATCAGGTTTTGAATGAAGAATCACATTTCTTGGTAGAATCATGCAGGATTGAAATTTTTGATGGTTTTTTACTCCTCTCAACAGCCCAAACAAGTTTCTAAAAGGATGAGTTTGCAACTACTTTACTTTTGGAGAAAATTCAAAACATTCATTATTCAATAGGGCCCAAACTATCAAAAACCAGCGGTTTCAATGAACACACATTTCTTGGTAGAATCATGCAGGACTGAAATTTTTGATGTTTTTCTACTCCTCTCATGAGCCCAAACAAGTCTCTAAAAGCATGAGTTTGCAACTACTTTACTTTTGGAGAAAATTCAAAACATTCATTATTCAATAGAGCCCAATAGCAAAAATCAGGTTTTGAATGAAGAATCACATTTCTTGGTAAAATCATGCAGGATTGAAATTTTTGATGGTTTTTTACTCCTCTCAACAGCCCAAACAAGTTTCTAAAAGGATGAGTTTGCAACTACTTTACTTTTGGAGAAAATTCAAAACATTCATTATTCAATAGGGCCCAAACTATCAAAAACCAGCGGTTTCAATGAACACACATTTCTTGGTAGAATCATGCAGGACTGAAATTTTTGATGTTTTTCTACTCCTCTCATGAGCCCAAACAAGTCTCTAAAAGCATGAGTTTGCAACTACTTTACTTTTGGAGAAAATTCAAAACATTCATTATTCAATAGAGCCCAATAGCAAAAATCAGGTTTTGAATGAAGAATCACATTTCTTGGTAGAATCATGCAGGATTGAAATTTTTGATGGTTTTTTACTCCTCTCAACAGCCCAAACAAGTTTCTAAAAGGATGAGTTTGCAACTACTTTACTTTTGGAGAAAATTCAAAACATTCATTATTCAATAGGGCCCAAACTATCAAAAACCAGCGGTTTCAATGAACACACATTTCTTGGTAGAATCATGCAGGACTGAAATTTTTGATGTTTTTCTACTCCTCTCATGAGCCCAAACAAGTCTCTAAAAGCATGAGTTTGCAACTACTTTACTTTTGGAGAAAATTCAAAACATTCATTATTCAATAGGGCCCAAACTATCAAAAACCAGCGGTTTCAATGAACACACATTTCTTGGTAGAATCATGCAGGACTGAAATTTTTGATGTTTTTCTACTCCTCTCATGAGCCCAAACAAGTCTCTAAAAGCATGAGTTTGCAACTACTTTACTTTTGGAGAAAATTCAAAACATTCATTACTCAAAAGAGCCCAATAGCAAAAACCAGCGTTTTGAATGAAGAATCACATTTCTTGGTAGAATCATGCAGGATTGAAATTTTTGATGGTTTTTTACTCCTCTCAACAGCCCAAACAAGTTTCTAAAAGGATGAGTTTGCAACTACTTTACTTTTGGAGAAAATTCAAAACATTCATTATTCAATAGGGCCCAAACTATCAAAAACCAGCGGTTTCAATGAACACACATTTCTTGGTAGAATCATGCAGGACTGAAATTTTTGATGTTTTTCTACTCCTCTCATGAGCCCAAACAAGTCTCTAAAAGCATGAGTTTGCAACTACTTTACTTTTGGAGAAAATTCAAAACATTCATTATTCAATAGAGCCCAATAGCAAAAATCAGGTTTTGAATGAAGAATCACATTTCTTGGTAGAATCATGCAGGATTGAAATTTTTGATGGTTTTTTACTCCTCTCAACAGCCCAAACAAGTTTCTAAAAGGATGAGTTTGCAACTACTTTACTTTTGGAGAAAATTCAAAACATTCATTATTCAATAGGGCCCAAACTATCAAAAACCAGCGGTTTCAATGAACACACATTTCTTGGTAGAATCATGCAGGACTGAAATTTTTGATGTTTTTCTACTCCTCTCATGAGCCCAAACAAGTCTCTAAAAGCATGAGTTTGCAACTACTTTACTTTTGGAGAAAATTCAAAACATTCATTATTCAATAGGGCCCAAACTATCAAAAACCAGCGGTTTCAATGAACACACATTTCTTGGTAGAATCATGCAGGACTGAAATTTTTGATGTTTTTCTACTCCTCTCATGAGCCCAAACAAGTCTCTAAAAGCATGAGTTTGCAACTACTTTACTTTTGGAGAAAATTCAAAACATTCATTACTCAAAAGAGCCCAATAGCAAAAACCAGCGTTTTGAATGAAGAATCACATTTCTTGGTAGAATCATGCAGGATTGAAATTTTTGATGGTTTTTTACTCCTCTCAACAGCCCAAACAAGTTTCTAAAAGGATGAGTTTGCAACTACTTTACTTTTGGAGAAAATTCAAAACATTCATTATTCAATAGGGCCCAAACTATCAAAAACCAGCGGTTTCAATGAACACACATTTCTTGGTAGAATCATGCAGGACTGAAATTTTTGATGTTTTTCTACTCCTCTCATGAGCCCAAACAAGTCTCTAAAAGCATGAGTTTGCAACTACTTTACTTTTGGAGAAAATTCAAAACATTCATTATTCAATAGAGCCCAATAGCAAAAATCAGGTTTTGAATGAAGAATCACATTTCTTGGTAGAATCATGCAGGATTGAAATTTTTGATGGTTTTTTACTCCTCTCAACAGCCCAAACAAGTTTCTAAAAGGATGAGTTTGCAACTACTTTACTTTTGGAGAAAATTCAAAACATTCATTATTCAATAGGGCCCAAACTATCAAAAACCAGCGGTTTCAATGAACACACATTTCTTGGTAGAATCATGCAGGACTGAAATTTTTGATGTTTTTCTACTCCTCTCATGAGCCCAAACAAGTCTCTAAAAGCATGAGTTTGCAACTACTTTACTTTTGGAGAAAATTCAAAACATTCATTATTCAATAGAGCCCAATAGCAAAAATCAGGTTTTGAATGAAGAATCACATTTCTTGGTAAAATCATGCAGGATTGAAATTTTTGATGGTTTTTTACTCCTCTCAACAGCCCAAACAAGTTTCTAAAAGGATGAGTTTGCAACTACTTTACTTTTGGAGAAAATTCAAAACATTCATTATTCAATAGGGCCCAAACTATCAAAAACCAGCGGTTTCAATGAACACACATTTCTTGGTAGAATCATGCAGGACTGAAATTTTTGATGTTTTTCTACTCCTCTCATGAGCCCAAACAAGTCTCTAAAAGCATGAGTTTGCAACTTCTTTACTTTTGGAGAAAATTCAAAACATTCATTATTCAATAGAGCCCAATAGCAAAAATCAGGTTTTGAATGAAGAATCACATTTCTTGGTAGAATCATGCAGGATTGAAATTTTTGATGGTTTTTTACTCCTCTCAACAGCCCAAACAAGTTTCTAAAAGGATGAGTTTGCAACTACTTTACTTTTGGAGAAAATTCAAAACATTCATTATTCAATAGGGCCCAAACTATCAAAAACCAGCGGTTTCAATGAACACACATTTCTTGGTAGAATCATGCAGGACTGAAATTTTTGATGTTTTTCTACTCCTCTCATGAGCCCAAACAAGTCTCTAAAAGCATGAGTTTGCAACTACTTTACTTTTGGAGAAAATTCAAAACATTCATTATTCAATAGGGCCCAAACTATCAAAAACCAGCGGTTTCAATGAACACACATTTCTTGGTAGAATCATGCAGGACTGAAATTTTTGATGTTTTTCTACTCCTCTCATGAGCCCAAACAAGTCTCTAAAAGCATGAGTTTGCAACTACTTTACTTTTGGAGAAAATTCAAAACATTCATTATTCAATAGGGCCCAAACTATCAAAAACCAGCGGTTTCAATGAACACACATTTCTTGGTAGAATCATGCAGGACTGAAATTTTTGATGTTTTTCTACTCCTCTCATGAGCCCAAACAAGTCTCTAAAAGCATGAGTTTGCAACTACTTTACTTTTGGAGAAAATTCAAAACATTCATTATTCAATAGGGCCCAAACTATCAAAAACCAGCGGTTTCAATGAACACACATTTCTTGGTAGAATCATGCAGGACTGAAATTTTTGATGTTTTTCTACTCCTCTCATGAGCCCAAACAAGTCTCTAAAAGCATGAGTTTGCAAATACTTTACTTTTGGAGAAAATTCAAAACATTCATTATTCAATAGAGCCCAATAGCAAAAATCAGGTTTTGAATGAAGAATCACATTTCTTGGTAAAATCATGCAGGATTGAAATATTTGATGGTTTTTTACTCCTCTCAACAGCCCAAACAAGTTTCTAAAAGGATGAGTTTGCAACTACTTTACTTTTGGAGAAAATTCAAAACATTCATTATTCAATAGGGCCCAAACTATCAAAAACCAGCGGTTTCAATGAACACACATTTCTTGGTAAAATCATGCAGGACTGAAATTTTTTGATGTTTTTCTACTCCTCTCATGAGCCCAAACAAGTCTCTAAAAGCATGAGTTTGCAACTACTTTACTTTTGGAGAAAATTCAAAACATTCATTATTCAATAGAGCCCAATAGCAAAAATCAGGTTTTGAATGAAGAATCACATTTCCTGGTAGAATCATGCAGGATTGAAATTTTTGATGGTTTTTTACTCCTCTCAACAGCCCAAACAAGTTTCTAAAAGGATGAGTTTGCAACTACTTTACTTTTGGAGAAAATTCAAAACATTCATTATTCAATAGGGCCCAAACTATCAAAAACCAGCGGTTTCAATGAACACACATTTCTTGGTAGAATCATGCAGGACTGAAATTTTTGATGTTTTTCTACTCCTCTCATGAGCCCAAACAAGTCTCTAAAAGGATGAGTTTGCAACTACTTTACTTTTGGAGAAAATTCAAAACATTCATTATTCAATAGAGCCCAATAGCAAAAATCAGGTTTTGAATGAAGAATCACATTTCTTGGTAAAATCATGCAGGATTGAAATATTTGATGGTTTTTTACTCCTCTCAACAGCCCAAACAAGTTTCTAAAAGGATGAGTTTGCAACTACTTTACTTTTGGAGAAAATTCAAAACATTCATTATTCAATAGGGCCCAAACTATCAAAAACCAGCGGTTTCAATGAACACACATTTCTTGGTAAAATCATGCAGGACTGAAATTTTTTGATGTTTTTCTACTCCTCTCATGAGCCCAAACAAGTCTCTAAAAGCATGAGTTTGCAACTACTTTACTTTTGGAGAAAATTCAAAACATTCATTATTCAATAGAGCCCAATAGCAAAAATCAGGTTTTGAATGAAGAATCACATTTCCTGGTAGAATCATGCAGGATTGAAATTTTTGATGGTTTTTTACTCCTCTCAACAGCCCAAACAAGTTTCTAAAAGGATGAGTTTGCAACTACTTTACTTTTGGAGAAAATTCAAAACATTCATTATTCAATAGGGCCCAAACTATCAAAAACCAGCGGTTTCAATGAACACACATTTCTTGGTAGAATCATGCAGGACTGAAATTTTTGATGTTTTTCTACTCCTCTCATGAGCCCAAACAAGTCTCTAAAAGGATGAGTTTGCAACTACTTTACTTTTGGAGAAAATTCAAAACATTCATTATTCAATAGAGCCCAATAGCAAAAACCAGCGTTTTGAATGAAGAATCACATTTCTTGGTAGAATCATGCAGGATTGAAATTTTTGATGGTTTTTTACTCCTCTCAACAGCCCAAACAAGTTTCTAAAAGGATGAGTTTGTAACTACTTTACTTTTGGAGAAAATTCAAAACATTCATTATTCAATAGGGCCCAAACTATCAAAAACCAGCGGTTTGAATGAACACACATTTCTTGGTAGAATCATGCAGGACTGAAATTTTTGATGTTTTTCTACTCCTCTCATGAGCCCAAACAAGTCTCTAAAAGCATGAGTTTGCAACTACTTTACTTTTGGAGAAAATTCAAAACATTCATTATTCAATAGAGCCCAATAGCAAAAATCAGGTTTTGAATGAAGAATCACATTTCTTGGTAGAATCATGCAGGATTGAAATTTTTGATGGTTTTTTACTCCTCTCAACAGCCCAAACAAGTTTCTAAAAGGATGAGTTTGCAACTACTTTACTTTTGGAGAAAATTCAAAACATTCATTATTCAATAGGGCCCAAACTATCAAAAACCAGCGGTTTCAATGAACACACATTTCTTGGTAGAATCATGCAGGACTGAAATTTTTGATGTTTTTCTACTCCTCTCATGAGCCCAAACAAGTCTCTAAAAGCATGAGTTTGCAACTACTTTACTTTTGGAGAAAATTCAAAACATTCATTATTCAATAGGGCCCAAACTATCAAAAACCAGCGGTTTCAATGAACACACATTTCTTGGTAGAATCATGCAGGACTGAAATTTTTGATGTTTTTCTACTCCTCTCATGAGCCCAAACAAGTCTCTAAAAGCATGAGTTTGCAACTACTTTACTTTTGGAGAAAATTCAAAACATTCATTACTCAAAAGAGCCCAATAGCAAAAACCAGCGTTTTGAATGAAGAATCACATTTCTTGGTAGAATCATGCAGGATTGAAATTTTTGATGGTTTTTTACTCCTCTCAACAGCCCAAACAAGTTTCTAAAAGGATGAGTTTGCAACTACTTTACTTTTGGAGAAAATTCAAAACATTCATTATTCAATAGGGCCCAAACTATCAAAAACCAGCGGTTTCAATGAACACACATTTCTTGGTAGAATCATGCAGGACTGAAATTTTTGATGTTTTTCTACTCCTCTCATGAGCCCAAACAAGTCTCTAAAAGCATGAGTTTGCAACTACTTTACTTTTGGAGAAAATTCAAAACATTCATTATTCAATAGAGCCCAATAGCAAAAATCAGGTTTTGAATGAAGAATCACATTTCTTGGTAGAATCATGCAGGATTGAAATTTTTGATGGTTTTTTACTCCTCTCAACAGCCCAAACAAGTTTCTAAAAGGATGAGTTTGCAACTACTTTACTTTTGGAGAAAATTCAAAACATTCATTATTCAATAGGGCCCAAACTATCAAAAACCAGCGGTTTCAATGAACACACATTTCTTGGTAGAATCATGCAGGACTGAAATTTTTGATGTTTTTCTACTCCTCTCATGAGCCCAAACAAGTCTCTAAAAGCATGAGTTTGCAACTACTTTACTTTTGGAGAAAATTCAAAACATTCATTATTCAATAGAGCCCAATAGCAAAAATCAGGTTTTGAATGAAGAATCACATTTCTTGGTAAAATCATGCAGGATTGAAATTTTTGATGGTTTTTTACTCCTCTCAACAGCCCAAACAAGTTTCTAAAAGGATGAGTTTGCAACTACTTTACTTTTGGAGAAAATTCAAAACATTCATTATTCAATAGGGCCCAAACTATCAAAAACCAGCGGTTTCAATGAACACACATTTCTTGGTAGAATCATGCAGGACTGAAATTTTTGATGTTTTTCTACTCCTCTCATGAGCCCAAACAAGTCTCTAAAAGCATGAGTTTGCAACTTCTTTACTTTTGGAGAAAATTCAAAACATTCATTATTCAATAGAGCCCAATAGCAAAAATCAGGTTTTGAATGAAGAATCACATTTCTTGGTAGAATCATGCAGGATTGAAATTTTTGATGGTTTTTTACTCCTCTCAACAGCCCAAACAAGTTTCTAAAAGGATGAGTTTGCAACTACTTTACTTTTGGAGAAAATTCAAAACATTCATTATTCAATAGGGCCCAAACTATCAAAAACCAGCGGTTTCAATGAACACACATTTCTTGGTAGAATCATGCAGGACTGAAATTTTTGATGTTTTTCTACTCCTCTCATGAGCCCAAACAAGTCTCTAAAAGCATGAGTTTGCAACTACTTTACTTTTGGAGAAAATTCAAAACATTCATTATTCAATAGGGCCCAAACTATCAAAAACCAGCGGTTTCAATGAACACACATTTCTTGGTAGAATCATGCAGGACTGAAATTTTTGATGTTTTTCTACTCCTCTCATGAGCCCAAACAAGTCTCTAAAAGCATGAGTTTGCAACTACTTTACTTTTGGAGAAAATTCAAAACATTCATTATTCAATAGGGCCCAAACTATCAAAAACCAGCGGTTTCAATGAACACACATTTCTTGGTAGAATCATGCAGGACTGAAATTTTTGATGTTTTTCTACTCCTCTCATGAGCCCAAACAAGTCTCTAAAAGCATGAGTTTGCAACTACTTTACTTTTGGAGAAAATTCAAAACATTCATTATTCAATAGGGCCCAAACTATCAAAAACCAGCGGTTTCAATGAACACACATTTCTTGGTAGAATCATGCAGGACTGAAATTTTTGATGTTTTTCTACTCCTCTCATGAGCCCAAACAAGTCTCTAAAAGCATGAGTTTGCAACTACTTTACTTTTGGAGAAAATTCAAAACATTCATTATTCAATAGAGCCCAATAGCAAAAATCAGGTTTTGAATGAAGAATCACATTTCTTGGTAAAATCATGCAGGATTGAAATATTTGATGGTTTTTTACTCCTCTCAACAGCCCAAACAAGTTTCTAAAAGGATGAGTTTGCAACTGCTTTACTTTTGGAGAAAATTCAAAACATTCATTATTCAATAGGGCCCAAACTATCAAAAACCAGCGGTTTCAATGAACACACATTTCTTGGTAAAATCATGCAGGACTGAAATTTTTTGATGTTTTTCTACTCCTCTCATGAGCCCAAACAAGTCTCTAAAAGCATGAGTTTGCAACTACTTTACTTTTGGAGAAAATTCAAAACATTCATTATTCAATAGAGCCCAATAGCAAAAATCAGGTTTTGAATGAAGAATCACATTTCCTGGTAGAATCATGCAGGATTGAAATTTTTGATGGTTTTTTACTCCTCTCAACAGCCCAAACAAGTTTCTAAAAGGATGAGTTTGCAACTACTTTACTTTTGGAGAAAATTCAAAACATTCATTATTCAATAGGGCCCAAACTATCAAAAACCAGCGGTTTCAATGAACACACATTTCTTGGTAGAATCATGCAGGACTGAAATTTTTGATGTTTTTCTACTCCTCTCATGAGCCCAAACAAGTCTCTAAAAGGATGAGTTTGCAACTACTTTACTTTTGGAGAAAATTCAAAACATTCATTATTCAATAGAGCCCAATAGCAAAAATCAGGTTTTGAATGAAGAATCACATTTCTTGGTAAAATCATGCAGGATTGAAATATTTGATGGTTTTTTACTCCTCTCAACAGCCCAAACAAGTTTCTAAAAGGATGAGTTTGCAACTACTTTACTTTTGGAGAAAATTCAAAACATTCATTATTCAATAGGGCCCAAACTATCAAAAACCAGCGGTTTCAATGAACACACATTTCTTGGTAAAATCATGCAGGACTGAAATTTTTTGATGTTTTTCTACTCCTCTCATGAGCCCAAACAAGTCTCTAAAAGCATGAGTTTGCAACTACTTTACTTTTGGAGAAAATTCAAAACATTCATTATTCAATAGAGCCCAATAGCAAAAATCAGGTTTTGAATGAAGAATCACATTTCCTGGTAGAATCATGCAGGATTGAAATTTTTGATGGTTTTTTACTCCTCTCAACAGCCCAAACAAGTTTCTAAAAGGATGAGTTTGCAACTACTTTACTTTTGGAGAAAATTCAAAACATTCATTATTCAATAGGGCCCAAACTATCAAAAACCAGCGGTTTCAATGAACACACATTTCTTGGTAGAATCATGCAGGACTGAAATTTTTGATGTTTTTCTACTCCTCTCATGAGCCCAAACAAGTCTCTAAAAGGATGAGTTTGCAACTACTTTACTTTTGGAGAAAATTCAAAACATTCATTATTCAATAGAGCCCAATAGCAAAAACCAGCGTTTTGAATGAAGAATCTCATTTCTTGGTAGAATCATGCAGGATTGAAATTTTTGATGGTTTTTTACTCCTCTCAACAGCCCAAACAAGTTTCTAAAAGGATGAGTTTGTAACTACTTTACTTTTGGAGAAAATTCAAAACATTCATTATTCAATAGGGCCCAAACTATCAAAAACCAGCGGTTTGAATGAACACACATTTCTTGGTAGAATCATGCAGGACTGAAATTTTTGATGTTTTTCTACTCCTCTCATGAGCCCAAACAAGTCTCTAAAAGCATGAGTTTGCAACTACTTTACTTTTGGAGAAAATTCAAAACATTCATTACACAAAAGAGCCCAATAGCAAAAACCAGCGTTTTGAATGAAGAATCACATTTCTTGGTAGAATCATGCAGGATTGAAATTTTTGATGGTTTTTTACTCCTCTCAACAGCCCAAACAAGTTTCTAAAAGGATGAGTTTGCAACTACTTTACTTTTGGAGAAAATTCAAAACATTCATTATTCAATAGGGCCCAAACTATCAAAAACCAGCGGTTTGAATGAACACACATTTCTTGGTAGAATCATGCAGGACTGAAATTTTTGATGTTTTTCTACTCCTCTCATGAGCCCAAACAAGTCTCTAAAAGCATGAGTTTGCAACTACTTTACTTTTGGAGAAAATTCAAAACATTCATTACTCAAAAGAGCCCAATAGCAAAAACCAGCGTTTTGAATGAAGAATCACATTTCTTGGTAGAATCATGCAGGATTGAAATTTTTGATGGTTTTTTACTCCTCTCAACAGCCCAAACAAGTTTCTAAAAGGATGAGTTTGCAACTACTTTACTTTTGGAGAAAATTCAAAACATTCATTATTCAATAGGGCCCAAACAATCAAAAACCAGCGGTTTCAATGAACACACATTTCTTGGTAGAATCATGCAGGACTGAAATTTTTGATGTTTTTCTACTCCTCTCATGAGCCCAAACAAGTCTCTAAAAGCATGAGTTTGCAACTACTTTACTTTTGGAGAAAATTCAAAACATTCATTATTCAATAGAGCCCAATAGCAAAAATCAGGTTTTGAATGAAGAATCACATTTCTTGGTAAAATCATGCAGGATTGAAATTATTGATGGTTTTTTTTACTCCACTCAACAGCCCAAACAAGTTTCTAAAAGGATGAGTTTGCAACTACTTTACTTTTGGAGAAAATTCAAAACATTCATTATTCAATAGGGCCCAAACTATCAAAAACCAGCGGTTTGAATGAACACACATTTCTTGGTAGAATCATGCAGGACTGAAATTTTTGATGTTTTTCTACTCCTCTCATGAGCCCAAACAAGTCTCTAAAAGCATGAGTTTGCAACTACTTTACTTTTGGAGAAAATTCAAAACATTCATTACTCAAAAGAGCCCAATAGCAAAAACCAGCGTTTTGAATGAAGAATCACATTTCTTGGTAGAATCATGCAGGATTGAAATTTTTGATGGTTTTTTACTCCTCTCAACAGCCCAAACAAGTTTCTAAAAGGATGAGTTTGCAACTACTTTACTTTTGGAGAAAATTCAAAACATTCATTATTCAATAGGGCCCAAACTATCAAAAACCAGCGGTTTCAATGAACACACATTTCTTGGTAGAATAATGCAGGACTGAAATTTTTGATGTTTTTCTACTCCTCTCATGAGCCCAAACAAGTCTCTAAAAGCATGAGTTTGCAACTACTTTACTTTTGGAGAAAATTCAAAACATTCATTATTCAATAGAGCCCAATAGCAAAAATCAGGTTTTGAATGAAGAATCACATTTCTTGGTAGAATCATGCAGGATTGAAATTTTTGATGGTTTTTTACTCCTCTCAACAGCCCAAACAAGTTTCTAAAAGGATGAGTTTGCAACTACTTTACTTTTGGAGAAAATTCAAAACATTCATTATTCAATAGGGCCCAAACTATCAAAAACCAGCGGTTTCAATGAACACACATTTCTTGGTAGAATCATGCAGGACTGAAAATTTTTGATGTTTTTCTACTCCTCTCATGAGCCCAAACAAGTCTCTAAAAGCATGAGTTTGCAACTACTTTACTTTTGGAGAAAATTCAAAACATTCATTATTCAATAGAGCCCAATAGCAAAAATCAGGTTTTGAATGAAGAATCACATTTCTTGGTAAAATCATGCAGGATTGAAATTTTTGATGGTTTTTTACTCCTCTCAACAGCCCAAACAAGTTTCTAAAAGGATGAGTTTGCAACTACTTTACTTTTGGAGAAAATTCAAAACATTCATTATTCAATAGGGCCCAAACTATCAAAAACCAGCGATTTGAATGAACACACATTTCTTGGTAGAATCATGCAGGACTGAAATTTTTGATGTTTTTCTACTCCTCTCATGAGCCCAAACAAGTCTCTAAAAGCATGAGTTTGCAACTACTTTACTTTTGGAGAAAATTCAAAACATTCATTACTCAAAAGAGCCCAATAGCAAAAACCAGCGTTTTGAATGAAGAATCACATTTCTTGGTAGAATCATGCAGGATTGAAATTTTTGATGGTTTTTTACTCCTCTCAACAGCCCAAACAAGTTTCTAAAAGGATGAGTTTGCAACTACTTTACTTTTGGAGAAAATTCAAAACATTCATTATTCAATAGGGCCCAAACTGTCAAAAAACAGAGGTTTCAATGAACACACATTTCTTGGTAGAATCATGCAGGACTGAAATTTTTGATGTTTTTCTACTCCTCTCATGAGCCCAAACAAGTCTCTAAAAGCATGAGTTTGCAACTACTTTACTTTTGGAGAAAATTCAAAACATTCATTATTCAATAGAGCCCAATAGCAAAAATCAGGTTTTGAATGAAGAATCACATTTCTTGGTAGAATCATGCAGGATTGAAATTTTTGATGGTTTTTTACTCCTCTCAACAGCCCAAACAAGTTTCTAAAAGCATGAGTTTGCAACTACTTTACTTTTGGAGAAAATTCAAAACATTCATTATTCAATAGGGCCCAAACTATCAAAAACCAGCGGTTTCAATGAACACACATTTCTTGGTAGAATCATGCAGGACTGAAATTTTTGATGTTTTTCTACTCCTCTCATGAGCCCAAACAAGTCTCTAAAAGCATGAGTTTGCAACTACTTTACTTTTGGAGAAAATTCAAAACATTCATTATTCAATAGAGCCCAATAGCAAAAATCAGGTTTTGAATGAAGAATCACATTTCTTGGTAAAATCATGCAGGATTGAAATTTTTGATGGTTTTTTACTCCTCTCAACAGCCCAAACAAGTTTCTAAAAGGATGAGTTTGCAACTACTTTACTTTTGGAGAAAATTCAAAACATTCATTATTCAATAGGGCCCAAACTATCAAAAACCAGCGGTTTCAATGAACACACATTTCTTGGTAGAATCATGCAGGACTGAAATTTTTGATGTTTTTCTACTCCTCTCATGAGCCCAAACAAGTCTCTAAAAGCATGAGTTTGCAACTACTTTACTTTTGGAGAAAATTCAAAACATTCATTATTCAATAGAGCCCAATAGCAAAAATCAGGTTTTGAATGAAGAATCACATTTCTTGGTAGAATCATGCAGGATTGAAATTTTTGATGGTTTTTTACTCCTCTCAACAGCCCAAACAAGTTTCTAAAAGGATGAGTTTGCAACTACTTTACTTTTGGAGAAAATTCAAAACATTCATTATTCAATAGGGCCCAAACTATCAAAAACCAGCGATTTGAATGAACACACATTTCTTGGTAGAATCATGCAGGACTGAAATTTTTGATGTTTTTCTACTCCTCTCATGAGCCCAAACAAGTCTCTAAAAGCATGAGTTTGCAACTACTTTACTTTTGGAGAAAATTCAAAACATTCATTACTCAAAAGAGCCCAATAGCAAAAACCAGCGTTTTGAATGAAGAATCACATTTCTTGGTAGAATCATGCAGGATTGAAATTTTTGATGGTTTTTTACTCCTCTCAACAGCCCAAACAAGTTTCTAAAAGGATGAGTTTGCAACTACTTTACTTTTGGAGAAAATTCAAAACATTCATTATTCAATAGGGCCCAAACTATCAAAAACCAGCGGTTTCAATGAACACACATTTCTTGGTAGAATCATGCAGGACTGAAATTTTTGATGTTTTTCTACTCCTCTCATGAGCCCAAACAAGTCTCTAAAAGCATGAGTTTGCAACTACTTTACTTTTGGAGAAAATTCAAAACATTCATTATTCAATAGAGCCCAATAGCAAAAATCAGGTTTTGAATGAAGAATCACATTTCTTGGTAGAATCATGCAGGATTGAAATTTTTGATGGTTTTTTACTCCTCTCAACAGCCCAAACAAGTTTCTAAAAGGATGAGTTTGCAACTACTTTACTTTTGGAGAAAATTCAAAACATTCATTATTCAATAGGGCCCAAACTATCAAAAACCAGCGGTTTCAATGAACACACATTTCTTGGTAGAATCATGCAGGACTGAAATTTTTGATGTTTTTCTACTCCTCTCATGAGCCCAAACAAGTCTCTAAAAGCATGAGTTTGCAACTACTTTACTTTTGGAGAAAATTCAAAACATTCATTATTCAATAGAGCCCAATAGCAAAAATCAGGTTTTGAATGAAGAATCACATTTCTTGGTAAAATCATGCAGGATTGAAATTTTTGATGGTTTTTTACTCCTCTCAACAGCCCAAACAAGTTTCTAAAAGGATGAGTTTGCAACTACTTTACTTTTGGAGAAAATTCAAAACATTCATTATTCAATAGGGCCCAAACTATCAAAAACCAGCGGTTTCAATGAACACACATTTCTTGGTAGAATCATGCAGGACTGAAATTTTTGATGTTTTTCTACTCCTCTCATGAGCCCAAACAAGTCTCTAAAAGCATGAGTTTGCAACTTCTTTACTTTTGGAGAAAATTCAAAACATTCATTATTCAATAGAGCCCAATAGCAAAAATCAGGTTTTGAATGAAGAATCACATTTCTTGGTAGAATCATGCAGGATTGAAATTTTTGATGGTTTTTTACTCCTCTCAACAGCCCAAACAAGTTTCTAAAAGGATGAGTTTGCAACTACTTTACTTTTGGAGAAAATTCAAAACATTCATTATTCAATAGGGCCCAAACTATCAAAAACCAGCGGTTTCAATGAACACACATTTCTTGGTAGAATCATGCAGGACTGAAATTTTTGATGTTTTTCTACTCCTCTCATGAGCCCAAACAAGTCTCTAAAAGCATGAGTTTGCAACTACTTTACTTTTGGAGAAAATTCAAAACATTCATTATTCAATAGGGCCCAAACTATCAAAAACCAGCGGTTTCAATGAACACACATTTCTTGGTAGAATCATGCAGGACTGAAATTTTTGATGTTTTTCTACTCCTCTCATGAGCCCAAACAAGTCTCTAAAAGCATGAGTTTGCAACTACTTTACTTTTGGAGAAAATTCAAAACATTCATTATTCAATAGAGCCCAATAGCAAAAATCAGGTTTTGAATGAAGAATCACATTTCTTGGTAAAATCATGCAGGATTGAAATATTTGATGGTTTTTTACTCCTCTCAACAGCCCAAACAAGTTTCTAAAAGGATGAGTTTGCAACTACTTTACTTTTGGAGAAAATTCAAAACATTCATTATTCAATAGGGCCCAAACTATCAAAAACCAGCGGTTTCAATGAACACACATTTCTTGGTAAAATCATGCAGGACTGAAATTTTTTGATGTTTTTCTACTCCTCTCATGAGCCCAAACAAGTCTCTAAAAGCATGAGTTTGCAACTACTTTACTTTTGGAGAAAATTCAAAACATTCATTATTCAATAGAGCCCAATAGCAAAAATCAGGTTTTGAATGAAGAATCACATTTCCTGGTAGAATCATGCAGGATTGAAATTTTTGATGGTTTTTTACTCCTCTCAACAGCCCAAACAAGTTTCTAAAAGGATGAGTTTGCAACTACTTTACTTTTGGAGAAAATTCAAAACATTCATTATTCAATAGGGCCCAAACTATCAAAAACCAGCGGTTTCAATGAACACACATTTCTTGGTAGAATCATGCAGGACTGAAATTTTTGATGTTTTTCTACTCCTCTCATGAGCCCAAACAAGTCTCTAAAAGGATGAGTTTGCAACTACTTTACTTTTGGAGAAAATTCAAAACATTCATTATTCAATAGAGCCCAATAGCAAAAACCAGCGTTTTGAATGAAGAATCACATTTCTTGGTAGAATCATGCAGGATTGAAATTTTTGATGGTTTTTTACTCCTCTCAACAGCCCAAACAAGTTTCTAAAAGGATGAGTTTGTAACTACTTTACTTTTGGAGAAAATTCAAAACATTCATTATTCAATAGGGCCCAAACTATCAAAAACCAGCGGTTTGAATGAACACACATTTCTTGGTAGAATCATGCAGGACTGAAATTTTTGATGTTTTTCTACTCCTCTCATGAGCCCAAACAAGTCTCTAAAAGCATGAGTTTGCAACTACTTTACTTTTGGAGAAAATTCAAAACATTCATTACACAAAAGAGCCCAATAGCAAAAACCAGCGTTTTGAATGAAGAATCACATTTCTTGGTAGAATCATGCAGGATTGAAATTTTTGATGGTTTTTTACTCCTCTCAACAGCCCAAACAAGTTTCTAAAAGGATGAGTTTGCAACTACTTTACTTTTGGAGAAAATTCAAAACATTCATTATTCAATAGGGCCCAAACTATCAAAAACCAGCGGTTTGAATGAACACACATTTCTTGGTAGAATCATGCAGGACTGAAATTTTTGATGTTTTTCTACTCCTCTCATGAGCCCAAACAAGTCTCTAAAAGCATGAGTTTGCAACTACTTTACTTTTGGAGAAAATTCAAAACATTCATTACTCAAAAGAGCCCAATAGCAAAAACCAGCGTTTTGAATGAAGAATCACATTTCTTGGTAGAATCATGCAGGATTGAAATTTTTGATGGTTTTTTACTCCTCTCAACAGCCCAAACAAGTTTCTAAAAGGATGAGTTTGCAACTACTTTACTTTTGGAGAAAATTCAAAACATTCATTATTCAATAGGGCCCAAACAATCAAAAACCAGCGGTTTCAATGAACACACATTTCTTGGTAGAATCATGCAGGACTGAAATTTTTGATGTTTTTCTACTCCTCTCATGAGCCCAAACAAGTCTCTAAAAGCATGAGTTTGCAACTACTTTACTTTTGGAGAAAATTCAAAACATTCATTATTCAATAGAGCCCAATAGCAAAAATCAGGTTTTGAATGAAGAATCACATTTCTTGGTAAAATCATGCAGGATTGAAATTATTGATGGTTTTTTTTACTCCACTCAACAGCCCAAACAAGTTTCTAAAAGGATGAGTTTGCAACTACTTTACTTTTGGAGAAAATTCAAAACATTCATTATTCAATAGGGCCCAAACTATCAAAAACCAGCGGTTTGAATGAACACACATTTCTTGGTAGAATCATGCAGGACTGAAATTTTTGATGTTTTTCTACTCCTCTCATGAGCCCAAACAAGTCTCTAAAAGCATGAGTTTGCAACTACTTTACTTTTGGAGAAAATTCAAAACATTCATTACTCAAAAGAGCCCAATAGCAAAAACCAGCGTTTTGAATGAAGAATCACATTTCTTGGTAGAATCATGCAGGATTGAAATTTTTGATGGTTTTTTACTCCTCTCAACAGCCCAAACAAGTTTCTAAAAGGATGAGTTTGCAACTACTTTACTTTTGGAGAAAATTCAAAACATTCATTATTCAATAGGGCCCAAACTATCAAAAACCAGCGGTTTCAATGAACACACATTTCTTGGTAGAATAATGCAGGACTGAAATTTTTGATGTTTTTCTACTCCTCTCATGAGCCCAAACAAGTCTCTAAAAGCATGAGTTTGCAACTACTTTACTTTTGGAGAAAATTCAAAACATTCATTATTCAATAGAGCCCAATAGCAAAAATCAGGTTTTGAATGAAGAATCACATTTCTTGGTAGAATCATGCAGGATTGAAATTTTTGATGGTTTTTTACTCCTCTCAACAGCCCAAACAAGTTTCTAAAAGGATGAGTTTGCAACTACTTTACTTTTGGAGAAAATTCAAAACATTCATTATTCAATAGGGCCCAAACTATCAAAAACCAGCGGTTTCAATGAACACACATTTCTTGGTAGAATCATGCAGGACTGAAATTTTTGATGTTTTTCTACTCCTCTCATGAGCCCAAACAAGTCTCTAAAAGCATGAGTTTGCAACTACTTTACTTTTGGAGAAAATTCAAAACATTCATTATTCAATAGAGCCCAATAGCAAAAATCAGGTTTTGAATGAAGAATCACATTTCTTGGTAGAATCATGCAGGATTGAAATTTTTGATGGTTTTTTACTCCTCTCAACAGCCCAAACAAGTTTCTAAAAGGATGAGTTTGCAACTACTTTACTTTTGGAGAAAATTCAAAACATTCATTATTCAATAGGGCCCAAACTATCAAAAACCAGCGGTTTCAATGAACACACATTTCTTGGTAGAATCATGCAGGACTGAAATTTTTGATGTTTTTCTACTCCTCTCATGAGCCCAAACAAGTCTCTAAAAGCATGAGTTTGCAACTACTTTACTTTTGGAGAAAATTCAAAACATTCATTATTCAATAGAGCCCAATAGCAAAAATCAGGTTTTGAATGAAGAATCACATTTCTTGGTAAAATCATGCAGGATTGAAATTTTTGATGGTTTTTTACTCCTCTCAACAGCCCAAACAAGTTTCTAAAAGGATGAGTTTGCAACTACTTTACTTTTGGAGAAAATTCAAAACATTCATTATTCAATAGGGCCCAAACTATCAAAAACCAGCGGTTTCAATGAACACACATTTCTTGGTAGAATCATGCAGGACTGAAATTTTTGATGTTTTTCTACTCCTCTCATGAGCCCAAACAAGTCTCTAAAAGCATGAGTTTGCAACTACTTTACTTTTGGAGAAAATTCAAAACATTCATTATTCAATAGAGCCCAATAGCAAAAATCAGGTTTTGAATGAAGAATCACATTTCTTGGTAGAATCATGCAGGATTGAAATTTTTGATGGTTTTTTACTCCTCTCAACAGCCCAAACAAGTTTCTAAAAGGATGAGTTTGCAACTACTTTACTTTTGGAGAAAATTCAAAACATTCATTATTCAATAGGGCCCAAACTATCAAAAACCAGCGGTTTCAATGAACACACATTTCTTGGTAGAATCATGCAGGACTGAAATTTTTGATGTTTTTCTACTCCTCTCATGAGCCCAAACAAGTCTCTAAAAGCATGAGTTTGCAACTACTTTACTTTTGGAGAAAATTCAAAACATTCATTATTCAATAGGGCCCAAACTATCAAAAACCAGCGGTTTCAATGAACACACATTTCTTGGTAGAATCATGCAGGACTGAAATTTTTGATGTTTTTCTACTCCTCTCATGAGCCCAAACAAGTCTCTAAAAGCATGAGTTTGCAACTACTTTACTTTTGGAGAAAATTCAAAACATTCATTACTCAAAAGAGCCCAATAGCAAAAACCAGCGTTTTGAATGAAGAATCACATTTCTTGGTAGAATCATGCAGGATTGAAATTTTTGATGGTTTTTTACTCCTCTCAACAGCCCAAACAAGTTTCTAAAAGGATGAGTTTGCAACTACTTTACTTTTGGAGAAAATTCAAAACATTCATTATTCAATAGGGCCCAAACTATCAAAAACCAGCGGTTTCAATGAACACACATTTCTTGGTAGAATCATGCAGGACTGAAATTTTTGATGTTTTTCTACTCCTCTCATGAGCCCAAACAAGTCTCTAAAAGCATGAGTTTGCAACTACTTTACTTTTGGAGAAAATTCAAAACATTCATTATTCAATAGAGCCCAATAGCAAAAATCAGGTTTTGAATGAAGAATCACATTTCTTGGTAGAATCATGCAGGATTGAAATTTTTGATGGTTTTTTACTCCTCTCAACAGCCCAAACAAGTTTCTAAAAGGATGAGTTTGCAACTACTTTACTTTTGGAGAAAATTCAAAACATTCATTATTCAATAGGGCCCAAACTATCAAAAACCAGCGGTTTCAATGAACACACATTTCTTGGTAGAATCATGCAGGACTGAAATTTTTGATGTTTTTCTACTCCTCTCATGAGCCCAAACAAGTCTCTAAAAGCATGAGTTTGCAACTACTTTACTTTTGGAGAAAATTCAAAACATTCATTATTCAATAGGGCCCAAACTATCAAAAACCAGCGGTTTCAATGAACACACATTTCTTGGTAGAATCATGCAGGACTGAAATTTTTGATGTTTTTCTACTCCTCTCATGAGCCCAAACAAGTCTCTAAAAGCATGAGTTTGCAAATACTTTACTTTTGGAGAAAATTCAAAACATTCATTACTCAAAAGAGCCCAATAGCAAAAACCAGCGTTTTGAATGAAGAATCACATTTCTTGGTAGAATCATGCAGGATTGAAATTTTTGATGGTTTTTTACTCCTCTCAACAGCCCAAACAAGTTTCTAAAAGGATGAGTTTGCAACTACTTTACTTTTGGAGAAAATTCAAAACATTCATTATTCAATAGGGCCCAAACTATCAAAAACCAGCGGTTTCAATGAACACACATTTCTTGGTAGAATCATGCAGGACTGAAATTTTTGATGTTTTTCTACTCCTCTCATGAGCCCAAACAAGTCTCTAAAAGCATGAGTTTGCAACTACTTTACTTTTGGAGAAAATTCAAAACATTCATTATTCAATAGAGCCCAATAGCAAAAATCAGGTTTTGAATGAAGAATCACATTTCTTGGTAGAATCATGCAGGATTGAAATTTTTGATGGTTTTTTACTCCTCTCAACAGCCCAAACAAGTTTCTAAAAGGATGAGTTTGCAACTACTTTACTTTTGGAGAAAATTCAAAACATTCATTATTCAATAGGGCCCAAACTATCAAAAACCAGCGGTTTCAATGAACACACATTTCTTGGTAGAATCATGCAGGACTGAAATTTTTGATGTTTTTCTACTCCTCTCATGAGCCCAAACAAGTCTCTAAAAGCATGAGTTTGCAACTACTTTACTTTTGGAGAAAATTCAAAACATTCATTATTCAATAGAGCCCAATAGCAAAAATCAGGTTTTGAATGAAGAATCACATTTCTTGGTAAAATCATGCAGGATTGAAATTTTTGATGGTTTTTTACTCCTCTCAACAGCCCAAACAAGTTTCTAAAAGGATGAGTTTGCAACTACTTTACTTTTGGAGAAAATTCAAAACATTCATTATTCAATAGGGCCCAAACTATCAAAAACCAGCGGTTTCAATGAACACACATTTCTTGGTAGAATCATGCAGGACTGAAATTTTTGATGTTTTTCTACTCCTCTCATGAGCCCAAACAAGTCTCTAAAAGCATGAGTTTGCAACTTCTTTACTTTTGGAGAAAATTCAAAACATTCATTATTCAATAGAGCCCAATAGCAAAAATCAGGTTTTGAATGAAGAATCACATTTCTTGGTAGAATCATGCAGGATTGAAATTTTTGATGGTTTTTTACTCCTCTCAACAGCCCAAACAAGTTTCTAAAAGGATGAGTTTGCAACTACTTTACTTTTGGAGAAAATTCAAAACATTCATTATTCAATAGGGCCCAAACTATCAAAAACCAGCGGTTTCAATGAACACACATTTCTTGGTAGAATCATGCAGGACTGAAATTTTTGATGTTTTTCTACTCCTCTCATGAGCCCAAACAAGTCTCTAAAAGCATGAGTTTGCAACTACTTTACTTTTGGAGAAAATTCAAAACATTCATTATTCAATAGGGCCCAAACTATCAAAAACCAGCGGTTTCAATGAACACACATTTCTTGGTAGAATCATGCAGGACTGAAATTTTTGATGTTTTTCTACTCCTCTCATGAGCCCAAACAAGTCTCTAAAAGCATGAGTTTGCAACTACTTTACTTTTGGAGAAAATTCAAAACATTCATTATTCAATAGAGCCCAATAGCAAAAATCAGGTTTTGAATGAAGAATCACATTTCTTGGTAAAATCATGCAGGATTGAAATATTTGATGGTTTTTTACTCCTCTCAACAGCCCAAACAAGTTTCTAAAAGGATGAGTTTGCAACTACTTTACTTTTGGAGAAAATTCAAAACATTCATTATTCAATAGGGCCCAAACTATCAAAAACCAGCGGTTTCAATGAACACACATTTCTTGGTAAAATCATGCAGGACTGAAATTTTTTGATGTTTTTCTACTCCTCTCATGAGCCCAAACAAGTCTCTAAAAGCATGAGTTTGCAACTACTTTACTTTTGGAGAAAATTCAAAACATTCATTATTCAATAGAGCCCAATAGCAAAAATCAGGTTTTGAATGAAGAATCACATTTCCTGGTAGAATCATGCAGGATTGAAATTTTTGATGGTTTTTTACTCCTCTCAACAGCCCAAACAAGTTTCTAAAAGGATGAGTTTGCAACTACTTTACTTTTGGAGAAAATTCAAAACATTCATTATTCAATAGGGCCCAAACTATCAAAAACCAGCGGTTTCAATGAACACACATTTCTTGGTAGAATCATGCAGGACTGAAATTTTTGATGTTTTTCTACTCCTCTCATGAGCCCAAACAAGTCTCTAAAAGGATGAGTTTGCAACTACTTTACTTTTGGAGAAAATTCAAAACATTCATTATTCAATAGAGCCCAATAGCAAAAACCAGCGTTTTGAATGAAGAATCACATTTCTTGGTAGAATCATGCAGGATTGAAATTTTTGATGGTTTTTTACTCCTCTCAACAGCCCAAACAAGTTTCTAAAAGGATGAGTTTGTAACTACTTTACTTTTGGAGAAAATTCAAAACATTCATTATTCAATAGGGCCCAAACTATCAAAAACCAGCGGTTTGAATGAACACACATTTCTTGGTAGAATCATGCAGGACTGAAATTTTTGATGTTTTTCTACTCCTCTCATGAGCCCAAACAAGTCTCTAAAAGCATGAGTTTGCAACTACTTTACTTTTGGAGAAAATTCAAAACATTCATTACACAAAAGAGCCCAATAGCAAAAACCAGCGTTTTGAATGAAGAATCACATTTCTTGGTAGAATCATGCAGGATTGAAATTTTTGATGGTTTTTTACTCCTCTCAACAGCCCAAACAAGTTTCTAAAAGGATGAGTTTGCAACTACTTTACTTTTGGAGAAAATTCAAAACATTCATTATTCAATAGGGCCCAAACTATCAAAAACCAGCGGTTTGAATGAACACACATTTCTTGGTAGAATCATGCAGGACTGAAATTTTTGATGTTTTTCTACTCCTCTCATGAGCCCAAACAAGTCTCTAAAAGCATGAGTTTGCAACTACTTTACTTTTGGAGAAAATTCAAAACATTCATTACTCAAAAGAGCCCAATAGCAAAAACCAGCGTTTTGAATGAAGAATCACATTTCTTGGTAGAATCATGCAGGATTGAAATTTTTGATGGTTTTTTACTCCTCTCAACAGCCCAAACAAGTTTCTAAAAGGATGAGTTTGCAACTACTTTACTTTTGGAGAAAATTCAAAACATTCATTATTCAATAGGGCCCAAACAATCAAAAACCAGCGGTTTCAATGAACACACATTTCTTGGTAGAATCATGCAGGACTGAAATTTTTGATGTTTTTCTACTCCTCTCATGAGCCCAAACAAGTCTCTAAAAGCATGAGTTTGCAACTACTTTACTTTTGGAGAAAATTCAAAACATTCATTATTCAATAGAGCCCAATAGCAAAAATCAGGTTTTGAATGAAGAATCACATTTCTTGGTAAAATCATGCAGGATTGAAATTATTGATGGTTTTTTTTACTCCACTCAACAGCCCAAACAAGTTTCTAAAAGGATGAGTTTGCAACTACTTTACTTTTGGAGAAAATTCAAAACATTCATTATTCAATAGGGCCCAAACTATCAAAAACCAGCGGTTTGAATGAACACACATTTCTTGGTAGAATCATGCAGGACTGAAATTTTTGATGTTTTTCTACTCCTCTCATGAGCCCAAACAAGTCTCTAAAAGCATGAGTTTGCAACTACTTTACTTTTGGAGAAAATTCAAAACATTCATTACTCAAAAGAGCCCAATAGCAAAAACCAGCGTTTTGAATGAAGAATCACATTTCTTGGTAGAATCATGCAGGATTGAAATTTTTGATGGTTTTTTACTCCTCTCAACAGCCCAAACAAGTTTCTAAAAGGATGAGTTTGCAACTACTTTACTTTTGGAGAAAATTCAAAACATTCATTATTCAATAGGGCCCAAACTATCAAAAACCAGCGGTTTCAATGAACACACATTTCTTGGTAGAATAATGCAGGACTGAAATTTTTGATGTTTTTCTACTCCTCTCATGAGCCCAAACAAGTCTCTAAAAGCATGAGTTTGCAACTACTTTACTTTTGGAGAAAATTCAAAACATTCATTATTCAATAGAGCCCAATAGCAAAAATCAGGTTTTGAATGAAGAATCACATTTCTTGGTAGAATCATGCAGGATTGAAATTTTTGATGGTTTTTTACTCCTCTCAACAGCCCAAACAAGTTTCTAAAAGGATGAGTTTGCAACTACTTTACTTTTGGAGAAAATTCAAAACATTCATTATTCAATAGGGCCCAAACTATCAAAAACCAGCGGTTTCAATGAACACACATTTCTTGGTAGAATCATGCAGGACTGAAATTTTTGATGTTTTTCTACTCCTCTCATGAGCCCAAACAAGTCTCTAAAAGCATGAGTTTGCAACTACTTTACTTTTGGAGAAAATTCAAAACATTCATTATTCAATAGAGCCCAATAGCAAAAATCAGGTTTTGAATGAAGAATCACATTTCTTGGTAAAATCATGCAGGATTGAAATTTTTGATGGTTTTTTACTCCTCTCAACAGCCCAAACAAGTTTCTAAAAGGATGAGTTTGCAACTACTTTACTTTTGGAGAAAATTCAAAACATTCATTATTCAATAGGGCCCAAACTATCAAAAACCAGCGATTTGAATGAACACACATTTCTTGGTAGAATCATGCAGGACTGAAATTTTTGATGTTTTTCTACTCCTCTCATGAGCCCAAACAAGTCTCTAAAAGCATGAGTTTGCAACTACTTTACTTTTGGAGAAAATTCAAAACATTCATTACTCAAAAGAGCCCAATAGCAAAAACCAGCGTTTTGAATGAAGAATCACATTTCTTGGTAGAATCATGCAGGATTGAAATTTTTGATGGTTTTTTACTCCTCTCAACAGCCCAAACAAGTTTCTAAAAGGATGAGTTTGCAACTACTTTACTTTTGGAGAAAATTCAAAACATTCATTATTCAATAGGGCCCAAACTGTCAAAAAACAGAGGTTTCAATGAACACACATTTCTTGGTAGAATCATGCAGGACTGAAATTTTTGATGTTTTTCTACTCCTCTCATGAGCCCAAACAAGTCTCTAAAAGCATGAGTTTGCAACTACTTTACTTTTGGAGAAAATTCAAAACATTCATTATTCAATAGAGCCCAATAGCAAAAATCAGGTTTTGAATGAAGAATCACATTTCTTGGTAGAATCATGCAGGATTGAAATTTTTGATGGTTTTTTACTCCTCTCAACAGCCCAAACAAGTTTCTAAAAGGATGAGTTTGCAACTACTTTACTTTTGGAGAAAATTCAAAACATTCATTATTCAATAGGGCCCAAACTATCAAAAACCAGCGGTTTCAATGAACACACATTTCTTGGTAGAATCATGCAGGACTGAAATTTTTGATGTTTTTCTACTCCTCTCATGAGCCCAAACAAGTCTCTAAAAGCATGAGTTTGCAACTACTTTACTTTTGGAGAAAATTCAAAACATTCATTATTCAATAGAGCCCAATAGCAAAAATCAGGTTTTGAATGAAGAATCACATTTCTTGGTAAAATCATGCAGGATTGAAATTTTTGATGGTTTTTTACTCCTCTCAACAGCCCAAACAAGTTTCTAAAAGGATGAGTTTGCAACTACTTTACTTTTGGAGAAAATTCAAAACATTCATTATTCAATAGGGCCCAAACTATCAAAAACCAGCGGTTTCAATGAACACACATTTCTTGGTAGAATCATGCAGGACTGAAATTTTTGATGTTTTTCTACTCCTCTCATGAGCCCAAACAAGTCTCTAAAAGCATGAGTTTGCAACTACTTTACTTTTGGAGAAAATTCAAAACATTCATTATTCAATAGAGCCCAATAGCAAAAATCAGGTTTTGAATGAAGAATCACATTTCTTGGTAGAATCATGCAGGATTGAAATTTTTGATGGTTTTTTACTCCTCTCAACAGCCCAAACAAGTTTCTAAAAGGATGAGTTTGCAACTACTTTACTTTTGGAGAAAATTCAAAACATTCATTATTCAATAGGGCCCAAACTATCAAAAACCAGCGGTTTCAATGAACACACATTTCTTGGTAGAATCATGCAGGACTGAAATTTTTGATGTTTTTCTACTCCTCTCATGAGCCCAAACAAGTCTCTAAAAGCATGAGTTTGCAACTACTTTACTTTTGGAGAAAATTCAAAACATTTATTATTCAATAGGGCCCAAACTATCAAAAACCAGCGGTTTCAATGAACACACATTTCTTGGTAGAATCATGCAGGACTGAAATTTTTGATGTTTTTCTACTCCTCTCATGAGCCCAAACAAGTCTCTAAAAGCATGAGTTTGCAACTACTTTACTTTTGGAGAAAATTCAAAACATTCATTATTCAATAGAGCCCAATAGCAAAAATCAGGTTTTGAATGAAGAATCACATTTCTTGGTAAAATCATGCAGGATTGAAATTTTTGATGGTTTTTTACTCCTCTCAACAGCCCAAACAAGTTTCTAAAAGGATGAGTTTGCAACTACTTTACTTTTGGAGAAAATTCAAAACATTCATTATTCAATAGGGCCCAAACTATCAAAAACCAGCGGTTTCAATGAACACACATTTCTTGGTAGAATCATGCAGGACTGAAATTTTTGATGTTTTTCTACTCCTCTCATGAGCCCAAACAAGTCTCTAAAAGCATGAGTTTGCAACTACTTGACTTTTGGAGAAAATTCAAAACATTCATTATTCAATAGAGCCCAATAGCAAAAATCAGGTTTTGAATGAAGAATCACATTTCTTGGTAAAATCATGCAGGATTGAAATTTTTGATGGTTTTTTACTCCTCTCAACAGCCCAAACAAGTTTCTAAAAGGATGAGTTTGCAGCTACTTTACTTTTGGAGAAAATTCAAAACATTCATTATTCAATAGGGCCCAAACTATCAAAAACCAGCGGTTTCAATGAACACACATTTCTTGGTAGAATCATGCAGGACTGAAATTTTTGATGTTTTTCTACTACTCTCATGAGCCCAAACAAGTCCCTAAAAGCATGAGTTTGCAACTACTTTACTTTTGGAGAAAATTCAAAACATTGATTACTCAAAAGAGCCCAATAGCAAAAACCAGCGTTTTGAATGAAGAATCACATTTCTTGGTAGAATCATGCAGGATTGAAATTTTTGATGGTTTTTTACTCCTCTCAACAGCCCAAACAAGTTTCTAAAAGGATGAGTTTGCAACTACTTTACTTTTGGAGAAAATTCAAAACATTCATTATTCAATAGGGCCCAAAATATCAAAAACCAGCGGTTTTAATGAACACACATTTCTTGGTAGAATCGTGCAGGACTGAAATTTTTGATGTTTTTCTACTCCTCTCATGAGCCCAAACAAGTCTCTAAAAGGATGAGTTTGCAACTACTTTACTTTTGGAGAAAATTCAAAACATTCATTATTCAATAGAGCCCAATAGCAAAAACCAGCGTTTTGAATGAAGAATCACATTTCTTGGTAGAATCATGCAGGATTGAAATTTTTGATGGTTTTTTACTCCTCTCAACAGCCCAAACAAGTTTCTAAAAGGATGAGTTTGTAACTACTTTACTTTTGGAGAAAATTCAAAACATTCATTATTCAATAGGGCCCAAACTATCAAAAACCAGCGGTTTGAATGAACACACATTTCTTGGTAGAATCATGCAGGACTGAAATTTTTGATGTTTTTCTACTCCTCTCATGAGCCCAAACAAGTCTCTAAAAGCATGAGTTTGCAACTACTTTACTTTTGGAGAAAATTCAAAACATTCATTATTCAATAGAGCCCAATAGCAAAAATCAGGTTTTGAATGAAGAATCACATTTCTTGGTAAAATCATGCAGGATTGAAATTATTGATGGTTTTTTACTCCTCTCAACAGCCCAAACAAGTTTCTAAAAGGATGAGTTTGCAACTACTTTACTTTTGGAGAAAATTCAAAACATTCATTATTCAATAGGGCCCAAACTATCAAAAACCAGCGGTTTGAATGAACACACATTTCTTGGTAGAATCATGCAGGACTGAAATTTTTGATGTTTTTCTACTCCTCTCATGAGCCCAAACAAGTCTCTAAAAGCATGAGTTTGCAACTACTTTACTTTTGGAGAAAATTCAAAACATTCATTACTCAAAAGAGCCCAATAGCAAAAACCAGCGTTTTGAATGAAGAATCACATTTCTTGGTAGAATCATGCAGGATTGAAATTTTTGATGGTTTTTTACTCCTCTCAACAGCCCAAACAAGTTTCTAAAAGGATGAGTTTGCAACTACTTTACTTTTGGAGAAAATTCAAAACATTCATTATTCAATAGGGCCCAAACTATCAAAAACCAGCGGTTTCAATGAACACACATTTCTTGGTAGAATCATGCAGGACTGAAATTTTTGATGTTTTTCTACTCCTCTCATGAGCCCAAACAAGTCTCTAAAAGCATGAGTTTGCAACTACTTTACTTTTGGAGAAAATTCAAAACATTTATTATTCAATAGAGCCCAATAGCAAAAATCAGGTTTTGAATGAAGAATCACATTTCTTGGTAGAATCATGCAGGATTGAAATTTTTGATGGTTTTTACTCCTCTCAACAGCCCAAACAAGTTTCTAAAAGGATGAGTTTGCAACTACTTTACTTTTGGAGAAAATTCAAAACATTCATTATTCAATAGGGCCCAAACTATCAAAAACCAGCGGTTTCAATGAACACACATTTCTTGGTAGAATCATGCAGGACTGAAATTTTTGATGTTTTTCTACTCCTCTCATGAGCCCAAACAAGTCTCTAAAAGCATGAGTTTGCAACTACTTTACTTTTGGAGAAAATTCAAAACATTCATTACTCAAAAGAGCCCAATAGCAAAAACCAGCGTTTTGAATGAAGAATCACATTTCTTGGTAAAATCATGCAGGATTGAAATTTTTGATGGTTTTTTACTCCTCTCAACAGCCCAAACAAGTTTCTAAAAGGATGAGTTTGCAACTACTTTACTTTTGGAGAAAATTCAAAACATTCATTATTCAATAGGGCCCAAACTATCAAAAACCAGCGGTTTCAATGAACACACATTTCTTGGTAGAATCATGCAGGACTGAAATTTTTGATGTTTTTCTACTACTCTCATGAGCCCAAACAAGTCCCTAAAAGCATGAGTTTGCAACTACTTTACTTTTGGAGAAAATTCAAAACATTCATTACTCAAAAGAGCCCAATAGCAAAAACCAGCGTTTTGAATGAAGAATCACATTTCTTGGTAGAATCATGCAGGATTGAAATTTTTGATGGTTTTTTACTCCTCTCAACAGCCCAAACAAGTTTCTAAAAGGATGAGTTTGCAACTACTTTACTTTTGGAGAAAATTCAAAACATTCATTATTCAATAGGGCCCAAAATATCAAAAACCAGCGGTTTGAATGAACACACATTTCTTGGTAGAATCGTGCAGGACTGAAATTTTTGATGTTTTTCTACTCCTCTCATGAGCCCAAACAAGTCTCTAAAAGGATGAGTTTGCAACTACTTTACTTTTGGAGAAAATTCAAAACATTCATTATTCAATAGAGCCCAATAGCAAAAACCAGCGTTTTGAATGAAGAATCACATTTCTTGGTAGAATCATGCAGGATTGAAATTTTTGATGGTTTTTTACTCCTCTCAACAGCCCAAACAAGTTTCTAAAAGGATGAGTTTGTAACTACTTTACTTTTGGAGAAAATTCAAAACATTCATTATTCAATAGGGCCCAAACTATCAAAAACCAGCGGTTTGAATGAACACACATTTCTTGGTAGAATCATGCAGGACTGAAATTTTTGATGTTTTTCTACTCCTCTCATGAGCCCAAACAAGTCTCTAAAAGCATGAGTTTGCAACTACTTTACTTTTGGAGAAAATTCAAAACATTCATTACTCAAAAGAGCCCAATAGCAAAAACCAGCGTTTTGAATGAAGAATCACATTTCTTGGTAGAATCATGCAGGATTGAAATTTTTGATGGTTTTTTACTCCTCTCAACAGCCCAAACAAGTTTCTAAAAGGATGAGTTTGCAACTACTTTACTTTTGGAGAAAATTCAAAACATTCATTATTCAATAGGGCCCAAACTATCAAAAACCAGCGGTTTGAATGAACACACATTTCTTGGTAGAATCATGCAGGACTGAAATTTTTGATGTTTTTCTACTCCTCTCATGAGCCCAAACAAGTCTCTAAAAGCATGAGTTTGCAACTACTTTACTTTTGGAGAAAATTCAAAACATTCATTATTCAATAGAGCCCAATAGCAAAAATCAGGTTTTGAATGAAGAATCACATTTCTTGGTAAAATCATGCAGGATTGAAATTATTGATGGTTTTTTTTACTCCTCTCAACAGCCCAAACAAGTTTCTAAAAGGATGAGTTTGCAACTACTTTACTTTTGGAGAAAATTCAAAACATTCATTATTCAATAGGGCCCAAACTATCAAAAACCAGCGGTTTGAATGAACACACATTTCTTGGTAGAATCATGCAGGACTGAAATTTTTGATGTTTTTCTACTCCTCTCATGAGCCCAAACAAGTCTCTAAAAGCATGAGTTTGCAACTACTTTACTTTTGGAGAAAATTCAAAACATTCATTACTCAAAAGAGCCCAATAGCAAAAACCAGCGTTTTGAATGAAGAATCACATTTCTTGGTAGAATCATGCAGGATTGAAATTTTTGATGGTTTTTTACTCCTCTCAACAGCCCAAACAAGTTTCTAAAAGGATGAGTTTGCAACTACTTTACTTTTGGAGAAAATTCAAAACATTCATTATTCAATAGGGCCCAAACTATCAAAAACCAGCGGTTTCAATGAACACACATTTCTTGGTAGAATCATGCAGGACTGAAATTTTTGATGTTTTTCTACTCCTCTCATGAGCCCAAACAAGTCTCTAAAAGCATGAGTTTGCAACTACTTTACTTTTGGAGAAAATTCAAAACATTTATTATTCAATAGAGCCCAATAGCAAAAATCAGGTTTTGAATGAAGAATCACATTTCTTGGTAGAATCATGCAGGATTGAAATTTTTGATGGTTTTTTACTCCTCTCAACAGCCCAAACAAGTTTCTAAAAGGATGAGTTTGCAACTACTTTACTTTTGGAGAAAATTCAAAACATTCATTATTCAATAGGGCCCAAACTATCAAAAACCAGCGGTTTCAATGAACACACATTTCTTGGTAGAATCATGCAGGACTGAAATTTTTGATGTTTTTCTACTCCTCTCATGAGCCCAATCAAGTCTCTAAAAGCATGAGTTTGCAACTACTTTACTTTTGGAGAAAATTCAAAACATTCATTACTCAAAAGAGCCCAATAGCAAAAACCAGCGTTTTGAATGAAGAATCACATTTCTTGGTAGAATCATGCAGGATTGAAATTTTTGATGGTTTTTTACTCCTCTCAACAGCCCAAACAAGTTTCTAAAAGGATGAGTTTGCAACTACTTTACTTTTGGAGAAAATTCAAAACATTCATTATTCAATAGGGCCCAAACTATCAAAAACCAGCGGTTTCAATGAACACACATTTCTTGGTAGAATCATGCAGGACTGAAATTTTTGATGTTTTTCTACTCCTCTCATGAGCCCAAACAAGTCTCTAAAAGCATGAGTTTGCAACTACTTTACTTTTGGAGAAAATTCAAAATATTCACTATTCAATAGAGCCCAATAGCAAAAATCAGGTTTTGAATGAAGAATCACATTTCTTGGTAAAATCATGCAGGATTGAAATTTTTGATGGTTTTTTACTCCTCTCAACAGCCCAAACAAGTTTCTAAAAGGATGAGTTTGCAACTACTTTACTTTTGGAGAAAATTCAAAACATTCATTATTCAATAGGGCCCAATCTATCAAAAACCAGCGGTTTGAATGAACACACATTTCTTGGTAGAATCATGCAGGACTGAAATTTTTGATGTTTTTCTACTCCGCTCATGAGCCCAAACAAGTCTCTAAAAGCATGAGTTTGCAACTACTTTACTTTTGGAGAAAATTCAAAACATTCATTATTCAATAGAGCCCAATAGCAAAAATCAGGTTTTGAATGAAGAATCACATTTCTTGGTAAAATCATGCAGGATTGAAATTTTTGATGGTTTTTTACTCCTCTCAACAGCCCAAACAAGTTTCTAAAAGGATGAGTTTGCAACTACTTTACTTTTGGAGAAAATTCAAAACATTCATTATTCAATAGGGCCCAAACTATCAAAAACCAGTGGTTTGAATGAACACACATTTCTTGGTAGAATCATGCAGGACTGAAATTTTTGATGTTTTTCTACTCCTCTCATGAGCCCAAACAAGTCTCTAAAAGCATGAGTTTGCAACTACTTTACTTTTGGAGAAAATTCAAAACATTCATTATTCAATAGAGCCCAATAGCAAAAATCAGGTTTTGAATGAAGAATCACATTTCTTGGTAGAATCATGCAGGATTGAAATTTTTGATGGTTTTTTACTCCTCTCAACAGCCCAAACAAGTTTCTAAAAGGATGAGTTTGCAACTACTTTACTTTTGGAGAAAATTCAAAACATTCATTATTCAATAGGGCCCAAACTTTCAAAAACCAGCGGTTTCAATGAACACACATTTCTTGGTAGAATCATGCAGGACTGAAATTTTTGATGTTTTTCTACTCCTCTCATGAGCCCAAACAAGTCTCTAAAAGCATGAGTTCGCAACTACTTTACTTTTGGAGAAAATTCAAAACATTCATTATTCAATAGGGCCCAAACTATCAAAAACCAGCGGTTTCAATAAACACACATTTCTTGGTAGAATCATGCAGGACTGAAATTTTTGATGTTTTTCTACTCCTCTCATGAGCCCAAACAAGTCTCTAAAAGCATGAGTTTGCAACTACTTTACTTTTGGAGAAAATTCAAAACATTCATTATTCAATAGAGCCCAATAGCAAAAATCAGGTTTTGAATGAAGAATCACATTTCTTGGTAAAATCATGCAGGATTGAAATTTTTGATGGTTTTTTACTCCTCTCAACAGCCCAAACAAGTTTCTAAAAGGATGAGTTTGCAACTACTTTACTTTTGGAGAAAATTCAAAACATTCATTATTCAATAGGGCCCAAACTATCAAAAACCAGCGGTTTCAATGAACACACATTTCTTGGTAGAATCATGCAGGACTGAAATTTTTGATGTTTTTCTACTCCTCTCATGAGCCCAAACAAGTCTCTAAAAGCATGAGTTTGCAACTACTTTACTTTTGGAGAAAATTCAAAACATTCATTATTCAATAGAGCCCAATAGCAAAAATCAGGTTTTGAATGAAGAATCACATTTCTTGGTAAAATCATGCAGGATTGAAATTTTTGATGGTTTTTTACTCCTCTCCACAGCCCAAACAAGTTTCTAAAAGGATGAGTTTGCAACTACTTTACTTTTGGAGAAAATTCAAAACATTCATTATTCAATAGGGCCCAAACTATCAAAAACCAGCGGTTTCAATGAACACACATTTCTTGGTAGAATCATGCAGGACTGAAATTTTTGATGTTTTTCTACTCCTCTCATGAGCCCAAACAAGTCTCTAAAAGCATGAGTTTGCAACTACTTTACTTTTGGAGAAAATTCAAAACATTCATTATTCAATAGAGCCCAATAGCAAAAATCAGGTTTTGAATGAAGAATCACATTTCTTGGTAGAATCATGCAGGATTGAAATTTTTGATGGTTTTTTACTCCTCTCAACAGCCCAAACAAGTTTCTAAAAGGATGAGTTTGCAACTACTTTACTTTTGGAGAAAATTCAAAACATTCATTATTCAATAGGGCCCAAACTATCAAAAACCAGCGGTTTGAATGAACACACATTTCTTGGTAGAATCATGCAGGACTGAAATTTTTGATGTTTTTCTACTCATCTCATGAGCCCAAACAAGTCTCTAAAAGCATGAGTTTGCAACTACTTTACTTTTGGAGAAAATTCAAAACATTCATTACTCAAAAGAGCCCAATAGCAAAAACCAGCGTTTTGAATGAAGAATCACATTTCTTGGTAGAATCATGCAGGATTGAAATTTTTGATGGTTTTTTACTCCTCTCAACAGCCCAAACAAGTTTCTAAAAGGATGAGTTTGCAACTACTTTACTTTTGGAGAAAATTCAAAACATTCATTATTCAATAGGGCCCAAACTATCAAAAACCAGCGGTTTCAATGAACACACATTTCTTGGTAGAATCATGCAGGACTGAAATTTTTGATGTTTTTCTACTCCTCTCATGAGCCCAAACAAGTCTCTAAAAGCATGAGTTTGCAACTACTTGACTTTTGGAGAAAATTCAAAACATTCATTATTCAATAGAGCCCAATAGCAAAAATCAGGTTTTGAATGAAGAATCACATTTCTTTGTAGAATCATGCAGGATTGAAATTTTTGATGGTTTTTTACTCCTCTCAACAGCCCAAACAAGTTTCTAAAAGGATGAGTTTGTAACTACTTTACTTTTGGAGAAAATTCAAAACATTCATTATTCAATAGGGCCCAAACTATCAAAAACCAGCGGTTTCAATGAACACACATTTCTTGGTAGAATCATGCAGGACTGAAATTTTTGATGTTTTTCTACTCCTCTCATGAGCCCAAACAAGTCCCTAAAAGCATGAGTTTGCAACTACTTTACTTTTGGAGAAAATTCAAAACATTCATTACTCAAAAGAGCCCAATAGCAAAAACCAGCGTTTTGAATGAAGAATCACATTTCTTGGTAGAATCATGCAGGATTGAAATTTTTGATGGTGTTTTACTCCTCTCAACAGCCCAAACAAGTTTCTAAAAGGATGAGTTTGCAACTACTTTACTTTTGGAGAAAATTCAAAACATTCATTATTCAATAGGGCCCAAACTATCAAAAACCAGCGGTTTCAATGAACACACATTTCTTGGTAAAATCATGCAGGACTGAAATTTTTGATGTTTTTCTACTCCTCTCATGAGCCCAAACAAGTCTCTAAAAGCATGAGTTTGCAACTACTTTACTTTTGGAGAAAATTCAAAACATTCATTATTCAATAGAGCCCAATAGCAAAAATCAGGTTTTGAATGAAGAATCACATTTCTTGGTAGAATCATGCAGGATTGAAATTTTTGATGGTTTTTTACTCCTCTCAACAGCCCAAACAAGTTTCTAAAAGGATGAGTTTGCAACTACTTTACTTTTGGAGAAAATTCAAAACATTCATTATTCAATAGGGCCCAAACTATCAAAAACCAGCGGTTTCAATGAACACACATTTCTTGGTAGAATCATGCAGGACTGAAATTTTTGATGTTTTTCTACTCCTCTCATGAGCCCAAACAAGTCTCTAAAAGCATGAGTTTGCAACTACTTTACTTTTGGAGAAAATTCAAAACATTCATTATTCAATAGAGCCCAATAGCAAAAATCAGGTTTTGAATGAAGAATCACATTTCTTGGTAGAATCATGCAGGATTGAAATTTTTGATGGTTTTTTACTCCTCTCAACAGCCCAAACAAGTTTCTAAAAGGATGAGTTTGCAACTACTTTACTTTTGGAGAAAATTCAAAACATTCATTATTCAATAGGGCCCAAACTATCAAAAACCAGCGGTTTCAATGAACACACATTTCTTGGTAGAATCATGCAGGACTGAAATTTTTGATGTTTTTCTACTCCTCTCATGAGCCCAAACAAGTCTCTAAAAGCATGAGTTTGCAACTACTTTACTTTTGGAGAAAATTCAAAACATTCATTATTCAATAGAGCCCAATAGCAAAAATCAGGTTTTGAATGAAGAATCACATTTCTTGGTAAAATCATGCAGGATTGAAATTTTTGATGGTTTTTTACTCCTCTCAACAGCCCAAACAAGTTTCTAAAAGGATGAGTTTGCAACTACTTTACTTTTGGAGAAAATTCAAAACATTCATTATTCAATAGGGCCCAAACTATCAAAAACCAGCGGTTTGAATGAACACACATTTCTTGGTAGAATCATGCAGGACTGAAATTTTTGATGTTTTTCTACTCCTCTCATCAGCCCAAACAAGTCTCTAAAAGCATGAGTTTGCAACTACTTTACTTTTGGAGAAAATTCAAAACATTCATTACTCAAAAGAGCCCAATAGCAAAAACCAGCGTTTTGAATGAAGAATCACATTTCTTGGTAGAATCATGCAGGATTGAAATTTTTGATGGTTTTTTACTCCTCTCAACAGCCCAAACAAGTTTCTAAAAGGATGAGTTTGCAACTACTTTACTTTTGGAGAAAATTCAAAACATTCATTATTCAATAGGGCCCAAACTATCAAAAACCAGCGGTTTCAATGAACACACATTTCTTGGTAGAATCATGCAGGACTGAAATTATTGATGTTTTTCTACTCCTCTCATGAGCCCAAACAAGTCTCTAAAAGCATGAGTTTGCAACTACTTTACTTTTGGAGAAAATTCAAAACATTCATTATTCAATAGAGCCCAATAGCAAAAATCAGGTTTTGAATGAAGAATCACATTTCTTGGTAGAATCATGCAGGATTGAAATTTTTGATGGTTTTTTACTCCTCTCAACAGCCCAAACAAGTTTCTAAAAGGATGAGTTTGCAACTACTTTACTTTTGGAGAAAATTCAAAACATTCATTATTCAATAGGGCCCAAACTATCAAAAACCAGCGGTTTCAATGAACACACATTTCTTGGTAGAATCATGCAGGACTGAAATTTTTGATGTTTTTCTACTCCTCTCATGAGCCCAAACAAGTCTCTAAAAGCATGAGTTTGCAACTACTTTACTTTTGGAGAAAATTCAAAACATTCATTATTCAATAGAGCCCAATAGCAAAAATCAGGTTTTGAATGAAGAATCACATTTCTTGGTAGAATCATGCAGGATTGAAATTTTTGATGGTTTTTTACTCCTCTCAACAGCCCAAACAAGTTTCTAAAAGGATGAGTTTGCAACTACTTTACTTTTGGAGAAAATTCAAAACATTCATTATTCAATAGGGCCCAAACTATCAAAAACTAGCGGTTTCAATGAACACACATTTCTTGGTAGAATCATGAAGGACTGAAATTTTTGATGTTTTTCTACTCCTCTCATGAGCCCAAACAAGTCTCTAAAAGCATGAGTTTGCAACTACTTTACTTTTGGAGAAAATTCAAAACATTCATTATTCAATAGAGCCCAATAGCAAAAATCAGGTTTTGAATGAAGAATCACATTTCTTGGTAAAATCATGCAGGATTG
The DNA here is from genome assembly GCF_039654945.1 of Dendrobates tinctorius. NCBI lineage: Eukaryota > Metazoa > Chordata > Amphibia > Anura > Dendrobatidae > Dendrobates > Dendrobates tinctorius. The sequence goes on along the minus strand of NW_027361852.1, from coordinate 676,451 downwards.
AAATTTTTGATGGTTTTTTACTCCTCTCAACAGCCCAAACAAGTTTCTAAAAGGATGAGTTTGCAACTACTTTACTTTTGGAGAAAATTCAAAACATTCATTATTCAATAGGGCCCAAACTATCAAAAACCAGCGGTTTCAATGAACAAACATTTCTTGGTAGAATCATGCAGGACTGAAATTTTTGATGTTTTTCTACTCCTCTCATGAGCCCAAACAAGTCTCTAAAAGCATGAGTTTGCAACTACTTTACTTTTGGAGAAAATTCAAAACATTCACTATTCAATAGAGCCCAATAGCAAAAATCAGGTTTTGAATGAAGAATCACATTTCTTGGTAAAATCATGCAGGATTGAAATTTTTGATGGTTTTTTACTCCTCTCAACAGCCCAAACAAGTTTCTAAAAGGATGAGTTTGCAACTACTTTACTTTTGGAGAAACTTCAAAACATTCATTATTCAATAGGGCCCAAACTATCAAAAACCAGCGGTTTGAATGAACACACATTTCTTGGTAGAATCATGCAGGACTGAAATTTTTGATGTTTTTCTACTCCTCTCATGAGCCCAAACAAGTCTCTAAAAGCATGAGTTTGCAACTACTTTACTTTTGGAGAAAATTCAAAACATTCATTATTCAATAGAGCCCAATAGCAAAAATCAGGTTTTGAATGAAGAATCACATTTCTTGGTAGAATCATGCAGGATTGAAATTTTTGATGGTTTTTTACTCCTCTCAACAGCCCAAACAAGTTTCTAAAAGGATGAGTTTGCAACTACTTTACTTTTGGAGAAAATTCAAAACATTCATTATTCAATAGGGCCCAAACTGTCAAAAACCAGCGGTTTCAATGAACACACATTTCTTGGTAGAATCATGCAGGACTGAAATTTTTGATGTTTTTCTACTCCTCTCATGAGCCCAAACAAGTCTCTAAAAGCATGAGTTTGCAACTACTTTACTTTTGGAGAAAATTCAAAACATTCATTATTCAATAGAGCCCAATAGCAAAAATCAGGTTTTGAATGAAGAATCACATTTCTTGGTAAAATCATGCAGGATTGAAATTTTTGATGGTTTTTTACTCCTCTCAACAGCCCAAACAAGTTTCTAAAAGGATGAGTTTGCAACTACTTTACTTTTGGAGAAAATTCAAAACATTCATTATTCAATAGGGCCCAAACTATCAAAAACCAGTGGTTTGAATGAACACACATTTCTTGGTAGAATCATGCAGGACTGAAATTTTTGATGTTTTTCTACTCCTCTCATGAGCCCAAACAAGTCTCTAAAAGCATGAGTTTGCAACTACTTTACTTTTGGAGAAAATTCAAAACATTCATTATTCAATAGAGCCCAATAGCAAAAATCAGGTTTTGAATGAAGAATCACATTTCTTGGTAGAATCATGCAGGATTGAAATTTTTGATGGTTTTTTACTCCTCTCAACAGCCCAAACAAGTTTCTAAAAGGATGAGTTTGCAACTACTTTACTTTTGGAGAAAATTCAAAACATTCATTATTCAATAGGGCCCAAACTATCAAAAACCAGCGGTTTCAATGAACACACATTTCTTGGTAGAATCATGCAGGACTGAAATTTTTGATGTTTTTCTACTCCTCTCATGAGCCCAAACAAGTCTCTAAAAGCATGAGTTTGCAACTACTTTACTTTTGGAGAAAATTCAAAACATTCATTATTCAATAGGGCCCAAACTATCAAAAACCAGCGGTTTCAATGAACACACATTTCTTGGTAGAATCATGCAGGACTGAAATTTTTGATGTTTTTCTACTCCTCTCATGAGCCCAAACAAGTCTCTAAAAGCATGAGTTTGCAACTACTTTACTTTTGGAGAAAATTCAAAACATTCATTATTCAATAGAGCCCAATAGCAAAAATCAGGTTTTGAATGAAGAATCACATTTCTTGGTAAAATCATGCAGGATTGAAATTTTTGATGGTTTTTTACTCCTCTCAACAGCCCAAACAAGTTTCTAAAAGGATGAGTTTGCAACTACTTTACTTTTGGAGAAAATTCAAAACATTCATTATTCAATAGGGCCCAAACTATCAAAAACCAGCGGTTTCAATGAACACACATTTCTTGGTAGAATCATGCAGGACTGAAATTTTTGATGTTTTTCTACTCCTCTCATGAGCCCAAACAAGTCTCTAAAAGCATGAGTTTGCAACTACTTTACTTTTGGAGAAAATTCAAAACATTCATTATTCAATAGAGCCCAATAGCAAAAATCAGGTTTTGAATGAAGAATCACATTTCTTGGTAGAATCATGCAGGATTGAAATTTTTGATGGTTTTTTACTCCTCTCAACAGCCCAAACAAGTTTCTAAAAGGATGAGTTTGCAACTACTTTACTTTTGGAGAAAATTCAAAACATTCATTATTCAATAGGGCCCAAACTATCAAAAACTAGCGGTTTCAATGAACACACATTTCTTGGTAGAATCATGAAGGACTGAAATTTTTGATGTTTTTCTACTCCTCTCATGAGCCCAAACAAGTCTCTAAAAGCATGAGTTTGCAACTACTTTACTTTTGGAGAAAATTCAAAACATTCATTATTCAATAGAGCCCAATAGCAAAAATCAGGTTTTGAATGAAGAATCACATTTCTTGGTAAAATCATGCAGGATTGAAATTTTTGATGGTTTTTTACTCCTCTCAACAGCCCAAACAAGTTTCTAAAAGGATGAGTTTGCAACTACTTTACTTTTGGAGAAAATTCAAAACATTCATTATTCAATAGGGCCCAAACTATCAAAAACCAGCGGTTTCAATGAACAAACATTTCTTGGTAGAATCATGCAGGACTGAAATTTTTGATGTTTTTCTACTCCTCTCATGAGCCCAAACAAGTCTCTAAAAGCATGAGTTTGCAACTACTTTACTTTTGGAGAAAATTCAAAACATTCACTATTCAATAGAGCCCAATAGCAAAAATCAGGTTTTGAATGAAGAATCACATTTCTTGGTAAAATCATGCAGGATTGAAATTTTTGATGGTTTTTTACTCCTCTCAACAGCCCAAACAAGTTTCTAAAAGGATGAGTTTGCAACTACTTTACTTTTGGAGAAACTTCAAAACATTCATTATTCAATAGGGCCCAAACTATCAAAAACCAGCGGTTTGAATGAACACACATTTCTTGGTAGAATCATGCAGGACTGAAATTTTTGATGTTTTTCTACTCCTCTCATGAGCCCAAACAAGTCTCTAAAAGCATGAGTTTGCAACTACTTTACTTTTGGAGAAAATTCAAAACATTCATTATTCAATAGAGCCCAATAGCAAAAATCAGGTTTTGAATGAAGAATCACATTTCTTGGTAGAATCATGCAGGATTGAAATTTTTGATGGTTTTTTACTCCTCTCAACAGCCCAAACAAGTTTCTAAAAGGATGAGTTTGCAACTACTTTACTTTTGGAGAAAATTCAAAACATTCATTATTCAATAGGGCCCAAACTGTCAAAAACCAGCGGTTTCAATGAACACACATTTCTTGGTAGAATCATGCAGGACTGAAATTTTTGATGTTTTTCTACTCCTCTCATGAGCCCAAACAAGTCTCTAAAAGCATGAGTTTGCAACTACTTTACTTTTGGAGAAAATTCAAAACATTCATTATTCAATAGAGCCCAATAGCAAAAATCAGGTTTTGAATGAAGAATCACATTTCTTGGTAAAATCATGCAGGATTGAAATTTTTGATGGTTTTTTACTCCTCTCAACAGCCCAAACAAGTTTCTAAAAGGATGAGTTTGCAACTACTTTACTTTTGGAGAAAATTCAAAACATTCATTATTCAATAGGGCCCAAACTATCAAAAACCAGTGGTTTGAATGAACACACATTTCTTGGTAGAATCATGCAGGACTGAAATTTTTGATGTTTTTCTACTCCTCTCATGAGCCCAAACAAGTCTCTAAAAGCATGAGTTTGCAACTACTTTACTTTTGGAGAAAATTCAAAACATTCATTATTCAATAGAGCCCAATAGCAAAAATCAGGTTTTGAATGAAGAATCACATTTCTTGGTAGAATCATGCAGGATTGAAATTTTTGATGGTTTTTTACTCCTCTCAACAGCCCAAACAAGTTTCTAAAAGGATGAGTTTGCAACTACTTTACTTTTGGAGAAAATTCAAAACATTCATTATTCAATAGGGCCCAAACTATCAAAAACCAGCGGTTTCAATGAACACACATTTCTTGGTAGAATCATGCAGGACTGAAATTTTTGATGTTTTTCTACTCCTCTCATGAGCCCAAACAAGTCTCTAAAAGCATGAGTTTGCAACTACTTTACTTTTGGAGAAAATTCAAAACATTCATTATTCAATAGGGCCCAAACTATCAAAAACCAGCGGTTTCAATGAACACACATTTCTTGGTAGAATCATGCAGGACTGAAATTTTTGATGTTTTTCTACTCCTCTCATGAGCCCAAACAAGTCTCTAAAAGCATGAGTTTGCAACTACTTTACTTTTGGAGAAAATTCAAAACATTCATTATTCAATAGAGCCCAATAGCAAAAATCAGGTTTTGAATGAAGAATCACATTTCTTGGTAAAATCATGCAGGATTGAAATTTTTGATGGTTTTTTACTCCTCTCAACAGCCCAAACAAGTTTCTAAAAGGATGAGTTTGCAAGTACTTTACTTTTGGAGAAAATTCAAAACATTCATTATTCAATAGGGCCCAAACTATCAAAAACCAGCGGTTTCAATGAACACACATTTCTTGGTAGAATCATGCAGGACTGAAATTTTTGATGTTTTTCTACTCCTCTCATGAGCCCAAACAAGTCTCTAAAAGCATGAGTTTGCAACTACTTTACTTTTGGAGAAAATTCAAAACATTCATTATTCAATAGAGCCCAATAGCAAAAATCAGGTTTTGAATGAAGAATCACATTTCTTGGTAAAATCATGCAGGATTGAAATTTTTGATGGTTTTTTACTCCTCTCAACAGCCCAAACAAGTTTCTAAAAGGATGAGTTTGCAACTACTTTACTTTTGGAGAAAATTCAAAACATTCATTATTCAATAGGGCCCAAACTATCAAAAACCAGCGGTTTCAATGAACACACATTTCTTGGTAGAATCATGCAGGACTGAAATTTTTGATGTTTTTCTACTCCTCTCATGAGCCCAAACAAGTCTCTAAAAGCATGAGTTTGCAACTACTTTACTTTTGGAGAAAATTCAAAACATTCATTATTCAATAGAGCCCAATAGCAAAAATCAGGTTTTGAATGAAGAATCACATTTCTTGGTAGAATCATGCAGGATTGAAATTTTTGATGGTTTTTTACTCCTCTCAACAGCCCAAACAAGTTTCTAAAAGGATGAGTTTGCAACTACTTTACTTTTGGAGAAAATTCAAAACATTCATTATTCAATAGGGCCCAAACTATCAAAAACCAGCGGTTTGAATGAACACACATTTCTTGGTAGAATCATGCAGGACTGAAATTTTTGATGTTTTTCTACTCCTCTCATGAGCCCAAACAAGTCTCTAAAAGCATGAGTTTGCAACTACTTTACTTTTGGAGAAAATTCAAAACATTCATTATTCAATAGAGCCCAATAGCAAAAATCAGGTTTTGAATGAAGAATCACATTTCTTGGTAGAATCATGCAGGATTGAAATTTTTGATGGTTTTTTACTCCTCTCAACAGCCCAAACAAGTTTCTAAAAGGATGAGTTTGCAACTACTTTACTTTTGGAGAAAATTCAAAACATTCATTATTCAATAGGGCCCAAACTATCAAAAACCAGCGGTTTCAATGAACACACATTTCTTGGTAGAATCATGCAGGACTGAAATTTTTGATGTTTTTCTACTCCTCTCATGAGCCCAAACAAGTCTCTAAAAGCATGAGTTTGCAACTACTTTACTTTTGGAAAAAATTCAAAACATTCATTATTCAATAGAGCCCAATAGCAAAAATCAGGTTTTGAATGAAGAATCACATTTCTTGGTAGAATCATGCAGGATTGAAATTTTTGATGGTTTTTTACTCCTCTCAACAGCCCAAACAAGTTTCTAAAAGGATGAGTTTGCAACTACTTTACTTTTGGAGAAAATTCAAAACATTCATTATTCAATAGGGCCCAAACTATCAAAAACCAGCGGTTTCAATGAACACACATTTCTTGGTAGAATCATGCAGGACTGAAATTTTTGATGTTTTTCTACTCCTCTCATGAGCCCAAACAAGTATCTAAAAGCATGAGTTTGCAACTACTTTACTTTTGGAGAAAATTCAAAACATTCATTACTCAAAAGAGCCCAATAGCAAAAACCAGCGTTTTGAATGAAGAATCACATTTCTTGGTAGAATCATGCAGGATTGAAATTTTTGATGGTTTTTTACTCCTCTCAACAGCCCAAACAAGTTTCTAAAAGGATGAGTTTGCAACTACTTTACTTTTGGAGAAAATTCAAAACATTCATTATTCAATAGGGCCCAAACTATCAAAAACCAGCGGTTTCAATGAACACACATTTCTTGGTAGAATCATGCAGGACTGAAATTTTTGATGTTTTTCTACTCCTCTCATGAGCCCAAACAAGTCTCTAAAAGCATGAGTTTGCAACTACTTTACTTTTGGAGAAAATTCAAAATATTCACTATTCAATAGAGCCCAATAGCAAAAATCAGGTTTTGAATGAAGAATCACATTTCTTGGTAAAATCATGCAGGATTGAAATTTTTGATGGTTTTTTACTCCTCTCAACAGCCCAAACAAGTTTCTAAAAGGATGAGTTTGCAACTACTTTACTTTTGGAGAAAATTCAAAACATTCATTATTCAATAGGGCCCAAACTATCAAAAACCAGCGGTTTGAATGAACACACATTTCTTGGTAGAATCATGCAGGACTGAAATTTTTGATGTTTTTCTACTCCTCTCATGAGCCCAAACAAGTCTCTAAAAGCATGAGTTTGCAACTACTTTACTTTTGGAGAAAATTCAAAACATTCATTATTCAATAGAGCCCAATAGCAAAAATCAGGTTTTGAATGAAGAATCACATTTCTTGGTAAAATCATGCAGGATTGAAATTTTTGATGGTTTTTTACTCCTCTCAACAGCCCAAACAAGTTTCTAAAAGGATGAGTTTGCAACTACTTTACTTTTGGAGAAAATTCAAAACATTCATTATTCAATAGGGCCCAAACTATCAAAAACCAGTGGTTTGAATGAACACACATTTCTTGGTAGAATCATGCAGGACTGAAATTTTTGATGTTTTTCTACTCCTCTCATGAGCCCAAACAAGTCTCTAAAAGCATGAGTTTGCAACTACTTTACTTTTGGAGAAAATTCAAAACATTCATTATTCAATAGAGCCCAATAGCAAAAATCAGGTTTTGAATGAAGAATCACATTTCTTGGTAGAATCATGCAGGATTGAAATTTTTGATGGTTTTTTACTCCTCTCAACAGCCCAAACAAGTTTCTAAAAGGATGAGTTTGCAACTACTTTACTTTTGGAGAAAATTCAAAACATTCATTATTCAATAGGGCCCAAACTTTCAAAAACCAGCGGTTTCAATGAACACACATTTCTTGGTAGAATCATGCAGGACTGAAATTTTTGATGTTTTTCTACTCCTCTCATGAGCCCAAACAAGTCTCTAAAAGCATGAGTTCGCAACTACTTTACTTTTGGAGAAAATTCAAAACATTCATTATTCAATAGGGCCCAAACTATCAAAAACCAGCGGTTTCAATAAACACACATTTCTTGGTAGAATCATGCAGGACTGAAATTTTTGATGTTTTTCTACTCCTCTCATGAGCCCAAACAAGTCTCTAAAAGCATGAGTTTGCAACTACTTTACTTTTGGAGAAAATTCAAAACATTCATTATTCAATAGAGCCCAATAGCAAAAATCAGGTTTTGAATGAAGAATCACATTTCTTGGTAAAATCATGCAGGATTGAAATTTTTGATGGTTTTTTACTCCTCTCAACAGCCCAAACAAGTTTCTAAAAGGATGAGTTTGCAACTACTTTACTTTTGGAGAAAATTCAAAACATTCATTATTCAATAGGGCCCAAACTATCAAAAACCAGCGGTTTCAATGAACACACATTTCTTGGTAGAATCATGCAGGACTGAAATTTTTGATGTTTTTCTACTCCTCTCATGAGCCCAAACAAGTCTCTAAAAGCATGAGTTTGCAACTACTTTACTTTTGGAGAAAATTCAAAACATTCATTATTCAATAGAGCCCAATAGCAAAAATCAGGTTTTGAATGAAGAATCACATTTCTTGGTAAAATCATGCAGGATTGAAATTTTTGATGGTTTTTTACTCCTCTCCACAGCCCAAACAAGTTTCTAAAAGGATGAGTTTGCAACTACTTTACTTTTGGAGAAAATTCAAAACATTCATTATTCAATAGGGCCCAAACTATCAAAAACCAGCGGTTTCAATGAACACACATTTCTTGGTAGAATCATGCAGGACTGAAATTTTTGATGTTTTTCTACTCCTCTCATGAGCCCAAACAAGTCTCTAAAAGCATGAGTTTGCAACTACTTTACTTTTGGAGAAAATTCAAAACATTCATTATTCAATAGAGCCCAATAGCAAAAATCAGGTTTTGAATGAAGAATCACATTTCTTGGTAGAATCATGCAGGATTGAAATTTTTGATGGTTTTTTACTCCTCTCAACAGCCCAAACAAGTTTCTAAAAGGATGAGTTTGCAACTACTTTACTTTTGGAGAAAATTCAAAACATTCATTATTCAATAGGGCCCAAACTATCAAAAACCAGCGGTTTGAATGAACACACATTTCTTGGTAGAATCATGCAGGACTGAAATTTTTGATGTTTTTCTACTCATCTCATGAGCCCAAACAAGTCTCTAAAAGCATGAGTTTGCAACTACTTTACTTTTGGAGAAAATTCAAAACATTCATTACTCAAAAGAGCCCAATAGCAAAAACCAGCGTTTTGAATGAAGAATCACATTTCTTGGTAGAATCATGCAGGATTGAAATTTTTGATGGTTTTTTACTCCTCTCAACAGCCCAAACAAGTTTCTAAAAGGATGAGTTTGCAACTACTTTACTTTTGGAGAAAATTCAAAACATTCATTATTCAATAGGGCCCAAACTATCAAAAACCAGCGGTTTCAATGAACACACATTTCTTGGTAGAATCATGCAGGACTGAAATTTTTGATGTTTTTCTACTCCTCTCATGAGCCCAAACAAGTCTCTAAAAGCATGAGTTTGCAACTACTTGACTTTTGGAGAAAATTCAAAACATTCATTATTCAATAGAGCCCAATAGCAAAAATCAGGTTTTGAATGAAGAATCACATTTCTTTGTAGAATCATGCAGGATTGAAATTTTTGATGGTTTTTTACTCCTCTCAACAGCCCAAACAAGTTTCTAAAAGGATGAGTTTGTAACTACTTTACTTTTGGAGAAAATTCAAAACATTCATTATTCAATAGGGCCCAAACTATCAAAAACCAGCGGTTTCAATGAACACACATTTCTTGGTAGAATCATGCAGGACTGAAATTTTTGATGTTTTTCTACTCCTCTCATGAGCCCAAACAAGTCCCTAAAAGCATGAGTTTGCAACTACTTTACTTTTGGAGAAAATTCAAAACATTCATTACTCAAAAGAGCCCAATAGCAAAAACCAGCGTTTTGAATGAAGAATCACATTTCTTGGTAGAATCATGCAGGATTGAAATTTTTGATGGTGTTTTACTCCTCTCAACAGCCCAAACAAGTTTCTAAAAGGATGAGTTTGCAACTACTTTACTTTTGGAGAAAATTCAAAACATTCATTATTCAATAGGGCCCAAACTATCAAAAACCAGCGGTTTCAATGAACACACATTTCTTGGTAAAATCATGCAGGACTGAAATTTTTGATGTTTTTCTACTCCTCTCATGAGCCCAAACAAGTCTCTAAAAGCATGAGTTTGCAACTACTTTACTTTTGGAGAAAATTCAAAACATTCATTATTCAATAGAGCCCAATAGCAAAAATCAGGTTTTGAATGAAGAATCACATTTCTTGGTAGAATCATGCAGGATTGAAATTTTTGATGGTTTTTTACTCCTCTCAACAGCCCAAACAAGTTTCTAAAAGGATGAGTTTGCAACTACTTTACTTTTGGAGAAAATTCAAAACATTCATTATTCAATAGGGCCCAAACTATCAAAAACCAGCGGTTTCAATGAACACACATTTCTTGGTAGAATCATGCAGGACTGAAATTTTTGATGTTTTTCTACTCCTCTCATGAGCCCAAACAAGTCTCTAAAAGCATGAGTTTGCAACTACTTTACTTTTGGAGAAAATTCAAAACATTCATTATTCAATAGAGCCCAATAGCAAAAATCAGGTTTTGAATGAAGAATCACATTTCTTGGTAGAATCATGCAGGATTGAAATTTTTGATGGTTTTTTACTCCTCTCAACAGCCCAAACAAGTTTCTAAAAGGATGAGTTTGCAACTACTTTACTTTTGGAGAAAATTCAAAACATTCATTATTCAATAGGGCCCAAACTATCAAAAACCAGCGGTTTCAATGAACACACATTTCTTGGTAGAATCATGCAGGACTGAAATTTTTGATGTTTTTCTACTCCTCTCATGAGCCCAAACAAGTCTCTAAAAGCATGAGTTTGCAACTACTTTACTTTTGGAGAAAATTCAAAACATTCATTATTCAATAGAGCCCAATAGCAAAAATCAGGTTTTGAATGAAGAATCACATTTCTTGGTAAAATCATGCAGGATTGAAATTTTTGATGGTTTTTTACTCCTCTCAACAGCCCAAACAAGTTTCTAAAAGGATGAGTTTGCAACTACTTTACTTTTGGAGAAAATTCAAAACATTCATTATTCAATAGGGCCCAAACTATCAAAAACCAGCGGTTTGAATGAACACACATTTCTTGGTAGAATCATGCAGGACTGAAATTTTTGATGTTTTTCTACTCCTCTCATCAGCCCAAACAAGTCTCTAAAAGCATGAGTTTGCAACTACTTTACTTTTGGAGAAAATTCAAAACATTCATTACTCAAAAGAGCCCAATAGCAAAAACCAGCGTTTTGAATGAAGAATCACATTTCTTGGTAGAATCATGCAGGATTGAAATTTTTGATGGTTTTTTACTCCTCTCAACAGCCCAAACAAGTTTCTAAAAGGATGAGTTTGCAACTACTTTACTTTTGGAGAAAATTCAAAACATTCATTATTCAATAGGGCCCAAACTATCAAAAACCAGCGGTTTCAATGAACACACATTTCTTGGTAGAATCATGCAGGACTGAAATTATTGATGTTTTTCTACTCCTCTCATGAGCCCAAACAAGTCTCTAAAAGCATGAGTTTGCAACTACTTTACTTTTGGAGAAAATTCAAAACATTCATTATTCAATAGAGCCCAATAGCAAAAATCAGGTTTTGAATGAAGAATCACATTTCTTGGTAGAATCATGCAGGATTGAAATTTTTGATGGTTTTTTACTCCTCTCAACAGCCCAAACAAGTTTCTAAAAGGATGAGTTTGCAACTACTTTACTTTTGGAGAAAATTCAAAACATTCATTATTCAATAGGGCCCAAACTATCAAAAACCAGCGGTTTCAATGAACACACATTTCTTGGTAGAATCATGCAGGACTGAAATTTTTGATGTTTTTCTACTCCTCTCATGAGCCCAAACAAGTCTCTAAAAGCATGAGTTTGCAACTACTTTACTTTTGGAGAAAATTCAAAACATTCATTATTCAATAGAGCCCAATAGCAAAAATCAGGTTTTGAATGAAGAATCACATTTCTTGGTAGAATCATGCAGGATTGAAATTTTTGATGGTTTTTTACTCCTCTCAACAGCCCAAACAAGTTTCTAAAAGGATGAGTTTGCAACTACTTTACTTTTGGAGAAAATTCAAAACATTCATTATTCAATAGGGCCCAAACTATCAAAAACTAGCGGTTTCAATGAACACACATTTCTTGGTAGAATCATGAAGGACTGAAATTTTTGATGTTTTTCTACTCCTCTCATGAGCCCAAACAAGTCTCTAAAAGCATGAGTTTGCAACTACTTTACTTTTGGAGAAAATTCAAAACATTCATTATTCAATAGAGCCCAATAGCAAAAATCAGGTTTTGAATGAAGAATCACATTTCTTGGTAAAATCATGCAGGATTGAAATTTTTGATGGTTTTTTACTCCTCTCAACAGCCCAAACAAGTTTCTAAAAGGATGAGTTTGCAACTACTTTACTTTTGGAGAAAATTCAAAACATTCATTATTCAATAGGGCCCAAACTATCAAAAACCAGCGGTTTCAATGAACAAACATTTCTTGGTAGAATCATGCAGGACTGAAATTTTTGATGTTTTTCTACTCCTCTCATGAGCCCAAACAAGTCTCTAAAAGCATGAGTTTGCAACTACTTTACTTTTGGAGAAAATTCAAAACATTCACTATTCAATAGAGCCCAATAGCAAAAATCAGGTTTTGAATGAAGAATCACATTTCTTGGTAAAATCATGCAGGATTGAAATTTTTGATGGTTTTTTACTCCTCTCAACAGCCCAAACAAGTTTCTAAAAGGATGAGTTTGCAACTACTTTACTTTTGGAGAAACTTCAAAACATTCATTATTCAATAGGGCCCAAACTATCAAAAACCAGCGGTTTGAATGAACACACATTTCTTGGTAGAATCATGCAGGACTGAAATTTTTGATGTTTTTCTACTCCTCTCATGAGCCCAAACAAGTCTCTAAAAGCATGAGTTTGCAACTACTTTACTTTTGGAGAAAATTCAAAACATTCATTATTCAATAGAGCCCAATAGCAAAAATCAGGTTTTGAATGAAGAATCACATTTCTTGGTAGAATCATGCAGGATTGAAATTTTTGATGGTTTTTTACTCCTCTCAACAGCCCAAACAAGTTTCTAAAAGGATGAGTTTGCAACTACTTTACTTTTGGAGAAAATTCAAAACATTCATTATTCAATAGGGCCCAAACTGTCAAAAACCAGCGGTTTCAATGAACACACATTTCTTGGTAGAATCATGCAGGACTGAAATTTTTGATGTTTTTCTACTCCTCTCATGAGCCCAAACAAGTCTCTAAAAGCATGAGTTTGCAACTACTTTACTTTTGGAGAAAATTCAAAACATTCATTATTCAATAGAGCCCAATAGCAAAAATCAGGTTTTGAATGAAGAATCACATTTCTTGGTAAAATCATGCAGGATTGAAATTTTTGATGGTTTTTTACTCCTCTCAACAGCCCAAACAAGTTTCTAAAAGGATGAGTTTGCAACTACTTTACTTTTGGAGAAAATTCAAAACATTCATTATTCAATAGGGCCCAAACTATCAAAAACCAGTGGTTTGAATGAACACACATTTCTTGGTAGAATCATGCAGGACTGAAATTTTTGATGTTTTTCTACTCCTCTCATGAGCCCAAACAAGTCTCTAAAAGCATGAGTTTGCAACTACTTTACTTTTGGAGAAAATTCAAAACATTCATTATTCAATAGAGCCCAATAGCAAAAATCAGGTTTTGAATGAAGAATCACATTTCTTGGTAGAATCATGCAGGATTGAAATTTTTGATGGTTTTTTACTCCTCTCAACAGCCCAAACAAGTTTCTAAAAGGATGAGTTTGCAACTACTTTACTTTTGGAGAAAATTCAAAACATTCATTATTCAATAGGGCCCAAACTATCAAAAACCAGCGGTTTCAATGAACACACATTTCTTGGTAGAATCATGCAGGACTGAAATTTTTGATGTTTTTCTACTCCTCTCATGAGCCCAAACAAGTCTCTAAAAGCATGAGTTTGCAACTACTTTACTTTTGGAGAAAATTCAAAACATTCATTATTCAATAGGGCCCAAACTATCAAAAACCAGCGGTTTCAATGAACACACATTTCTTGGTAGAATCATGCAGGACTGAAATTTTTGATGTTTTTCTACTCCTCTCATGAGCCCAAACAAGTCTCTAAAAGCATGAGTTTGCAACTACTTTACTTTTGGAGAAAATTCAAAACATTCATTATTCAATAGAGCCCAATAGCAAAAATCAGGTTTTGAATGAAGAATCACATTTCTTGGTAAAATCATGCAGGATTGAAATTTTTGATGGTTTTTTACTCCTCTCAACAGCCCAAACAAGTTTCTAAAAGGATGAGTTTGCAACTACTTTACTTTTGGAGAAAATTCAAAACATTCATTATTCAATAGGGCCCAAACTATCAAAAACCAGCGGTTTCAATGAACACACATTTCTTGGTAGAATCATGCAGGACTGAAATTTTTGATGTTTTTCTACTCCTCTCATGAGCCCAAACAAGTCTCTAAAAGCATGAGTTTGCAACTACTTTACTTTTGGAGAAAATTCAAAACATTCATTATTCAATAGAGCCCAATAGCAAAAATCAGGTTTTGAATGAAGAATCACATTTCTTGGTAGAATCATGCAGGATTGAAATTTTTGATGGTTTTTTACTCCTCTCAACAGCCCAAACAAGTTTCTAAAAGGATGAGTTTGCAACTACTTTACTTTTGGAGAAAATTCAAAACATTCATTATTCAATAGGGCCCAAACTATCAAAAACTAGCGGTTTCAATGAACACACATTTCTTGGTAGAATCATGAAGGACTGAAATTTTTGATGTTTTTCTACTCCTCTCATGAGCCCAAACAAGTCTCTAAAAGCATGAGTTTGCAACTACTTTACTTTTGGAGAAAATTCAAAACATTCATTATTCAATAGAGCCCAATAGCAAAAATCAGGTTTTGAATGAAGAATCACATTTCTTGGTAAAATCATGCAGGATTGAAATTTTTGATGGTTTTTTACTCCTCTCAACAGCCCAAACAAGTTTCTAAAAGGATGAGTTTGCAACTACTTTACTTTTGGAGAAAATTCAAAACATTCATTATTCAATAGGGCCCAAACTATCAAAAACCAGCGGTTTCAATGAACAAACATTTCTTGGTAGAATCATGCAGGACTGAAATTTTTGATGTTTTTCTACTCCTCTCATGAGCCCAAACAAGTCTCTAAAAGCATGAGTTTGCAACTACTTTACTTTTGGAGAAAATTCAAAACATTCACTATTCAATAGAGCCCAATAGCAAAAATCAGGTTTTGAATGAAGAATCACATTTCTTGGTAAAATCATGCAGGATTGAAATTTTTGATGGTTTTTTACTCCTCTCAACAGCCCAAACAAGTTTCTAAAAGGATGAGTTTGCAACTACTTTACTTTTGGAGAAACTTCAAAACATTCATTATTCAATAGGGCCCAAACTATCAAAAACCAGCGGTTTGAATGAACACACATTTCTTGGTAGAATCATGCAGGACTGAAATTTTTGATGTTTTTCTACTCCTCTCATGAGCCCAAACAAGTCTCTAAAAGCATGAGTTTGCAACTACTTTACTTTTGGAGAAAATTCAAAACATTCATTATTCAATAGAGCCCAATAGCAAAAATCAGGTTTTGAATGAAGAATCACATTTCTTGGTAGAATCATGCAGGATTGAAATTTTTGATGGTTTTTTACTCCTCTCAACAGCCCAAACAAGTTTCTAAAAGGATGAGTTTGCAACTACTTTACTTTTGGAGAAAATTCAAAACATTCATTATTCAATAGGGCCCAAACTGTCAAAAACCAGCGGTTTCAATGAACACACATTTCTTGGTAGAATCATGCAGGACTGAAATTTTTGATGTTTTTCTACTCCTCTCATGAGCCCAAACAAGTCTCTAAAAGCATGAGTTTGCAACTACTTTACTTTTGGAGAAAATTCAAAACATTCATTATTCAATAGAGCCCAATAGCAAAAATCAGGTTTTGAATGAAGAATCACATTTCTTGGTAAAATCATGCAGGATTGAAATTTTTGATGGTTTTTTACTCCTCTCAACAGCCCAAACAAGTTTCTAAAAGGATGAGTTTGCAACTACTTTACTTTTGGAGAAAATTCAAAACATTCATTATTCAATAGGGCCCAAACTATCAAAAACCAGTGGTTTGAATGAACACACATTTCTTGGTAGAATCATGCAGGACTGAAATTTTTGATGTTTTTCTACTCCTCTCATGAGCCCAAACAAGTCTCTAAAAGCATGAGTTTGCAACTACTTTACTTTTGGAGAAAATTCAAAACATTCATTATTCAATAGAGCCCAATAGCAAAAATCAGGTTTTGAATGAAGAATCACATTTCTTGGTAGAATCATGCAGGATTGAAATTTTTGATGGTTTTTTACTCCTCTCAACAGCCCAAACAAGTTTCTAAAAGGATGAGTTTGCAACTACTTTACTTTTGGAGAAAATTCAAAACATTCATTATTCAATAGGGCCCAAACTATCAAAAACCAGCGGTTTCAATGAACACACATTTCTTGGTAGAATCATGCAGGACTGAAATTTTTGATGTTTTTCTACTCCTCTCATGAGCCCAAACAAGTCTCTAAAAGCATGAGTTTGCAACTACTTTACTTTTGGAGAAAATTCAAAACATTCATTATTCAATAGGGCCCAAACTATCAAAAACCAGCGGTTTCAATGAACACACATTTCTTGGTAGAATCATGCAGGACTGAAATTTTTGATGTTTTTCTACTCCTCTCATGAGCCCAAACAAGTCTCTAAAAGCATGAGTTTGCAACTACTTTACTTTTGGAGAAAATTCAAAACATTCATTATTCAATAGAGCCCAATAGCAAAAATCAGGTTTTGAATGAAGAATCACATTTCTTGGTAAAATCATGCAGGATTGAAATTTTTGATGGTTTTTTACTCCTCTCAACAGCCCAAACAAGTTTCTAAAAGGATGAGTTTGCAACTACTTTACTTTTGGAGAAAATTCAAAACATTCATTATTCAATAGGGCCCAAACTATCAAAAACCAGCGGTTTCAATGAACACACATTTCTTGGTAGAATCATGCAGGACTGAAATTTTTGATGTTTTTCTACTCCTCTCATGAGCCCAAACAAGTCTCTAAAAGCATGAGTTTGCAACTACTTTACTTTTGGAGAAAATTCAAAACATTCATTATTCAATAGAGCCCAATAGCAAAAATCAGGTTTTGAATGAAGAATCACATTTCTTGGTAAAATCATGCAGGATTGAAATTTTTGATGGTTTTTTACTCCTCTCAACAGCCCAAACAAGTTTCTAAAAGGATGAGTTTGCAACTACTTTACTTTTGGAGAAAATTCAAAACATTCATTATTCAATAGGGCCCAAACTATCAAAAACCAGCGGTTTCAATGAACACACATTTCTTGGTAGAATCATGCAGGACTGAAATTTTTGATGTTTTTCTACTCCTCTCATGAGCCCAAACAAGTCTCTAAAAGCATGAGTTTGCAACTACTTTACTTTTGGAGAAAATTCAAAACATTCATTATTCAATAGAGCCCAATAGCAAAAATCAGGTTTTGAATGAAGAATCACATTTCTTGGTAGAATCATGCAGGATTGAAATTTTTGATGGTTTTTTACTCCTCTCAACAGCCCAAACAAGTTTCTAAAAGGATGAGTTTGCAACTACTTTACTTTTGGAGAAAATTCAAAACATTCATTATTCAATAGGGCCCAAACTATCAAAAACCAGCGGTTTGAATGAACACACATTTCTTGGTAGAATCATGCAGGACTGAAATTTTTGAAGTTTTTCTACTCCTCTCATGAGCCCAAACAAGTCTCTAAAAGCATGAGTTTGCAACTACTTTACTTTTGGAGAAAATTCAAAACATTCATTATTCAATAGAGCCCAATAGCAAAAATCAGGTTTTGAATGAAGAATCACATTTCTTGGTAGAATCATGCAGGATTGAAATTTTTGATGGTTTTTTACTCCTCTCAACAGCCCAAACAAGTTTCTAAAAGGATGAGTTTGCAACTACTTTACTTTTGGAGAAAATTCAAAACATTCATTATTCAATAGGGCCCAAACTATCAAAAACCAGCGGTTTCAATGAACACACATTTCTTGGTAGAATCATGCAGGACTGAAATTTTTGATGTTTTTCTACTCCTCTCATGAGCCCAAACAAGTCTCTAAAAGCATGAGTTTGCAACTACTTTACTTTTGGAAAAAATTCAAAACATTCATTATTCAATAGAGCCCAATAGCAAAAATCAGGTTTTGAATGAAGAATCACATTTCTTGGTAGAATCATGCAGGATTGAAATTTTTGATGGTTTTTTACTCCTCTCAACAGCCCAAACAAGTTTCTAAAAGGATGAGTTTGCAACTACTTTACTTTTGGAGAAAATTCAAAACATTCATTATTCAATAGGGCCCAAACTATCAAAAACCAGCGGTTTCAATGAACACACATTTCTTGGTAGAATCATGCAGGACTGAAATTTTTGATGTTTTTCTACTCCTCTCATGAGCCCAAACAAGTCTCTAAAAGCATGAGTTTGCAACTACTTTACTTTTGGAGAAAATTCAAAACATTCATTATTCAATAGGGCCCAAACTATCAAAAACCAGCGGTTTCAATGAACACACATTTCTTGGTAGAATCATGCAGGACTGAAATTTTTGATGTTTTTCTACTCCTCTCATGAGCCCAAACAAGTCTCTAAAAGCATGAGTTTGCAACTACTTTACTTTTGGAGAAAATTCAAAACATTCATTATTCAATAGAGCCCAATAGCAAAAATCAGGTTTTGAATGAAGAATCACATTTCTTGGTAAAATCATGCAGGATTGAAATTTTTGATGGTTTTTTACTCCTCTCAACAGCCCAAACAAGTTTCTAAAAGGATGAGTTTGCAACTACTTTACTTTTGGAGAAAATTCAAAACATTCATTATTCAATAGGGCCCAAACTATCAAAAACCAGCGGTTTCAATGAACACACATTTCTTGGTAGAATCATGCAGGACTGAAATTTTTGATGTTTTTCTACTCCTCTCATGAGCCCAAACAAGTCTCTAAAAGCATGAGTTTGCAACTACTTTACTTTTGGAGAAAATTCAAAACATTCATTATTCAATAGAGCCCAATAGCAAAAATCAGGTTTTGAATGAAGAATCACATTTCTTGGTAAAATCATGCAGGATTGAAATTTTTGATGGTTTTTTACTCCTCTCAACAGCCCAAACAAGTTTCTAAAAGGATGAGTTTGCAACTACTTTACTTTTGGAGAAAATTCAAAACATTCATTATTCAATAGGGCCCAAACTATCAAAAACCAGCGGTTTCAATGAACACACATTTCTTGGTAGAATCATGCAGGACTGAAATTTTTGATGTTTTTCTACTCCTCTCATGAGCCCAAACAAGTCTCTAAAAGCATGAGTTTGCAACTACTTTACTTTTGGAGAAAATTCAAAACATTCATTATTCAATAGAGCCCAATAGCAAAAATCAGGTTTTGAATGAAGAATCACATTTCTTGGTAGAATCATGCAGGATTGAAATTTTTGATGGTTTTTTACTCCTCTCAACAGCCCAAACAAGTTTCTAAAAGGATGAGTTTGCAACTACTTTACTTTTGGAGAAAATTCAAAACATTCATTATTCAATAGGGCCCAAACTATCAAAAACCAGCGGTTTGAATGAACACACATTTCTTGGTAGAATCATGCAGGACTGAAATTTTTGATGTTTTTCTACTCATCTCATGAGCCCAAACAAGTCTCTAAAAGCATGAGTTTGCAACTACTTTACTTTTGGAGAAAATTCAAAACATTCATTACTCAAAAGAGCCCAATAGCAAAAACCAGCGTTTTGAATGAAGAATCACATTTCTTGGTAGAATCATGCAGGATTGAAATTTTTGATGGTTTTTTACTCCTCTCAACAGCCCAAACAAGTTTCTAAAAGGATGAGTTTGCAACTACTTTACTTTTGGAGAAAATTCAAAACATTCATTATTCAATAGGGCCCAAACTATCAAAAACCAGCGGTTTCAATGAACACACATTTCTTGGTAGAATTATGCAGGACTGAAATTTTTGATGTTTTTCTACTACTCTCATGAGCCCAAACAAGTCTCTAAAAGCATGAGTTTGCAACTACTTTACTTTTGGAGAAAATTCAAAACATTCATTATTCAATAGAGCCCAATAGCAAAAATCAGGTTTTGAATGAAGAATCACATTTCTTTGTAGAATCATGCAGGATTGAAATTTTTGATGGTTTTTTACTCCTCTCAACAGCCCAAACAAGTTTCTAAAAGGATGAGTTTGTAACTACTTTACTTTTGGAGAAAATTCAAAACATTCATTATTCAATAGGGCCCAAACTATCAAAAACCAGCGGTTTCAATGAACACACATTTCTTGGTAGAATCATGCAGGACTGAAATTTTTGATGTTTTTCTACTCCTCTCATGAGCCCAAACAAGTCCCTAAAAGCATGAGTTTGCAACTACTTTACTTTTGGAGAAAATTCAAAACATTCATTACTCAAAAGAGCCCAATAGCAAAAACCAGCGTTTTGAATGAAGAATCACATTTCTTGGTAGAATCATGCAGGATTGAAATTTTTGATGGTGTTTTACTCCTCTCAACAGCCCAAACAAGTTTCTAAAAGGATGAGTTTGCAACTACTTTACTTTTGGAGAAAATTCAAAACATTCATTATTCAATAGGGCCCAAACTATCAAAAACCAGCGGTTTCAATGAACACACATTTCTTGGTAAAATCATGCAGGACTGAAATTTTTGATGTTTTTCTACTCCTCTCATGAGCCCAAACAAGTCTCTAAAAGCATGAGTTTGCAACTACTTTACTTTTGGAGAAAATTCAAAACATTCATTATTCAATAGAGCCCAATAGCAAAAATCAGGTTTTGAATGAAGAATCACATTTCTTGGTAGAATCATGCAGGATTGAAATTTTTGATGGTTTTTTACTCCTCTCAACAGCCCAAACAAGTTTCTAAAAGGATGAGTTTGCAACTACTTTACTTTTGGAGAAAATTCAAAACATTCATTATTCAATAGGGCCCAAACTATCAAAAACCAGCGGTTTCAATGAACACACATTTCTTGGTAGAATCATGCAGGACTGAAATTTTTGATGTTTTTCTACTCCTCTCATGAGCCCAAACAAGTCTCTAAAAGCATGAGTTTGCAACTACTTTACTTTTGGAGAAAATTCAAAACATTCATTATTCAATAGAGCCCAATAGCAAAAATCAGGTTTTGAATGAAGAATCACATTTCTTGGTAGAATCATGCAGGATTGAAATTTTTGATGGTTTTTTACTCCTCTCAACAGCCCAAACAAGTTTCTAAAAGGATGAGTTTGCAACTACTTTACTTTTGGAGAAAATTCAAAACATTCATTATTCAATAGGGCCCAAACTATCAAAAACCAGCGGTTTCAATGAACACACATTTCTTGGTAGAATCATGCAGGACTGAAATTTTTGATGTTTTTCTACTCCTCTCATGAGCCCAAACAAGTCTCTAAAAGCATGAGTTTGCAACTACTTTACTTTTGGAGAAAATTCAAAACATTCATTATTCAATAGAGCCCAATAGCAAAAATCAGGTTTTGAATGAAGAATCACATTTCTTGGTAAAATCATGCAGGATTGAAATTTTTGATGGTTTTTTACTCCTCTCAACAGCCCAAACAAGTTTCTAAAAGGATGAGTTTGCAACTACTTTACTTTTGGAGAAAATTCAAAACATTCATTATTCAATAGGGCCCAAACTATCAAAAACCAGCGGTTTCAATGAACACACATTTCTTGGTAGAATCATGCAGGACTGAAATTTTTGATGTTTTTCTACTCCTCTCATCAGCCCAAACAAGTCTCTAAAAGCATGAGTTTGCAACTACTTTACTTTTGGAGAAAATTCAAAACATTCATTACTCAAAAGAGCCCAATAGCAAAAACCAGCGTTTTGAATGAAGAATCACATTTCTTGGTAGAATCATGCAGGATTGAAATTTTTGATGGTTTTTTACTCCTCTCAACAGCCCAAACAAGTTTCTAAAAGGATGAGTTTGCAACTACTTTACTTTTGGAGAAAATTCAAAACATTCATTATTCAATAGGGCCCAAACTATCAAAAACCAGCGGTTTCAATGAACACACATTTCTTGGTAGAATCATGCAGGACTGAAATTTTTGATGTTTTTCTACTCCTCTCATGAGCCCAAACAAGTCTCTAAAAGCATGAGTTTGCAACTACTTTACTTTTGGAGAAAATTCAAAACATTCATTATTCAATAGAGCCCAATAGCAAAAATCAGGTTTTGAATGAAGAATCACATTTCTTGGTAAAATCATGCAGGATTGAAATTTTTGATGGTTTTTTACTCCTCTCAACAGCCCAAACAAGTTTCTAAAAGGATGAGTTTGCAACTACTTTACTTTTGGAGAAAATTCAAAACATTCATTATTCAATAGGGCCCAAACTATCAAAAACCAGTGGTTTGAATGAACACACATTTCTTGGTAGAATCATGCAGGACTGAAATTTTTGATGTTTTTCTACTCCTCTCATGAGCCCAAACAAGTCTCTAAAAGCATGAGTTTGCAACTACTTTACTTTTGGAGAAAATTCAAAACATTCATTATTCAATAGAGCCCAATAGCAAAAATCAGGTTTTGAATGAAGAATCACATTTCTTGGTAGAATCATGCAGGATTGAAATTTTTGATGGTTTTTTACTCCTCTCAACAGCCCAAACAAGTTTCTAAAAGGATGAGTTTGCAACTACTTTACTTTTGGAGAAAATTCAAAACATTCATTATTCAATAGGGCCCAAACTATCAAAAACCAGCGGTTTCAATGAACACACATTTCTTGGTAGAATCATGCAGGACTGAAATTTTTGATGTTTTTCTACTCCTCTCATGAGCCCAAACAAGTCTCTAAAAGCATGAGTTTGCAACTACTTTACTTTTGGAGAAAATTCAAAACATTCATTATTCAATAGGGCCCAAACTATCAAAAACCAGCGGTTTCAATGAACACACATTTCTTGGTAGAATCATGCAGGACTGAAATTTTTGATGTTTTTCTACTCCTCTCATGAGCCCAAACAAGTCTCTAAAAGCATGAGTTTGCAACTACTTTACTTTTGGAGAAAATTCAAAACATTCATTATTCAATAGAGCCCAATAGCAAAAATCAGGTTTTGAATGAAGAATCACATTTCTTGGTAAAATCATGCAGGATTGAAATTTTTGATGGTTTTTTACTCCTCTCAACAGCCCAAACAAGTTTCTAAAAGGATGAGTTTGCAACTACTTTACTTTTGGAGAAAATTCAAAACATTCATTATTCAATAGGGCCCAAACTATCAAAAACCAGCGGTTTCAATGAACACACATTTCTTGGTAGAATCATGCAGGACTGAAATTTTTGATGTTTTTCTACTCCTCTCATGAGCCCAAACAAGTCTCTAAAAGCATGAGTTTGCAACTACTTTACTTTTGGAGAAAATTCAAAACATTCATTATTCAATAGAGCCCAATAGCAAAAATCAGGTTTTGAATGAAGAATCACATTTCTTGGTAAAATCATGCAGGATTGAAATTTTTGATGGTTTTTTACTCCTCTCAACAGCCCAAACAAGTTTCTAAAAGGATGAGTTTGCAACTACTTTACTTTTGGAGAAAATTCAAAACATTCATTATTCAATAGGGCCCAAACTATCAAAAACCAGCGGTTTCAATGAACACACATTTCTTGGTAGAATCATGCAGGACTGAAATTTTTGATGTTTTTCTACTCCTCTCATGAGCCCAAACAAGTCTCTAAAAGCATGAGTTTGCAACTACTTTACTTTTGGAGAAAATTCAAAACATTCATTATTCAATAGAGCCCAATAGCAAAAATCAGGTTTTGAATGAAGAATCACATTTCTTGGTAGAATCATGCAGGATTGAAATTTTTGATGGTTTTTTACTCCTCTCAACAGCCCAAACAAGTTTCTAAAAGGATGAGTTTGCAACTACTTTACTTTTGGAGAAAATTCAAAACATTCATTATTCAATAGGGCCCAAACTATCAAAAACCAGCGGTTTGAATGAACACACATTTCTTGGTAGAATCATGCAGGACTGAAATTTTTGATGTTTTTCTACTCCTCTCATGAGCCCAAACAAGTCTCTAAAAGCATGAGTTTGCAACTACTTTACTTTTGGAGAAAATTCAAAACATTCATTATTCAATAGAGCCCAATAGCAAAAATCAGGTTTTGAATGAAGAATCACATTTCTTGGTAGAATCATGCAGGATTGAAATTTTTGATGGTTTTTTACTCCTCTCAACAGCCCAAACAAGTTTCTAAAAGGATGAGTTTGCAACTACTTTACTTTTGGAGAAAATTCAAAACATTCATTATTCAATAGGGCCCAAACTATCAAAAACCAGCGGTTTCAATGAACACACATTTCTTGGTAGAATCATGCAGGACTGAAATTTTTGATGTTTTTCTACTCCTCTCATGAGCCCAAACAAGTCTCTAAAAGCATGAGTTTGCAACTACTTTACTTTTGGAAAAAATTCAAAACATTCATTATTCAATAGAGCCCAATAGCAAAAATCAGGTTTTGAATGAAGAATCACATTTCTTGGTAGAATCATGCAGGATTGAAATTTTTGATGGTTTTTTACTCCTCTCAACAGCCCAAACAAGTTTCTAAAAGGATGAGTTTGCAACTACTTTACTTTTGGAGAAAATTCAAAACATTCATTATTCAATAGGGCCCAAACTATCAAAAACCAGCGGTTTCAATGAACACACATTTCTTGGTAGAATCATGCAGGACTGAAATTTTTGATGTTTTTCTACTCCTCTCATGAGCCCAAACAAGTCTCTAAAAGCATGAGTTTGCAACTACTTTACTTTTGGAGAAAATTCAAAACATTCATTATTCAATAGGGCCCAAACTATCAAAAACCAGCGGTTTCAATGAACACACATTTCTTGGTAGAATCATGCAGGACTGAAATTTTTGATGTTTTTCTACTCCTCTCATGAGCCCAAACAAGTCTCTAAAAGCATGAGTTTGCAACTACTTTACTTTTGGAGAAAATTCAAAACATTCATTATTCAATAGAGCCCAATAGCAAAAATCAGGTTTTGAATGAAGAATCACATTTCTTGGTAAAATCATGCAGGATTGAAATTTTTGATGGTTTTTTACTCCTCTCAACAGCCCAAACAAGTTTCTAAAAGGATGAGTTTGCAACTACTTTACTTTTGGAGAAAATTCAAAACATTCATTATTCAATAGGGCCCAAACTATCAAAAACCAGCGGTTTCAATGAACACACATTTCTTGGTAGAATCATGCAGGACTGAAATTTTTGATGTTTTTCTACTCCTCTCATGAGCCCAAACAAGTCTCTAAAAGCATGAGTTTGCAACTACTTTACTTTTGGAGAAAATTCAAAACATTCATTATTCAATAGAGCCCAATAGCAAAAATCAGGTTTTGAATGAAGAATCACATTTCTTGGTAAAATCATGCAGGATTGAAATTTTTGATGGTTTTTTACTCCTCTCAACAGCCCAAACAAGTTTCTAAAAGGATGAGTTTGCAACTACTTTACTTTTGGAGAAAATTCAAAACATTCATTATTCAATAGGGCCCAAACTATCAAAAACCAGCGGTTTCAATGAACACACATTTCTTGGTAGAATCATGCAGGACTGAAATTTTTGATGTTTTTCTACTCCTCTCATGAGCCCAAACAAGTCTCTAAAAGCATGAGTTTGCAACTACTTTACTTTTGGAGAAAATTCAAAACATTCATTATTCAATAGAGCC
The DNA here is from genome assembly GCF_039654945.1 of Dendrobates tinctorius. Taxonomy (NCBI): domain Eukaryota; kingdom Metazoa; phylum Chordata; class Amphibia; order Anura; family Dendrobatidae; genus Dendrobates; species Dendrobates tinctorius. The sequence continues at coordinate 650,587 of NW_027361852.1, read as the reverse complement.
CAATAGCAAAAATCAGGTTTTGAATGAAGAATCACATTTCTTGGTAGAATCATGCAGGATTGAAATTTTTGATGGTTTTTTACTCCTCTCAACAGCCCAAACAAGTTTCTAAAAGGATGAGTTTGCAACTACTTTACTTTTGGAGAAAATTCAAAACATTCATTATTCAATAGGGCCCAAACTATCAAAAACCAGCGGTTTGAATGAACACACATTTCTTGGTAGAATCATGCAGGACTGAAATTTTTGATGTTTTTCTACTCATCTCATGAGCCCAAACAAGTCTCTAAAAGCATGAGTTTGCAACTACTTTACTTTTGGAGAAAATTCAAAACATTCATTACTCAAAAGAGCCCAATAGCAAAAACCAGCGTTTTGAATGAAGAATCACATTTCTTGGTAGAATCATGCAGGATTGAAATTTTTGATGGTTTTTTACTCCTCTCAACAGCCCAAACAAGTTTCTAAAAGGATGAGTTTGCAACTACTTTACTTTTGGAGAAAATTCAAAACATTCATTATTCAATAGGGCCCAAACTATCAAAAACCAGCGGTTTCAATGAACACACATTTCTTGGTAGAATTATGCAGGACTGAAATTTTTGATGTTTTTCTACTACTCTCATGAGCCCAAACAAGTCTCTAAAAGCATGAGTTTGCAACTACTTTACTTTTGGAGAAAATTCAAAACATTCATTATTCAATAGAGCCCAATAGCAAAAATCAGGTTTTGAATGAAGAATCACATTTCTTTGTAGAATCATGCAGGATTGAAATTTTTGATGGTTTTTTACTCCTCTCAACAGCCCAAACAAGTTTCTAAAAGGATGAGTTTGTAACTACTTTACTTTTGGAGAAAATTCAAAACATTCATTATTCAATAGGGCCCAAACTATCAAAAACCAGCGGTTTCAATGAACACACATTTCTTGGTAGAATCATGCAGGACTGAAATTTTTGATGTTTTTCTACTCCTCTCATGAGCCCAAACAAGTCCCTAAAAGCATGAGTTTGCAACTACTTTACTTTTGGAGAAAATTCAAAACATTCATTACTCAAAAGAGCCCAATAGCAAAAACCAGCGTTTTGAATGAAGAATCACATTTCTTGGTAGAATCATGCAGGATTGAAATTTTTGATGGTGTTTTACTCCTCTCAACAGCCCAAACAAGTTTCTAAAAGGATGAGTTTGCAACTACTTTACTTTTGGAGAAAATTCAAAACATTCATTATTCAATAGGGCCCAAACTATCAAAAACCAGCGGTTTCAATGAACACACATTTCTTGGTAGAATCATGCAGGACTGAAATTTTTGATGTTTTTCTACTCCTCTCATGAGCCCAAACAAGTCTCTAAAAGCATGAGTTTGCAACTACTTTACTTTTGGAGAAAATTCAAAACATTCATTATTCAATAGGGCCCAAACTATCAAAAACCAGCGGTTTCAATGAACACACATTTCTTGGTAGAATCATGCAGGACTGAAATTTTTGATGTTTTTCTACTCCTCTCATGAGCCCAAACAAGTCTCTAAAAGAATGAGTTTGCAACTACTTTACTTTTGGAGAAAATTCAAAACATTCATTATTCAATAGAGCCCAATAGCAAAAATCAGGTTTTGAATGAAGAATCACATTTCTTGGTAAAATCATGCAGGATTGAAATTTTTGATGGTTTTTTACTCCTCTCAACAGCCCAAACAAGTTTCTAAAAGGATGAGTTTGCAACTACTTTACTTTTGGAGAAAATTCAAAACATTCATTATTCAATAGGGCCCAAACTATCAAAAACCAGCGGTTTCAATGAACACACATTTCTTGGTAGAATCATGCAGGACTGAAATTTTTGATGTTTTTCTACTCCTCTCATGAGCCCAAACAAGTCTCTAAAAGCATGAGTTTGCAACTACTTTACTTTTGGAGAAAATTCAAAACATTCATTATTCAATAGAGCCCAATAGCAAAAATCAGGTTTTGAATGAAGAATCACATTTCTTGGTAAAATCATGCAGGATTGAAATTTTTGATGGTTTTTTACTCCTCTCAACAGCCCAAACAAGTTTCTAAAAGGATGAGTTTGCAACTACTTTACTTTTGGAGAAAATTCAAAACATTCATTATTCAATAGGGCCCAAACTATCAAAAACCAGCGGTTTCAATGAACACACATTTCTTGGTAGAATCATGCAGGACTGAAATTTTTGATGTTTTTCTACTCCTCTCATGAGCCCAAACAAGTCTCTAAAAGCATGAGTTTGCAACTACTTTACTTTTGGAGAAAATTCAAAACATTCATTATTCAATAGAGCCCAATAGCAAAAATCAGGTTTTGAATGAAGAATCACATTTCTTGGTAGAATCATGCAGGATTGAAATTTTTGATGGTTTTTTACTCCTCTCAACAGCCCAAACAAGTTTCTAAAAGGATGAGTTTGCAACTACTTTACTTTTGGAGAAAATTCAAAACATTCATTATTCAATAGGGCCCAAACTATCAAAAACCAGCGGTTTGAATGAACACACATTTCTTGGTAGAATCATGCAGGACTGAAATTTTTGATGTTTTTCTACTCCTCTCATGAGCCCAAACAAGTCTCTAAAAGCATGAGTTTGCAACTACTTTACTTTTGGAGAAAATTCAAAACATTCATTACTCAAAAGAGCCCAATAGCAAAAACCAGCGTTTTGAATGAAGAATCACATTTCTTGGTAGAATCATGCAGGATTGAAATTTTTGATGGTTTTTTACTCCTCTCAACAGCCCAAACAAGTTTCTAAAAGGATGAGTTTGCAACTACTTTACTTTTGGAGAAAATTCAAAACATTCATTATTCAATAGGGCCCAAACTATCAAAAACCAGTGGTTTGAATGAACACACATTTCTTGGTAGAATCATGCAGGACTGAAATTTTTGATGTTTTTCTACTCCTCTCATGAGCCCAAACAAGTCTCTAAAAGCATGAGTTTGCAACTACTTTACTTTTGGAGAAAATTCAAAACATTCATTATTCAATAGAGCCCAATAGCAAAAATCAGGTTTTGAATGAAGAATCACATTTCTTGGTAGAATCATGCAGGATTGAAATTTTTGATGGTTTTTTACTCCTCTCAACAGCCCAAACAAGTTTCTAAAAGGATGAGTTTGCAACTACTTTACTTTTGGAGAAAATTCAAAACATTCATTATTCAATAGGGCCCAAACTATCAAAAACCAGCGGTTTCAATGAACACACATTTCTTGGTAGAATCATGCAGGACTGAAATTTTTGATGTTTTTCTACTCCTCTCATGAGCCCAAACAAGTCTCTAAAAGCATGAGTTTGCAACTACTTTACTTTTGGAGAAAATTCAAAACATTCATTATTCAATAGGGCCCAAACTATCAAAAACCAGCGGTTTCAATGAACACACATTTCTTGGTAGAATCATGCAGGACTGAAATTTTTGATGTTTTTCTACTCCTCTCATGAGCCCAAACAAGTCTCTAAAAGCATGAGTTTGCAACTACTTTACTTTTGGAGAAAATTCAAAACATTCATTATTCAATAGAGCCCAATAGCAAAAATCAGGTTTTGAATGAAGAATCACATTTCTTGGTAAAATCATGCAGGATTGAAATTTTTGATGGTTTTTTACTCCTCTCAACAGCCCAAACAAGTTTCTAAAAGGATGAGTTTGCAACTACTTTACTTTTGGAGAAAATTCAAAACATTCATTATTCAATAGGGCCCAAACTATCAAAAACCAGCGGTTTCAATGAACACACATTTCTTGGTAGAATCATGCAGGACTGAAATTTTTGATGTTTTTCTACTCCTCTCATGAGCCCAAACAAGTCTCTAAAAGCATGAGTTTGCAACTACTTTACTTTTGGAGAAAATTCAAAACATTCATTATTCAATAGAGCCCAATAGCAAAAATCAGGTTTTGAATGAAGAATCACATTTCTTGGTAAAATCATGCAGGATTGAAATTTTTGATGGTTTTTTACTCCTCTCAACAGCCCAAACAAGTTTCTAAAAGGATGAGTTTGCAACTACTTTACTTTTGGAGAAAATTCAAAACATTCATTATTCAATAGGGCCCAAACTATCAAAAACCAGCGGTTTCAATGAACACACATTTCTTGGTAGAATCATGCAGGACTGAAATTTTTGATGTTTTTCTACTCCTCTCATGAGCCCAAACAAGTCTCTAAAAGCATGAGTTTGCAACTACTTTACTTTTGGAGAAAATTCAAAACATTCATTATTCAATAGAGCCCAATAGCAAAAATCAGGTTTTGAATGAAGAATCACATTTCTTGGTAGAATCATGCAGGATTGAAATTTTTGATGGTTTTTTACTCCTCTCAACAGCCCAAACAAGTTTCTAAAAGGATGAGTTTGCAACTACTTTACTTTTGGAGAAAATTCAAAACATTCATTATTCAATAGGGCCCAAACTATCAAAAACCAGCGGTTTGAATGAACACACATTTCTTGGTAGAATCATGCAGGACTGAAATTTTTGATGTTTTTCTACTCCTCTCATGAGCCCAAACAAGTCTCTAAAAGCATGAGTTTGCAACTACTTTACTTTTGGAGAAAATTCAAAACATTCATTATTCAATAGAGCCCAATAGCAAAAATCAGGTTTTGAATGAAGAATCACATTTCTTGGTAGAATCATGCAGGATTGAAATTTTTGATGGTTTTTTACTCCTCTCAACAGCCCAAACAAGTTTCTAAAAGGATGAGTTTGCAACTACTTTACTTTTGGAGAAAATTCAAAACATTCATTATTCAATAGGGCCCAAACTATCAAAAACCAGCGGTTTCAATGAACACACATTTCTTGGTAGAATCATGCAGGACTGAAATTTTTGATGTTTTTCTACTCCTCTCATGAGCCCAAACAAGTCTCTAAAAGCATGAGTTTGCAACTACTTTACTTTTGGAAAAAATTCAAAACATTCATTATTCAATAGAGCCCAATAGCAAAAATCAGGTTTTGAATGAAGAATCACATTTCTTGGTAGAATCATGCAGGATTGAAATTTTTGATGGTTTTTTACTCCTCTCAACAGCCCAAACAAGTTTCTAAAAGGATGAGTTTGCAACTACTTTACTTTTGGAGAAAATTCAAAACATTCATTATTCAATAGGGCCCAAACTATCAAAAACCAGCGGTTTCAATGAACACACATTTCTTGGTAGAATCATGCAGGACTGAAATTTTTGATGTTTTTCTACTCCTCTCATGAGCCCAAACAAGTCTCTAAAAGCATGAGTTTGCAACTACTTTACTTTTGGAGAAAATTCAAAACATTCATTATTCAATAGGGCCCAAACTATCAAAAACCAGCGGTTTCAATGAACACACATTTCTTGGTAGAATCATGCAGGACTGAAATTTTTGATGTTTTTCTACTCCTCTCATGAGCCCAAACAAGTCTCTAAAAGCATGAGTTTGCAACTACTTTACTTTTGGAGAAAATTCAAAACATTCATTATTCAATAGAGCCCAATAGCAAAAATCAGGTTTTGAATGAAGAATCACATTTCTTGGTAAAATCATGCAGGATTGAAATTTTTGATGGTTTTTTACTCCTCTCAACAGCCCAAACAAGTTTCTAAAAGGATGAGTTTGCAACTACTTTACTTTTGGAGAAAATTCAAAACATTCATTATTCAATAGGGCCCAAACTATCAAAAACCAGCGGTTTCAATGAACACACATTTCTTGGTAGAATCATGCAGGACTGAAATTTTTGATGTTTTTCTACTCCTCTCATGAGCCCAAACAAGTCTCTAAAAGCATGAGTTTGCAACTACTTTACTTTTGGAGAAAATTCAAAACATTCATTATTCAATAGAGCCCAATAGCAAAAATCAGGTTTTGAATGAAGAATCACATTTCTTGGTAAAATCATGCAGGATTGAAATTTTTGATGGTTTTTTACTCCTCTCAACAGCCCAAACAAGTTTCTAAAAGGATGAGTTTGCAACTACTTTACTTTTGGAGAAAATTCAAAACATTCATTATTCAATAGGGCCCAAACTATCAAAAACCAGCGGTTTCAATGAACACACATTTCTTGGTAGAATCATGCAGGACTGAAATTTTTGATGTTTTTCTACTCCTCTCATGAGCCCAAACAAGTCTCTAAAAGCATGAGTTTGCAACTACTTTACTTTTGGAGAAAATTCAAAACATTCATTATTCAATAGAGCCCAATAGCAAAAATCAGGTTTTGAATGAAGAATCACATTTCTTGGTAGAATCATGCAGGATTGAAATTTTTGATGGTTTTTTACTCCTCTCAACAGCCCAAACAAGTTTCTAAAAGGATGAGTTTGCAACTACTTTACTTTTGGAGAAAATTCAAAACATTCATTATTCAATAGGGCCCAAACTATCAAAAACCAGCGGTTTGAATGAACACACATTTCTTGGTAGAATCATGCAGGACTGAAATTTTTGATGTTTTTCTACTCATCTCATGAGCCCAAACAAGTCTCTAAAAGCATGAGTTTGCAACTACTTTACTTTTGGAGAAAATTCAAAACATTCATTACTCAAAAGAGCCCAATAGCAAAAACCAGCGTTTTGAATGAAGAATCACATTTCTTGGTAGAATCATGCAGGATTGAAATTTTTGATGGTTTTTTACTCCTCTCAACAGCCCAAACAAGTTTCTAAAAGGATGAGTTTGCAACTACTTTACTTTTGGAGAAAATTCAAAACATTCATTATTCAATAGGGCCCAAACTATCAAAAACCAGCGGTTTCAATGAACACACATTTCTTGGTAGAATTATGCAGGACTGAAATTTTTGATGTTTTTCTACTACTCTCATGAGCCCAAACAAGTCTCTAAAAGCATGAGTTTGCAACTACTTTACTTTTGGAGAAAATTCAAAACATTCATTATTCAATAGAGCCCAATAGCAAAAATCAGGTTTTGAATGAAGAATCACATTTCTTTGTAGAATCATGCAGGATTGAAATTTTTGATGGTTTTTTACTCCTCTCAACAGCCCAAACAAGTTTCTAAAAGGATGAGTTTGTAACTACTTTACTTTTGGAGAAAATTCAAAACATTCATTATTCAATAGGGCCCAAACTATCAAAAACCAGCGGTTTCAATGAACACACATTTCTTGGTAGAATCATGCAGGACTGAAATTTTTGATGTTTTTCTACTCCTCTCATGAGCCCAAACAAGTCCCTAAAAGCATGAGTTTGCAACTACTTTACTTTTGGAGAAAATTCAAAACATTCATTACTCAAAAGAGCCCAATAGCAAAAACCAGCGTTTTGAATGAAGAATCACATTTCTTGGTAGAATCATGCAGGATTGAAATTTTTGATGGTGTTTTACTCCTCTCAACAGCCCAAACAAGTTTCTAAAAGGATGAGTTTGCAACTACTTTACTTTTGGAGAAAATTCAAAACATTCATTATTCAATAGGGCCCAAACTATCAAAAACCAGCGGTTTCAATGAACACACATTTCTTGGTAGAATCATGCAGGACTGAAATTTTTGATGTTTTTCTACTCCTCTCATGAGCCCAAACAAGTCTCTAAAAGCATGAGTTTGCAACTACTTTACTTTTGGAGAAAATTCAAAACATTCATTATTCAATAGAGCCCAATAGCAAAAATCAGGTTTTGAATGAAGAATCACATTTCTTGGTAGAATCATGCAGGATTGAAATTTTTGATGGTTTTTTACTCCTCTCAACAGCCCAAACAAGTTTCTAAAAGGATGAGTTTGCAACTACTTTACTTTTGGAGAAAATTCAAAACATTCATTATTCAATAGGGCCCAAACTATCAAAAACCAGCGGTTTCAATGAACACACATTTCTTGGTAGAATCATGCAGGACTGAAATTTTTGATGTTTTTCTACTCCTCTCATGAGCCCAAACAAGTCTCTAAAAGCATGAGTTTGCAACTACTTTACTTTTGGAGAAAATTCAAAACATTCATTATTCAATAGAGCCCAATAGCAAAAATCAGGTTTTGAATGAAGAATCACATTTCTTGGTAGAATCATGCAGGATTGAAATTTTTGATGGTTTTTTACTCCTCTCAACAGCCCAAACAAGTTTCTAAAAGGATGAGTTTGCAACTACTTTACTTTTGGAGAAAATTCAAAACATTCATTATTCAATAGGGCCCAAACTATCAAAAACCAGCGGTTTCAATGAACACACATTTCTTGGTAGAATCATGCAGGACTGAAATTTTTGATGTTTTTCTACTCCTCTCATGAGCCCAAACAAGTCTCTAAAAGCATGAGTTTGCAACTACTTTACTTTTGGAGAAAATTCAAAACATTCATTATTCAATAGAGCCCAATAGCAAAAATCAGGTTTTGAATGAAGAATCACATTTCTTGGTAAAATCATGCAGGATTGAAATTTTTGATGGTTTTTTACTCCTCTCAACAGCCCAAACAAGTTTCTAAAAGGATGAGTTTGCAACTACTTTACTTTTGGAGAAAATTCAAAACATTCATTATTCAATAGGGCCCAAACTATCAAAAACCAGCGGTTTCAATGAACACACATTTCTTGGTAGAATCATGCAGGACTGAAATTTTTGATGTTTTTCTACTCCTCTCATCAGCCCAAACAAGTCTCTAAAAGCATGAGTTTGCAACTACTTTACTTTTGGAGAAAATTCAAAACATTCATTATTCAATAGAGCCCAATAGCAAAAATCAGGTTTTGAATGAAGAATCACATTTCTTGGTAGAATCATGCAGGATTGAAATTTTTGATGGTTTTTTACTCCTCTCAACAGCCCAAACAAGTTTCTAAAAGGATGAGTTTGCAACTACTTTACTTTTGGAGAAAATTCAAAACATTCATTATTCAATAGGGCCCAAACTATCAAAAACTAGCGGTTTCAATGAACACACATTTCTTGGTAGAATCATGCAGGACTGAAATTTTTGATGTTTTTCTACTCCTCTCATGAGCCCAAACAAGTCTCTAAAAGCATGAGTTTGCAACTACTTTACTTTTGGAGAAAATTCAAAACATTCATTACTCAAAAGAGCCCAATAGCAAAAACCAGCGTTTTGAATGAAGAATCACATTTCTTGGTAGAATCATGCATGATTGAAATTTTTGATGGTTTTTTACTCCTCTCAACAGCCCAAACAAGTTTCTAAAAGGATGAGTTTGCAACTACTTTACTTTTGGAGAAAATTCAAAACATTCATTATTCAATAGGGCCCAAACTATCAAAAACCAGCGGTTTCAATGAACACACATTTCTTGGTAGAATCATGCAGGACTGAAATTTTTGATGTTTTTCTACTCCTCTCATGAGCCCAAACAAGTCTCTAAAAGCATGAGTTTGCAACTACTTTACTTTTGGAGAAAATTCAAAACATTCATTATTCAATAGGGCCCAAACTATCAAAAACCAGCGGTTTCAATGAACACACATTTCTTGGTAGAATCATGCAGGACTGAAATTTTTGATGTTTTTCTACTCCTCTCATGAGCCCAAACAAGTCTCTAAAAGAATGAGTTTGCAACTACTTTACTTTTGGAGAAAATTCAAAACATTCATTATTCAATAGAGCCCAATAGCAAAAATCAGGTTTTGAATGAAGAATCACATTTCTTGGTAAAATCATGCAGGATTGAAATTTTTGATGGTTTTTTACTCCTCTCAACAGCCCAAACAAGTTTCTAAAAGGATGAGTTTGCAACTACTTTACTTTTGGAGAAAATTCAAAACATTCATTATTCAATAGGGCCCAAACTATCAAAAACCAGCGGTTTCAATGAACACACATTTCTTGGTAGAATCATGCAGGACTGAAATTTTTGATGTTTTTCTACTCCTCTCATGAGCCCAAACAAGTCTCTAAAAGCATGAGTTTGCAACTACTTTACTTTTGGAGAAAATTCAAAACATTCATTATTCAATAGAGCCCAATAGCAAAAATCAGGTTTTGAATGAAGAATCACATTTCTTGGTAAAATCATGCAGGATTGAAATTTTTGATGGTTTTTTACTCCTCTCAACAGCCCAAACAAGTTTCTAAAAGGATGAGTTTGCAACTACTTTACTTTTGGAGAAAATTCAAAACATTCATTATTCAATAGGGCCCAAACTATCAAAAACCAGCGGTTTCAATGAACACACATTTCTTGGTAGAATCATGCAGGACTGAAATTTTTGATGTTTTTCTACTCCTCTCATGAGCCCAAACAAGTCTCTAAAAGCATGAGTTTGCAACTACTTTACTTTTGGAGAAAATTCAAAACATTCATTATTCAATAGAGCCCAATAGCAAAAATCAGGTTTTGAATGAAGAATCACATTTCTTGGTAGAATCATGCAGGATTGAAATTTTTGATGGTTTTTTACTCCTCTCAACAGCCCAAACAAGTTTCTAAAAGGATGAGTTTGCAACTACTTTACTTTTGGAGAAAATTCAAAACATTCATTATTCAATAGGGCCCAAACTATCAAAAACCAGCGGTTTGAATGAACACACATTTCTTGGTAGAATCATGCAGGACTGAAATTTTTGATGTTTTTCTACTCCTCTCATGAGCCCAAACAAGTCTCTAAAAGCATGAGTTTGCAACTACTTTACTTTTGGAGAAAATTCAAAACATTCATTACTCAAAAGAGCCCAATAGCAAAAACCAGCGTTTTGAATGAAGAATCACATTTCTTGGTAGAATCATGCAGGATTGAAATTTTTGATGGTTTTTTACTCCTCTCAACAGCCCAAACAAGTTTCTAAAAGGATGAGTTTGCAACTACTTTACTTTTGGAGAAAATTCAAAACATTCATTATTCAATAGGGCCCAAACTATCAAAAACCAGCGGTTTCAATGAACACACATTTCTTGGTAGAATCATGCAGGACTGAAATTTTTGATGTTTTTCTACTCCTCTCATGAGCCCAAACAAGTCTCTAAAAGCATGAGTTTGCAACTACTTTACTTTTGGAGAAAATTCAAAACATTCATTATTCAATAGAGCCCAATAGCAAAAATCAGGTTTTGAATGAAGAATCACATTTCTTGGTAGAATCATGCAGGATTGAAATTTTTGATGGTTTTTTACTCCTCTCAACAGCCCAAACAAGTTTCTAAAAGGATGAGTTTGCAACTACTTTACTTTTGGAGAAAATTCAAAACATTCATTATTCAATAGGGCCCAAACTATCAAAAACCAGCGGTTTCAATGAACACACATTTCTTGGTAGAATCATGCAGGACTGAAATTTTTGATGTTTTTCTACTCCTCTCATGAGCCCAAACAAGTCTCTAAAAGCATGAGTTTGCAACTACTTTACTTTTGGAGAAAATTCAAAACATTCATTATTCAATAGAGCCCAATAGCAAAAATCAGGTTTTGAATGAAGAATCACATTTCTTGGTAAAATCATGCAGGATTGAAATTTTTGATGGTTTTTTACTCCTCTCAACAGCCCAAACAAGTTTCTAAAAGGATGAGTTTGCAACTACTTTACTTTTGGAGAAAATTCAAAACATTCATTATTCAATAGGGCCCAAACTATCAAAAACCAGCGGTTTGAATGAACACACATTTCTTGGTAGAATCATGCAGGACTGAAATTTTTGATGTTTTTCTACTCCTCTCATGAGCCCAAACAAGTCTCTAAAAGCATGAGTTTGCAACTACTTTACTTTTGGAGAAAATTCAAAACATTCATTACTCAAAAGAGCCCAATAGCAAAAACCAGCGTTTTGAATGAAGAATCACATTTCTTGGTAGAATCATGCAGGATTGAAATTTTTGATGGTTTTTTACTCCTCTCAACAGCCCAAACAAGTTTCTAAAAGGATGAGTTTGCAACTACTTTACTTTTGGAGAAAATTCAAAACATTCATTATTCAATAGGGCCCAAACTATCAAAAACCAGCGGTTTCAATGAACACACATTTCTTGGTAGAATCATGCAGGACTGAAATTTTTGATGTTTTTCTACTCCTCTCATGAGCCCAAACAAGTCTCTAAAAGCATGAGTTTGCAACTACTTTACTTTTGGAGAAAATTCAAAACATTCATTATTCAATAGAGCCCAATAGCAAAAATCAGGTTTTGAATGAAGAATCACATTTCTTGGTAGAATCATGCAGGATTGAAATTTTTGATGGTTTTTTACTCCTCTCAACAGCCCAAACAAGTTTCTAAAAGGATGAGTTTGCAACTACTTTACTTTTGGAGAAAATTCAAAACATTCATTATTCAATAGGGCCCAAACTATCAAAAACCAGCGGTTTCAATGAACACACATTTCTTGGTAGAATCATGCAGGACTGAAATTTTTGATGTTTTTCTACTCCTCTCATGAGCCCAAACAAGTCTCTAAAAGCATGAGTTTGCAACTACTTTACTTTTGGAGAAAATTCAAAACATTCATTATTCAATAGAGCCCAATAGCAAAAATCAGGTTTTGAATGAAGAATCACATTTCTTGGTAAAATCATGCAGGATTGAAAGTTTTGATGGTTTTTTACTCCTCTCAACAGCCCAAACAAGTTTCTAAAAGGATGAGTTTGCAACTGCTTTACTTTTGGAGAAAATTCAAAACATTCATTATTCAATAGGGCCCAAACTATCAAAAACCAGAGGTTTCAATGAACACACATTTCTTGGTAGAATCATGCAGGACTGAAATTTTTGATGTTTTTCTACTCCTCTCATGAGCCCAAACAAGTCTCTAAAAGCATGAGTTTGCAACTACTTTACTTTTGGAGAAAATTCAAAACATTCATTATTCAATAGAGCCCAATAGCAAAAATCAGGTTTTGAATGAAGAATCACATTTCTTGGTAGAATCATGCAGGATTGAAATTTTTGATGGTTCTTTACTCCTGTCAACAGCCCAAACAAGTTTCTAAAAGGATGAGTTTGCAACTACTTTACTTTTGGAGAAAATTCAAAACATTCATTATTCAATAGGGCCCAAACTATCAAAAACCAGCGGTTTGAATGAACACACATTTCTTGGTAGAATCATGCAGGACTGAAATTTTTGATGTTTTTCTACTCCTCTCATGAGCCCAAACAAGTCTCTAAAAGCATGAGTTTGCAACTACTTTACTTTTGGAGAAAATTCAAAACATTCATTACTCAAAAGAGCCCAATAGCAAAAACCAGCGTTTTGAATGAAGAATCACATTTCTTGGTAGAATCATGCAGGATTGAAATTTTTGATGGTTTTTTACTCCTCTCAACAGCCCAAACAAGTTTCTAAAAGGATGAGTTTGCAACTACTTTACTTTTGGAGAAAATTCAAAACATTCATTATTCAATAGGGCCCAAACTATCAAAAACCAGCGGTTTCAATGAACACACATTTCTTGGTAGAATCATGCAGGACTGAAATTTTTGATGTTTTTCTACTACTCTCATGAGCCCAAACAAGTCTCTAAAAGCATGAGTTTGCAACTACTTTACTTTTGGAGAAAATTCAAAACATTCATTATTCAATAGAGCCCAATAGCAAAAATCAGGTTTTGAATGAAGAATCACATTTCTTTGTAGAATCATGCAGGATTGAAATTTTTGATGGTTTTTTACTCCTCTCAACAGCTCAAACAAGTTTCTAAAAGGATAAGTTTGTAACTACTTTACTTTTGGAGAAAATTCAAAACATTCATTATTCAATAGGGCCCAAACTATCAAAAACCAGCAGTTTCAATGAACACACATTTCTTGGTAGAATCATGCAGGACTGAAATTTTTGATGTTTTTCTACTCCTCTCATGAGCCCAAACAAGTCCCTAAAAGCATGAGTTTGCAACTACTTTACTTTTGGAGAAAATTCAAAACATTCATTACTCAAAAGAGCCCATTAGCAAAAACCAGCGTTTTGAATGAAGAATCACATTTCTTGGTAGAATCATGCAGGATTGATATTTTTGATGGTTTTTTACTCCTCTCAACAGCCCAAACAAGTTTCTAAAAGGATGAGTTTGCAACTACTTTACTTTTGGAGAAAATTCAAAACATTCATTATTCAATAGGGCCCAAACTATCAAAAACCAGCGGTTTCAATGAACACACATTTCTTGGTAAAATCATGCAGGACTGAAATTTTTGATGTTTTTCTACTCCTCTCATGAGCCCAAACAAGTCTCTAAAAGCATGAGTTTGCAACTACTTTACTTTTGGAGAAAATTCAAAACATTCATTATTCAATAGAGCCCAATAGCAAAAATCAGGTTTTGAATGAAGAATCACATTTCTTGGTAGAATCATGCAGGATTGAAATTTTTGATGGTTTTTTACTCCTCTCAACAGCCCAAACAAGTTTCTAAAAGGATGAGTTTGCAACTACTTTACTTTTGGAGAAAATTCAAAACATTCATTATTCAATAGGGCCCAAACTATCAAAAACCAGCGGTTTCAATGAACACACATTTCTTGGTAGAATCATGCAGGACTGAAATTTTTGATGTTTTTCTACTCCTCTCATGAGCCCAAACAAGTCTCTAAAAGCATGAGTTTGCAACTACTTTACTTTTGGAGAAAATTCAAAACATTCATTATTCAATAGAGCCCAATAGCAAAAATCAGGTTTTGAATGAAGAATCACATTTCTTGGTAAAATCATGCAGGATTGAAATTTTTGATGGTTTTTTACTCCTCTCAACAGCCCAAACAAGTTTCTAAAAGGATGAGTTTGCAACTACTTTACTTTTGGAGAAAATTCAAAACATTCATTATTCAATAGGGCCCAAACTATCAAAAACCAGCGGTTTCAATGAACACACATTTCTTGGTAGAATCATGCAGGACTGAAATTTTTGATGTTTTTCTACTCCTCTCATGAGCCCAAACAAGTCTCTAAAAGCATGAGTTTGCAACTACTTTACTTTTGGAGAAAATTCAAAACATTCATTATTCAATAGAGCCCAATAGCAAAAATCAGGTTTTGAATGAAGAATCACATTTCTTGGTAGAATCATGCAGGATTGAAATTTTTGATGGTTTTTTACTCCTCTCAACAGCCCAAACAAGTTTCTAAAAGGATGAGTTTGCAACTACTTTACTTTTGGAGAAAATTCAAAACATTCATTATTCAATAGGGCCCAAACTATCAAAAACCAGCGCTTTCAATGAACACACATTTCTTGGTAGAATCATGCAGGACTGAAATTTTTGATGTTTTTCTACTCCTCTCATGAGCCCAAACAAGTCTCTAAAAGCATGAGTTTGCAACTACTTTACTTTTGGAGAAAATTCAAAACATTCATTATTCAATAGAGCCCAATAGCAAAAATCAGGTTTTGAATGAAGAATCACATTTCTTGGTAAAATCATGCAGGATTGAAATTTTTGATGGTTTTTTACTCCTCTCAACAGCCCAAACAAGTTTCTAAAAGGATGAGTTTGCAACTACTTTACTTTTGGAGAAAATTCAAAACATTCATTATTCAATAGGGCCCAAACTATCAAAAACCAGCGGTTTGAATGAACACACATTTCTTGGTAGAATCATGCAGGACTGAAATTTTTGATGTTTTTCTACTCCTCTCATGAGCCCAAACAAGTCTCTAAAAGCATGAGTTTGCAACTACTTTACTTTTGGAGAAAATTCAAAACATTCATTATTCAATAGAGCCCAATAGCAAAAATCAGGTTTTGAATGAAGAATCACATTTCTTGGTAAAATCATGCAGGATTGAAATTTTTGATGGTTTTTTACTCCTCTCAACAGCCCAAACAAGTTTCTAAAAGGATGAGTTTGCAACTACTTTACTTTTGGAGAAAATTCAAAACATTCATTATTCAATAGGGCCCAAACTATCAAAAACCAGCGGTTTGAATGAACACACATTTCTTGGTAGAATCATGCAGGACTGAAATTTTTGATGTTTTTCTACTCCTCTCATGAGCCCAAACAAGTCTCTAAAAGCATGAGTTTGCAACTACTTTACTTTTGGAGAAAATTCAAAACATTCATTACTCAAAAGAGCCCAATAGCAAAAACCAGCGTTTTGAATGAAGAATCACATTTCTTGGTAGAATCATGCAGGATTGAAATTTTTGATGGTTTTTTACTCCTCTCAACAGCCCAAACAAGTTTCTAAAAGGATGAGTTTGCAACTACTTTACTTTTGGAGAAAATTCAAAACATTCATTATTCAATAGGGCCCAAACTATCAAAAACCAGCGGTTTCAATGAACACACATTTCTTGGTAGAATCATGCAGGACTGAAATTTTTGATGTTTTTCTACTCCTCTCATGAGCCCAAACAAGTCTCTAAAAGCATGAGTTTGCAACTACTTTACTTTTGGAGAAAATTCAAAACATTCATTATTCAATAGAGCCCAATAGCAAAAATCAGGTTTTGAATGAAGAATCACATTTCTTGGTAGAATCATGCAGGATTGAAATTTTTGATGGTTTTTTACTCCTCTCAACAGCCCAAACAAGTTTCTAAAAGGATGAGTTTGCAACTACTTTACTTTTGGAGAAAATTCAAAACATTCATTATTCAATAGGGCCCAAACTATCAAAAACCAGCGGTTTCAATGAACACACATTTCTTGGTAGAATCATGCAGGACTGAAATTTTTGATGTTTTTCTACTCCTCTCATGAGCCCAAACAAGTCTCTAAAAGCATGAGTTTGCAACTACTTTACTTTTGGAGAAAATTCAAAACATTCATTATTCAATAGAGCCCAATAGCAAAAATCAGGTTTTGAATGAAGAATCACATTTCTTGGTAAAATCATGCAGGATTGAAATTTTTGATGGTTTTTTACTCCTCTCAACAGCCCAAACAAGTTTCTAAAAGGATGAGTTTGCAACTACTTTACTTTTGGAGAAAATTCAAAACATTCATTATTCAATAGGGCCCAAACTATCAAAAACCAGCGGTTTCAATGAACACACATTTCTTGGTAGAATCATGCAGGACTGAAATTTTTGATGTTTTTCTACTCCTCTCATGAGCCCAAACAAGTCTCTAAAAGCATGAGTTTGCAACTACTTTACTTTTGGAGAAAATTCAAAACATTCATTATTCAATAGAGCCCAATAGCAAAAATCAGGTTTTGAATGAAGAATCACATTTCTTGGTAGAATCATGCAGGATTGAAATTTTTGATGGTTTTTTACTCCTCTCAACAGCCCAAACAAGTTTCTAAAAGGATGAGTTTGCAACTACTTTACTTTTGGAGAAAATTCAAAACATTCATTATTCAATAGGGCCCAAACTATCAAAAACCAGCGGTTTCAATGAACACACATTTCTTGGTAGAATCATGCAGGACTGAAATTTTTGATGTTTTTCTACTCCTCTCATGAGCCCAAACAAGTCTCTAAAAGCATGAGTTTGCAACTACTTTACTTTTGGAGAAAATTCAAAACATTCATTATTCAATAGAGCCCAATAGCAAAAATCAGGTTTTGAATGAAGAATCACATTTCTTGGTAAAATCATGCAGGATTGAAATTTTTGATGGTTTTTTACTCCTCTCAACAGCCCAAACAAGTTTCTAAAAGGATGAGTTTGCAACTACTTTACTTTTGGAGAAAATTCAAAACATTCGAAACATTGGGGGGCGTGGCCAGCGTCTGAGCTGAATGGAAGCCTGAGCTCTGAGCTCCTCCACAGGGCAGCCTACCAAGCGCTATTAACAAGCGACTTACAAGCCAGGACTGGCTGAAAACTTGTGGGAACCTCCATAGGCACCAGCGGTGCCCCCACATAATGGATCCGCTTAATAGAAAAGCAGGAAAATCAAAAAATCTGGAGCGCTCTCCCCTCATGCTGAGGAGCCAAGATGGCGCCCGCCACACAGCAGCCACAGCCTGCAGCCCCAGCCTGAGCGGCGCACAGCGGGAGAGAACGCCACAGAGACTGAAACACGCAGTATTCAAGTCAGGGGGTAAGTCTGCCCCCATCCCTGCAAAAACCGCCGCTCCATATATTAAAGAAAGCGCTAAATTCAGTGTTAAAAGTAGCGCTGAGAAGAAGGAGGCAAAATATCGCGAGATTAACCGGGAAACAGACGGGATTGCGCAGCAAGTACGCAAATTGCGTACCTTAAGCAAAAATCTTGCGCAGCCTGTGAAATCTTGCACAGCAGCAACGCTCACAGCCGCTATGGAGGCCACAAATACAATAAGGGCCTCCTCATCTTGTCCAGATATCTCCACAATTTCAGACACCCCTCTAACGCCACCACAGAGGGAACTGTCCCCTGCCTCACAAAATAGCTGCAGATTAAGCAGTAGCTCGGCTGAGCTGCAAAGTGAGACGCAGATGGAGGACTTCTGCACTCCAGATAACCCCATGCCTGAAAACTTTTTACATGTTTTGACTGAGGTAGAGGCTACCAACAAAGCAGCTTCAGAAATGTTCATAAAAAATATGGTGTGCCTTCTTGCAAAGACATTCCAAAAACAACTAGAGGGATATAATACAAACCTCCAAAACAATATAGACAGTCTGGGTCAGAGGGTGAATCACTTGGAGTCGAAAATGGAGGAGATAGTCCAGTCTCACAACAATTTGATAGACGAACATTATGCCTTAGAGAAAGAAGTTACCTTCCTAAAGTCAAGACTGATAGAACAAGAGGACAGGAGTAGGAGAAACAACCTTAAATTCAGAGGAATACCTGAGAATGTCAAGGACAGAGATCTTGATTCATATGTGCAAAAAATGCTCCATGCTATGCTCCCAGGTGCTTCCAAAGGAGACCTCTTAATAGAACGCATACACAGACTACCTAAGTCCAAATATGCCCCTGAAAGAGCTCCGCGGGATGTTATTGCATTCTTTCACTATTTTCTGACAAAGGAGGACATTTTGAGGAAGAGCAAGCAGTCACCCATCTTACCAAGACCATATGAGGGTATTAAGATCTTTGCAGACTTTTCAAAAGCCACGTTGCAAAAAAGGAGAGACTTTTTCCCTATCACTGCACACCTACGGGAGCACAGGGTGCTATACAGATGGGGCTTTCCTACAAAAATATTGGTCATGAAGGAAAACACTACTTTTGCCTTATCTAACATTGATAACTGTGATAGATTCTTTCAGGACCTTGGTATTCCTCCAATGAAGAACTCATCTTTATCCTACAATCAAGAGAGGAGCAACTCTTCACGACAGCCAAGACGTTTGTCACAGTCCTGGACCACACAAAAGAAAAGATAATGGACTTGGTAGGTGTTGACCCTGGCTCTTGGCCTGAACTTTCATCCCCAAACACTAACCGAGAGATTTCTCTTGGTATCATTTCTTTTGAGAAATTCACCTTCCTTGTTAACAAGTTTGTTTTGTTCTAGGTTATTCCAGGTTATAACATGTTTCTATTCACAGGCACACCAGGCACTGACAACAAATTTCTAGAGAAATACCACTCTTCTTGGATATATGTCCAGATGGACTATTCTATCTTATTGAGTTATTTAACACATTTCTTTCTTTTTGATATATTATGGAGTTGAAAATCCTATCATTTAATGTAAATGGGCTTAATAGTCCCTTTAAAAGGTATGCTCTGTGGAAGGAGATCAAAAGATTGAAAGCAAATGTTGCTATGATACAGGAAACCCACCTCCTGGAAACTGATAATAACAGATTTAAAAACAAAGATTATCCTCAGATTTTCTTCTCCAACAACGAGGGAGGGAAAAAAGCTGGGGTGGCCATTGCCTTCCACAGAGACCTACCAGTGGTTATTTCAGATGTTTATAAAGACAATAAAGGCAGATATTTAATCATCAATTTTACCTTGGAGGGAATGGAATACACTGTGGTTAATGTATACGCCCCTAATGTGAGACAAATTAGCTTTCTCAATAAAGTCAAAAGAAAATTATCCAAATTTAGCAAGGGACAAATCATATGGGGGGGAGACTTTAATTGTATTGTTGACCCAAGCACTGATTGCTCATCCTCTGCTCCATACTACAGAAGTGTGAATTTGGGGAAGTGGCTGAGCAATGCTAACCTGCACGACAGTTGTAAAATATTGAACCCTAATTCTAGAGAATACACCAGATTCTGCCCACACAACAGATCTTATACCAAAATAGATCATATATTTACCAGTTTTTCCTTACTAGATTCGTATATAGATTTCCAAACTGGCCCCATCACATGGTCGGACCATGCTCCAATTCTATTAACATTACAGGTTTCCTCTTCGACTCAAAGACACTACAATTGGAGATATAGCAAATTTGTAGTAGACTCCCCAGATAATATAGCAACAATAAAAAACACTATAATGAATTATTTTAAAGAAAATGACTCCCAGGAAATCTCCCCTGAAACCTTATGGTTAGCACATAAATGTGTCATTAGAGGCCACTTAATTCAGATGGCCTCAAGACAAAAGAGGGAAAGAGAGAGCAAACAGAGGCTGTTACTAGAACAAATCAAAAAACTTGAAGACCAGGCCAAAGTGGAAAAATCTTTTACTAAATACAAGGAGTTATACTCCCTTAGATTGGAATTTAGAAATCTTCTCATAAATATTTACGAAAAAAAGACTCTGTTTAACAGGGCAGGGTTCTACATAAATAACAACAAAAACTCAAAAACTATGGCAAATAGATTCAAACCCATAAATAAAAAGCATTTAATTAAAAAACTTTCCCAGAACTCAGTGAATATAGAAAAGCCAAGGGACATAGCTTTGGCTTTTGAAAAATACTACTCAAACCTTTACAATATAGGGAAAAATGGGACTTATCCCCCTCCTACAGAGGAGATGATAGATAATTTCCTGGGAGGAGTAGAGTTGAGATCTCTGTCTTCTGAGCAAAGGGAAATGCTTGATGCACCCTTCTCTGAGGGAGAGGTCTCTCTGGCAATAAAAAATCTCAAATGTAATAAGGCTCCTGGTCCAGACGGATTCCCTGTGGAATATTATAAAACATTTCAGGAAAATCTGGTCCCCTATTTAACAAACACCCTAAATTTTATAAAATCAAAAGGAACATGTAGTGCAGATATGCTGAGAGCCACCATAGTGGTAATCCCCAAACCGGACAAAGATCCCACCAAGATAGAAAACTATAGACCCATATCCCTCCTGAATGCAGACATCAAGGTCTATGCAAAAATACTGGCAGAAAGGGTGCAGGATGTTATCCAATATCTCATACATCCCGATCAAGTGGGTTTTGTAAAATTTAGACAGACTTCTGACAGTTCAAGAAGTGTCTTGCACCATATACACTTTTGTAACAAGAAAAAAATTCCCAGTCTGTTTGTGGCCCTTGATGCGGAGAAAGCTTTTGACCGCATCAATTGGACATATGCATTCGCAGTATTAAAGAAGATGGGTTTTGGTGAGGAGATGTTGAAAAGTGTTCAGGCTCTGTACTCCCAACCGTCTGCCTCTGTGCTGGTCAATAGCACGATGTCAGGGAAATTTGACATAACAAACGGAACAAGACAGGGATGCCCTCTGTCCCCAATTATTTTTATCCTGAGTCTGGAACCACTGGCTCAAAGGATAAGGGACTCGAGTGAGGTGAGGGGAGTACGGTTGGGAGATGTAGAGCATAAAATAAATTTATATGCAGACGATATCATACTCACACTGACAGATCCTGTTGAGTCGTTGAAGGCGACTTGGGACATCATAGAGTTGTTTGGTTCAATATCATATTATAAACTCAATGTAAAAAAGACTAACGTTTTGTCACTATTTATTTCAGCCCCTATAAAACAGCAATTACAAGATAAGTACCCTTTTACTTGGGACTGCACTAAAATCCCATATCTAGGAATTTGGCTCACAAGCGACCTCACACACACAAGTGAGGTAAACATAGATAGCCTTTTGAAATCCCTTGACACTAAGTTGGGAGAATTGTCAAAAACCCCAGCCACTTGGTTGGGAAGAATAGTACTATATAAGATGTTCTGCCTCCCAAAGGTGTTGTTTTTGTACAGGAATGTCCCTCTGCCTTTATCAATGCAACACATACAAAAATTAACTCATCAAATGAACAGATTTATTTGGAATAATAAAAAGCCTAGGGTAAAGAAACACACACTACTTAAATCTAGAGAAAATGGGGGGATAGCCCTTCCAGACTTGGAGGCGTATTACTTTGCCACCACAACTGAATTGACAAAAATGTGGCTCACAGAACAGACAGAATTGGGATGGCCAAAAATTGAAAGAGATTTAATGCCTAATAAAGAACCGACACTTTATGTTTCCTATTTTCTTCTGCACAGAGGAGAGATTGGAGACATAGAAAACCCAATACTCAGAGCCTCTGTGCAGAGCTGGTCACATATGTGCAGGAGAAGGTTTAATGTCTCCCCTGTTTCAACCAAAAGACTGAGACTTCACTTTTTGGCACCTGTCAAGGTTTCTTTGAGACCCATGTTTGATAACTGGAAAACATTCCCCATTGCTTATGTGGATGATTTATTGGACAATAATAAAGTCATGCCTTTTGAGTTGGTCAAGGCTAAATTTAAAATCCCTAATACGGAATATATGAAATACCTCATACTCAAAGAGGAATATAACAAATTTAAGAGATATTTCTGCAAGATAGTTTTGGTCAACCATACCATTTATAATTTCCTAACCAGCACAACCCCCAGGCACAAGAGCTCTCTTAAACCCCTGTATAACTTCCTGACCGGCAAATACACCTTTTCTAAGGGTGGATGCTTTGAAAAATGGGAGACTACTCTGCAGAAGCAGATTTGTGCCCCACAGTGGACATTGTCTTTTAAGACTGCAGTGAGGTCTACAAATTGCATGAACATTTTGGAAACACATTACAAACTAGTCCACAGATATTACTTGACCCCAAACAGGATTAAACATTTTGGGGAAGGGGGATCTGATCTGTGTTGGCGGGGATGCGGGTCTCAGGCTGACTTACTCCATATTTTCTGGGGATGCCCGGTACTGAAACCATACTGGCTTAAGGTCTCCAATTTGATTTCGATCATATGCAACTGGCGTGTTCAGTTGCACCCTGCCTTGGCCTTACTACTCATAGATATTTGCAGATTCAAAACAACAAAGTATTTGGTTGCCCACATACTCATGTCTGCAATATACCTTATAGCGAAAGGTTGGAACAACAAGCAACCTCCGAACATTGCCACATTGATCATGTTGGTGGACAAACATTGTGTTTATGAAAAAATTCATTATATTAACAATATGTCAATAAAGTTATTTGACGACAGATGGCATAGATGGTTGAAACTCAAATCTAAGATAGAAGAAGAATTTATATCTTGATATCTTGATTTTTGCTCTTTTTGTGTGCCAAAATTTCACATGTATTTGGTGTTTGCCTGTACTGTTGTAATTGTTTTTCAAATCTATTTCAATTAATGTTAATTGTACATACTTTAAATGATGATATGATGTTCAGATACCATATGATGATGTCCTGATGTACATTATCTTGACTCTATTCGAACATGATATATATGAGGTATGTTTATACATTCCTATTATTTTGAAAACTCAATAAAAATATTGTTTAAGAAAATTCAAAACATTCATTATTCAATAGGGCCCAAACTATCAAAAACCAGCGGTTTGAATGAACACACATTTCTTGGTAGAATCATGCAGGACTGAAATTTTTGATGTTTTTCTACTCCTCTCATGAGCCCAAACAAGTCTCTAAAAGCATGAGTTTGCAACTACTTTACTTTTGGAGAAAATTCAAAACATTCATTATTCAATAGAGCCCAATAGCAAAAATCAGGTTTTGAATGAAGAATCACATTTCTTGGTAAAATCATGCAGGATTGAAAGTTTTGATGGTTTTTTACTCCTCTCAACAGCCCAAACAAGTTTCTAAAAGGATGAGTTTGCAACTGCTTTACTTTTGGAGAAAATTCAAAACATTCATTATTCAATAGGGCCCAAACTATCAAAACCCAGCGGTTTCAATGAACACACATTTCTTGGTAGAATCATGCAGGACTGAAATTTTTGATGTTTTTCTACTCCTCTCATGAGCCCAAACAAGTCTCTAAAAGCATGAGTTTGCAACTACTTTACTTTTGGAGAAAATTCAAAACATTCATTATTCAATAGAGCCCAATAGCAAAAATCAGGTTTTGAATGAAGAATCACATTTCTTGGTAGAATCATGCAGGATTGAAATTTTTGATGGTTTTTTACTCCTCTCAACAGCCCAAACAAGTTTCTAAAAGGATGAGTTTGCAACTACTTTACTTTTGGAGAAAATTCAAAACATTCATTATTCAATAGGGCCCAAACTATCAAAAACCAGCGGTTTGAATGAACACACATTTCTTGGTAGAATCATGCAGGACTGAAATTTTTGATGTTTTTCTACTCCTCTCATGAGCCCAAACAAGTCTCTAAAAGCATGAGTTTGCAACTACTTTACTTTTGGAGAAAATTCAAAACATTCATTACTCAAAAGAGCCCAATAGCAAAAACCAGCGTTTTGAATGAAGAATCACATTTCTTGGTAGAATCATGCAGGATTGAAATTTTTGATGGTTTTTTACTCCTCTCAACAGCCCAAACAAGTTTCTAAAAGGATGAGTTTGCAACTACTTTACTTTTGGAGAAAATTCAAAACATTCATTATTCAATAGGGCCCAAACTATCAAAAACCAGCGGTTTCAATGAACACACATTTCTTGGTAGAATCATGCAGGACTGAAATTTTTGATGTTTTTCTACTACTCTCATGAGCCCAAACAAGTCTCTAAAAGCATGAGTTTGCAACTACTTTACTTTTGGAGAAAATTCAAAACATTCATTATTCAATAGAGCCCAATAGCAAAAATCAGGTTTTGTATGAAGAATCACATTTCTTTGTAGAATCATGCAGGATTGAAATTTTTGATGGTTTTTTACTCCTCTCAACAGCCCAAACAAGTTTCTAAAAGGATGAGTTTGTAACTACTTTACTTTTGGAGAAAATTCAAAACATTCATTATTCAATAGGGCCCAAACTATCAAAAACCAGCGGTTTCAATGAACACACATTTCTTGGTAGAATCATGCAGGACTGAAATTTTTGATGTTTTTCTACTCCTCTCATGAGCCCAAACAAGTCCCTAAAAGCATGAGTTTGCAACTACTTTACTTTTGGAGAAAATTCAAAACATTCATTACTCAAAAGAGCCCAATAGCAAAAACCAGCGTTTTGAATGAAGAATCACATTTCTTGGTAGAATCATGCAGGATTGATATTTTTGATGGTTTTTTACTCCTCTCAACAGCCCAAACAAGTTTCTAAAAGGATGAGTTTGCAACTACTTTACTTTTGGAGAAAATTCAAAACATTCATTATTCAATAGGGCCCAAACTATCAAAAACCAGCGGTTTCAATGAACACACATTTCTTGGTAAAATCATGCAGGACTGAAATTTTTGATGTTTTTCTACTCCTCTCATGAGCCCAAACAAGTCTCTAAAAGCATGAGTTTGCAACTACTTTACTTTTGGAGAAAATTCAAAACATTCATTATTCAATAGAGCCCAATAGCAAAAATCAGGTTTTGAATGAAGAATCACATTTCTTGGTAGAATCATGCAGGATTGAAATTTTTGATGGTTTTTTACTCCTCTCAACAGCCCAAACAAGTTTCTAAAAGGATGAGTTTGCAACTACTTTACTTTTGGAGAAAATTCAAAACATTCATTATTCAATAGGGCCCAAACTATCAAAAACCAGCGGTTTCAATGAACACACATTTCTTGGTAGAATCATGCAGGACTGAAATTTTTGATGTTTTTCTACTCCTCTCATGAGCCCAAACAAGTCTCTAAAAGCATGAGTTTGCAACTACTTTACTTTTGGAGAAAATTCAAAACATTCATTATTCAATAGAGCCCAATAGCAAAAATCAGGTTTTGAATGAAGAATCACATTTCTTGGTAGAATCATGCAGGATTGAAATTTTTGATGGTTTTTTACTCCTCTCAACAGCCCAAACAAGTTTCTAAAAGGATGAGTTTGCAACTACTTTACTTTTGGAGAAAATTCAAAACATTCATTATTCAATAGGGCCCAAACTATCAAAAACCAGCGGTTTCAATGAACACACATTTCTTGGTAGAATCATGCAGGACTGAAATTTTTGATGTTTTTCTACTCCTCTCATGAGCCCAAACAAGTCTCTAAAAGCATGAGTTTGCAACTACTTTACTTTTGGAGAAAATTCAAAACATTCATTATTCAATAGAGCCCAATAGCAAAAATCAGGTTTTGAATGAAGAATCACATTTCTTGGTAAAATCATGCAGGATTGAAAGTTTTGATGGTTTTTTACTCCTCTCAACAGCCCAAACAATTTTCTAAAAGGATGAGTTTGCAACTGCTTTACTTTTGGAGAAAATTCAAAACATTCATTATTCAATAGGGCCCAAACTATCAAAAACCAGCGGTTTCAATGAACACACATTTCTTGGTAGAATCATGCAGGACTGAAATTTTTGATGTTTTTCTACTCCTCTCATGAGCCCAAACAAGTCTCTAAAAGCATGAGTTTGCAACTACTTTACTTTTGGAGAAAATTCAAAACATTCATTATTCAATAGAGCCCAATAGCAAAAATCAGGTTTTGAATGAAGAATCACATTTCTTGGTAGAATCATGCAGGATTGAAATTTTTGATGGTTCTTTACTCCTGTCAACAGCCCAAACAAGTTTCTAAAAGGATGAGTTTGCAACTACTTTACTTTTGGAGAAAATTCAAAACATTCATTATTCAATAGGGCCCAAACTATCAAAAACCAGCGGTTTGAATGAACACACATTTCTTGGTAGAATCATGCAGGACTGAAATTTTTGATGTTTTTCTACTCCTCTCATGAGCCCAAACAAGTCTCTAAAAGCATGAGTTTGCAACTACTTTACTTTTGGAGAAAATTCAAAACATTCATTACTCAAAAGAGCCCAATAGCAAAAACCAGCGTTTTGAATGAAGAATCACATTTCTTGGTAGAATCATGCAGGATTGAAATTTTTGATGGTTTTTTACTCCTCTCAACAGCCCAAACAAGTTTCTAAAAGGATGAGTTTGCAACTACTTTACTTTTGGAGAAAATTCAAAACATTCATTATTCAATAGGGCCCAAACTATCAAAAACCAGCGGTTTCAATGAACACACATTTCTTGGTAGAATCATGCAGGACTGAAATTTTTGATGTTTTTCTACTACTCTCATGAGCCCAAACAAGTCTCTAAAAGCATGAGTTTGCAACTACTTTACTTTTGGAGAAAATTCAAAACATTCATTATTCAATAGAGCCCAATAGCAAAAATCAGGTTTTGAATGAAGAATCACATTTCTTTGTAGAATCATGCAGGATTGAAATTTTTGATGGTTTTTTACTCCTCTCAACAGCTCAAACAAGTTTCTAAAAGGATGAGTTTGTAACTACTTTACTTTTGGAGAAAATTCAAAACATTCATTATTCAATAGGGCCCAAACTATCAAAAACCAGCAGTTTCAATGAACACACATTTCTTGGTAGAATCATGCAGGACTGAAATTTTTGATGTTTTTCTACTCCTCTCATGAGCCCAAACAAGTCCCTAAAAGCATGAGTTTGCAACTACTTTACTTTTGGAGAAAATTCAAAACATTCATTACTCAAAAGAGCCCATTAGCAAAAACCAGCGTTTTGAATGAAGAATCACATTTCTTGGTAGAATCATGCAGGATTGATATTTTTGATGGTTTTTTACTCCTCTCAACAGCCCAAACAAGTTTCTAAAAGGATGAGTTTGCAACTACTTTACTTTTGGAGAAAATTCAAAACATTCATTATTCAATAGGGCCCAAACTATCAAAAACCAGCGGTTTCAATGAACACACATTTCTTGGTAAAATCATGCAGGACTGAAATTTTTGATGTTTTTCTACTCCTCTCATGAGCCCAAACAAGTCTCTAAAAGCATGAGTTTGCAACTACTTTACTTTTGGAGAAAATTCAAAACATTCATTATTCAATAGAGCCCAATAGCAAAAATCAGGTTTTGAATGAAGAATCACATTTCTTGGTAGAATCATGCAGGATTGAAATTTTTGATGGTTTTTTACTCCTCTCAACAGCCCAAACAAGTTTCTAAAAGGATGAGTTTGCAACTACTTTACTTTTGGAGAAAATTCAAAACATTCATTATTCAATAGGGCCCAAACTATCAAAAACCAGCGGTTTCAATGAACACACATTTCTTGGTAGAATCATGCAGGACTGAAATTTTTGATGTTTTTCTACTCCTCTCATGAGCCCAAACAAGTCTCTAAAAGCATGAGTTTGCAACTACTTTACTTTTGGAGAAAATTCAAAACATTCATTATTCAATAGAGCCCAATAGCAAAAATCAGGTTTTGAATGAAGAATCACATTTCTTGGTAAAATCATGCAGGATTGAAATTTTTGATGGTTTTTTACTCCTCTCAACAGCCCAAACAAGTTTCTAAAAGGATGAGTTTGCAACTACTTTACTTTTGGAGAAAATTCAAAACATTCATTATTCAATAGGGCCCAAACTATCAAAAACCAGCGGTTTCAATGAACACACATTTCTTGGTAGAATCATGCAGGACTGAAATTTTTGATGTTTTTCTACTCCTCTCATGAGCCCAAACAAGTCTCTAAAAGCATGAGTTTGCAACTACTTTACTTTTGGAGAAAATTCAAAACATTCATTATTCAATAGAGCCCAATAGCAAAAATCAGGTTTTGAATGAAGAATCACATTTCTTGGTAGAATCATGCAGGATTGAAATTTTTGATGGTTTTTTACTCCTCTCAACAGCCCAAACAAGTTTCTAAAAGGATGAGTTTGCAACTACTTTACTTTTGGAGAAAATTCAAAACATTCATTATTCAATAGGGCCCAAACTATCAAAAACCAGCGGTTTCAATGAACACACATTTCTTGGTAGAATCATGCAGGACTGAAATTTTTGATGTTTTTCTACTCCTCTCATGAGCCCAAACAAGTCTCTAAAAGCATGAGTTTGCAACTACTTTACTTTTGGAGAAAATTCAAAACATTCATTATTCAATAGAGCCCAATAGCAAAAATCAGGTTTTGAATGAAGAATCACATTTCTTGGTAAAATCATGCAGGATTGAAATTTTTGATGGTTTTTTACTCCTCTCAACAGCCCAAACAAGTTTCTAAAAGGATGAGTTTGCAACTACTTTACTTTTGGAGAAAATTCAAAACATTCATTATTCAATAGGGCCCAAACTATCAAAAACCAGCGGTTTGAATGAACACACATTTCTTGGTAGAATCATGCAGGACTGAAATTTTTGATGTTTTTCTACTCCTCTCATGAGCCCAAACAAGTCTCTAAAAGCATGAGTTTGCAACTACTTTACTTTTGGAGAAAATTCAAAACATTCATTATTCAATAGAGCCCAATAGCAAAAATCAGGTTTTGAATGAAGAATCACATTTCTTGGTAAAATCATGCAGGATTGAAATTTTTGATGGTTTTTTACTCCTCTCAACAGCCCAAACAAGTTTCTAAAAGGATGAGTTTGCAACTACTTTACTTTTGGAGAAAATTCAAAACATTCATTATTCAATAGGGCCCAAACTATCAAAAACCAGCGGTTTGAATGAACACACATTTCTTGGTAGAATCATGCAGGACTGAAATTTTTGATGTTTTTCTACTCCTCTCATGAGCCCAAACAAGTCTCTAAAAGCATGAGTTTGCAACTACTTTACTTTTGGAGAAAATTCAAAACATTCATTACTCAAAAGAGCCCATTAGCAAAAACCAGCGTTTTGAATGAAGAATCACATTTCTTGGTAGAATCATGCAGGATTGAAATTTTTGATGGTTTTTTACTCCTCTCAACAGCCCAAACAAGTTTCTAAAAGGATGAGTTTGCAACTACTTTACTTTTGGAGAAAATTCAAAACATTCATTATTCAATAGGGCCCAAACTATCAAAAACCAGCGGTTTCAATGAACACACATTTCTTGGTAGAATCATGCAGGACTGAAATTTTTGATGTTTTTCTACTCCTCTCATGAGCCCAAACAAGTCTCTAAAAGCATGAGTTTGCAACTACTTTACTTTTGGAGAAAATTCAAAACATTCATTATTCAATAGAGCCCAATAGCAAAAATCAGGTTTTGAATGAAGAATCACATTTCTTGGTAGAATCATGCAGGATTGAAATTTTTGATGGTTTTTTACTCCTCTCAACAGCCCAAACAAGTTTCTAAAAGGATGAGTTTGCAACTACTTTACTTTTGGAGAAAATTCAAAACATTCATTATTCAATAGGGCCCAAACTATCAAAAACCAGCGGTTTCAATGAACACACATTTCTTGGTAGAATCATGCAGGACTGAAATTTTTGATGTTTTTCTACTCCTCTCATGAGCCCAAACAAGTCTCTAAAAGCATGAGTTTGCAACTACTTTACTTTTGGAGAAAATTCAAAACATTCATTATTCAATAGAGCCCAATAGCAAAAATCAGGTTTTGAATGAAGAATCACATTTCTTGGTAAAATCATGCAGGATTGAAATTTTTGATGGTTTTTTACTCCTCTCAACAGCCCAAACAAGTTTCTAAAAGGATGAGTTTGCAACTACTTTACTTTTGGAGAAAATTCAAAACATTCATTATTCAATAGGGCCCAAACTATCAAAAACCAGCGGTTTGAATGAACACACATTTCTTGGTAGAATCATGCAGGACTGAAATTTTTGATGTTTTTCAACTCCTCTCATGAGCCCAAACAAGTCTCTAAAAGCATGAGTTTGCAACTACTTTACTTTTGGAGAAAATTCAAAACATTCATTATTCAATAGAGCCCAATAGCAAAAATCAGGTTTTGAATGAAGAATCACATTTCTTGGTAAAATCATGCAGGATTGAAAGTTTTGATGGTTTTTTACTCCTCTCAACAGCCCAAACAAGTTTCTAAAAGGATGAGTTTGCAACTGCTTTACTTTTGGAGAAAATTCAAAACATTCATTATTCAATAGGGCCCAAACTATCAAAACCCAGCGGTTTCAATGAACACACATTTCTTGGTAGAATCATGCAGGACTGAAATTTTTGATGTTTTTCTACTCCTCTCATGAGCCCAAACAAGTCTCTAAAAGCATGAGTTTGCAACTACTTTACTTTTGGAGAAAATTCAAAACATTCATTATTCAATAGAGCCCAATAGCAAAAATCAGGTTTTGAATGAAGAATCACATTTCTTGGTAGAATCATGCAGGATTGAAATTTTTGATGGTTTTTTACTCCTCTCAACAGCCCAAACAAGTTTCTAAAAGGATGAGTTTGCAACTACTTTACTTTTGGAGAAAATTCAAAACATTCATTATTCAATAGGGCCCAAACTATCAAAAACCAGCGGTTTGAATGAACACACATTTCTTGGTAGAATCATGCAGGACTGAAATTTTTGATGTTTTTCTACTCCTCTCATGAGCCCAAACAAGTCTCTAAAAGCATGAGTTTGCAACTACTTTACTTTTGGAGAAAATTCAAAACATTCATTACTCAAAAGAGCCCAATAGCAAAAACCAGCGTTTTGAATGAAGAATCACATTTCTTGGTAGAATCATGCAGGATTGAAATTTTTGATGGTTTTTTACTCCTCTCAACAGCCCAAACAAGTTTCTAAAAGGATGAGTTTGCAACTACTTTACTTTTGGAGAAAATTCAAAACATTCATTATTCAATAGGGCCCAAACTATCAAAAACCAGCGGTTTCAATGAACACACATTTCTTGGTAGAATCATGCAGGACTGAAATTTTTGATGTTTTTCTACTACTCTCATGAGCCCAAACAAGTCTCTAAAAGCATGAGTTTGCAACTACTTTACTTTTGGAGAAAATTCAAAACATTCATTATTCAATAGAGCCCAATAGCAAAAATCAGGTTTTGTATGAAGAATCACATTTCTTTGTAGAATCATGCAGGATTGAAATTTTTGATGGTTTTTTACTCCTCTCAACAGCCCAAACAAGTTTCTAAAAGGATGAGTTTGTAACTACTTTACTTTTGGAGAAAATTCAAAACATTCATTATTCAATAGGGCCCAAACTATCAAAAACCAGCGGTTTCAATGAACACACATTTCTTGGTAGAATCATGCAGGACTGAAATTTTTGATGTTTTTCTACTCCTCTCATGAGCCCAAACAAGTCCCTAAAAGCATGAGTTTGCAACTACTTTACTTTTGGAGAAAATTCAAAACATTCATTACTCAAAAGAGCCCAATAGCAAAAACCAGCGTTTTGAATGAAGAATCACATTTCTTGGTAGAATCATGCAGGATTGATATTTTTGATGGTTTTTTACTCCTCTCAACAGCCCAAACAAGTTTCTAAAAGGATGAGTTTGCAACTACTTTACTTTTGGAGAAAATTCAAAACATTCATTATTCAATAGGGCCCAAACTATCAAAAACCAGCGGTTTCAATGAACACACATTTCTTGGTAAAATCATGCAGGACTGAAATTTTTGATGTTTTTCTACTCCTCTCATGAGCCCAAACAAGTCTCTAAAAGCATGAGTTTGCAACTACTTTACTTTTGGAGAAAATTCAAAACATTCATTATTCAATAGAGCCCAATAGCAAAAATCAGGTTTTGAATGAAGAATCACATTTCTTGGTAGAATCATGCAGGATTGAAATTTTTGATGGTTTTTTACTCCTCTCAACAGCCCAAACAAGTTTCTAAAAGGATGAGTTTGCAACTACTTTACTTTTGGAGAAAATTCAAAACATTCATTATTCAATAGGGCCCAAACTATCAAAAACCAGCGGTTTCAATGAACACACATTTCTTGGTAGAATCATGCAGGACTGAAATTTTTGATGTTTTTCTACTCCTCTCATGAGCCCAAACAAGTCTCTAAAAGCATGAGTTTGCAACTACTTTACTTTTGGAGAAAATTCAAAACATTCATTATTCAATAGAGCCCAATAGCAAAAATCAGGTTTTGAATGAAGAATCACATTTCTTGGTAAAATCATGCAGGATTGAAATTTTTGATGGTTTTTTACTCCTCTCAACAGCCCAAACAAGTTTCTAAAAGGATGAGTTTGCAACTACTTTACTTTTGGAGAAAATTCAAAACATTCATTATTCAATAGGGCCCAAACTATCAAAAACCAGCGGTTTCAATGAACACACATTTCTTGGTAGAATCATGCAGGACTGAAATTTTTGATGTTTTTCTACTCCTCTCATGAGCCCAAACAAGTCTCTAAAAGCATGAGTTTGCAACTACTTTACTTTTGGAGAAAATTCAAAACATTCATTATTCAATAGAGCCCAATAGCAAAAATCAGGTTTTGAATGAAGAATCACATTTCTTGGTAGAATCATGCAGGATTGAAATTTTTGATGGTTTTTTTACTCCTCTCAACAGCCCAAACAAGTTTCTAAAAGGATGAGTTTGCAACTACTTTACTTTTGGAGAAAATTCAAAACATTCATTATTCAATAGGGCCCAAACTATCAAAAACCAGCGGTTTCAATGAACACACATTTCTTGGTAGAATCATGCAGGACTGAAATTTTTGATGTTTTTCTACTCCTCTCATGAGCCCAAACAAGTCTCTAAAAGCATGAGTTTGCAACTACTTTACTTTTGGAGAAAATTCAAAACATTCATTATTCAATAGAGCCCAATAGCAAAAATCAGGTTTTGAATGAAGAATCACATTTCTTGGTAAAATCATGCAGGATTGAAATTTTTGATGGTTTTTTACTCCTCTCAACAGCCCAAACAAGTTTCTAAAAGGATGAGTTTGCAACTACTTTACTTTTGGAGAAAATTCAAAACATTCATTATTCAATAGGGCCCAAACTATCAAAAGCCAGCGGTTTGAATGAACACACATTTCTTGGTAGAATCATGCAGGACTGAAATTTTTGATGTTTTTCTACTCCTCTCATGAGCCCAAACAAGTCTCTAAAAGCATGAGTTTGCAACTACTTTACTTTTGGAGAAAATTCAAAACATTCATTACTCAAAAGAGCCCAATAGCAAAAACCAGCATTTTGAATGAAGAATCACATTTCTTGGTAGAATCATGCAGGATTGAAATTTTTGATGGTTTTTTACTCCTCTCAACAGCCCAAACAAGTTTCTAAAAGGATGAGTTTGCAACTACTTTACTTTTGGAGAAAATTCAAAACATTCATTATTCAATAGGGCCCAAACTATCAAAAACCAGCGGTTTCAATGAACACACATTTCTTGGTAGAATCATGCAGGACTGAAATTATTGATGTTTTTCTACTCCTCTCATGAGCCCAAACAAGTCTCTAAAAGCATGAGTTTGCAACTACTTTACTTTTGGAGAAAATTCAAAACATTCATTATTCAATAGAGCCCAATAGCAAAAATCAGGTTTTGAATGAAGAATCACATTTCTTGGTAGAATCATGCAGGATTGAAATTTTTGATGGTTTTTTACTCCTCTCAACAGCCCAAACAAGTTTCTAAAAGGATGAGTTTGCAACTACTTTACTTTTGGAGAAAATTCAAAACATTCATTATTCAATAGGGCCCAAACTATCAAAAACCAGCGGTTTCAATGAACACACATTTCTTGGTAGAATCATGCAGGACTGAAATTTTTGATGTTTTTCTACTCTCATGAGCCCAAACAAGTCTCTAAAAGCATGAGTTTGCAACTACTTTACTTTTGGAGAAAATTCAAAACATTCATTATTCAATAGAGCCCAATAGCAAAAATCAGGTTTTGAATGAAGAATCACATTTCTTGGTAGAATCATGCAGGATTGAAATTTTTGATGGTTTTTTACTCCTCTCAACAGCCCAAACAAGTTTCTAAAAGGATGAGTTTGCAACTACTTTACTTTTGGAGAAAATTCAAAACATTCATTATTCAATAGGGCCCAAACTATCAAAAACTAGCGGTTTCAATGAACACACATTTCTTGGTAGAATCATGAAGGACTGAAATTTTTGATGTTTTTCTACTCCTCTCATGAGCCCAAACAAGTCTCTAAAAGCATGAGTTTGCAACTACTTTACTTTTGGAGAAAATTCAAAACATTCATTATTCAATAGAGCCCAATAGCAAAAATCAGGTTTTGAATGAAGAATCACATTTCTTGGTAAAATCATGCAGGATTGAAATTTTTGATGTTTTTTTACTCCTCTCAACAGACCAAACAAGTTTCTAAAAGGATGAGTTTGCAACTACTTTACTTTTGGAGAAAATTCAAAACATTCATTATTCAATAAGGCCAAAACTATCAAAAACCAGCGGTTTCAATGAACACACATTTCTTGGTAGAATCATGCAGGACTGAAATTTTTGATGTTTTTCTACTCCTCTCATGAGCCCAAACAAGTCTCTAAAAGCATGAGTTTGCAACTACTTTACTTTTGGAGAAAATTCAAAACATTCATTATTCAATAGAGCCCAATAGCAAAAATCAGGTTTTGAATGAAGAATCACATTTCTTTGGTAGAATCATGCAGGATTGAAATTTTTGATGGTTTTTTACTCCTCTCAACAGCCCAAACAAGTTTCTAAAAGGATGAGTTTGCATCTACTTTACTTTTGGAGAAAATTCAAAACATTCATTATTCAATAGGGCCCAAACGATCAAAAACCAGCGGTTTGAATGAACACACATTTCTTGGTAGAATCATGCAGGACTGAAATTTTTGATGTTTTTCTACTCCTCTCATGAGCCCAAACAAGTCTCTAAAAGCATGAGTTTGCAACTACTTTACTTTTGGAGAAAATTCAAAACATTCATTACTCAAAAGAGCCCAATAACAAAAACCAGCGTTTTGAATGAAGAATCACATTTCTTTGGTAGAATCATGCAGGATTGAAATTTTTGATGGTTTTTTACTCCTCTCAACAGCCCAAACAAGTTTCTAAAAGGATGAGTTTGCAACTACTTTACTTTTGGAGAAAATTCAAAACATTCATTATTCAATAGGGCCCAAACTATCAAAAACCAGCGGTTTCAATGAACACACATTTCTTGGTAGAATCATGCAGGACTGAAATTTTTGATGTTTTTCTACTCCTCTCATGAGCCCAAACAAGTCTCTAAAAGCATGAGTTTGCAACTACTTTACTTTTGGAGAAAATTCAAAACATTCATTATTCAATAGAGCCCAATAGCAAAAATCAGGTTTTGAATGAAGAATCACATTTCTTTGTAGAATCATGCAGGATTGAAATTTTTGATGGTTTTTTACTCCTCTCAACAGCCCAAACAAGTTTCTAAAAGGATGAGTTTGTAACTACTTTACTTTTGGAGAAAATTCAAAACATTCATTATTCAATAGGGCCCAAACTACCAAAAACCAGCGGTTTCAATGAACACACATTTCTTGGTAGAATCATGGAGGACTGAAATTTTTGATGTTTTTCTACTCCTCTCATGAGCCCAAACAAGTCTCTAAAAGCATGAGTTTGCAACTACTTTACTTTTGGAGAAAATTCAAAACATTCATTACTCAAAAGAGCCCAATAGCAAAAACCAGCGTTTTGAATGAAGAATCACATTTCTTGGTAGAATCATGCAGGATTGAAATTTTTGATGGTTTTTTACTCCTCTCAACAGCCCAAACAAGTTTCTAAAAGGATGAGTTTGCAACTACTTTACTTTTGGAGAAAATTCAAAACATTCATTATTCAATAGGGCCCAAACTATCAAAAACCAGCGGTTTCAATGAACACACATTTCTTGGTAAAATCATGCAGGACTGAAATTTTTGATGTTTTTCTACTCCTCTCATGAGCCCAAACAAGTCTCTAAAAGCATGAGTTTGCAACTACTTTACTTTTGGAGAAAATTCAAAACATTCATTATTCAATAGAGCCCAATAGCAAAAATCAGGTTTTGAATGAAGAATCACATTTCTTGGTAGAATCATGCAGGATTGAAATTTTTGATGGTTTTTTACTCCTCTCAACAGCCCAAACAAGTTTCTAAAAGGATGAGTTTGCAACTACTTTACTTTTGGAGAAAATTCAAAACATTCATTATTCAATAGGGCCCAAACTATCAAAAACCAGCGGTTTCAATGAACACACATTTCTTGGTAGAATCATGCAGGACTGAAATTTTTGATGTTTTTCTACTCCTCTCATGAGCCCAAACAAGTCTCTAAAAGCATGAGTTTGCAACTACTTTACTTTTGGAGAAAATTCAAAACATTCATTATTCAATAGAGCCCAATAGCAAAAATCAGGTTTTGAATGAAAAATCACATTTCTTGGTAGAATCATGCAGGATTGAAATTTTTGATGGTTTTTTACTCCTCTCAACAGCCCAAACAAGTTTCTAAAAGGATGAGTTTGCAACTACTTTACTTTTGGAGAAAATTCAAAACATTCATTATTCAATAGGGCCCAAACTATCAAAAACCAGCGGTTTCAATGAACACACATTTCTTGGTAGAATCATGCAGGACTGAAATTTTTGATGTTTTTCTACTCCTCTCATGAGCCCAAACAAGTCTCTAAAAGCATGAGTTTGCAACTACTTTACTTTTGGAGAAAATTCAAAACATTCATTATTCAATAGAGCCCAATAGCAAAAATCAGGTTTTGAATGAAGAATCACATTTCTTGGTAGAATCATGCAGGATTGAAATTTTTGATGGTTTTTTACTCCTCTCAACAGCCCAAACAAGTTTCTAAAAGGATGAGTTTGCAACTACTTTACTTTTGGAGAAAATTCAAAACATTCATTATTCAATAGGGCCCAAAATATCAAAAACCAGCGGTTTGAATGAACACACATTTCTTGGTAGAATCGTGCAGGACTGAAATTTTTGATGTTTTTCTACTCCTCTCATGAGCCCAAACAAGTCTCTAAAAGGATGAGTTTGCAACTACTTTACTTTTGGAGAAAATTCAAAACATTCATTATTCAATAGAGCCCAATAGCACAAACCAGCGTTTTGAATGAAGAATCACATTTCTTGGTAGAATCATGCAGGATTGAAATTTTTGATGGTTTTTTACTCCTCTCAACAGCCCAAACAAGTTTCTAAAAGGATGAGTTTGCAACTACTTTACTTTTGGAGAAAATTCAAAACATTCATTATTCAATAGGGCCCAAACTATCAAAAACCAGCGGTTTGAATGAACACACATTTCTTGGTAGAATCATGCAGGACTGAAATTTTTGATGTTTTTCTACTCCTCTCATGAGCCCAAACAAGTCTCTAAAAGCATGAGTTTGCAACTACTTTACTTTTGGAGAAAATTCAAAACATTCATTACTCAAAAGAGCCCAATAGCAAAAACCAGCGTTTTGAATGAAGAATCACATTTCTTGGTAGAATCATGCAGGATTGAAATTTTTGATGGTTTTTTACTCCTCTCAACAGCCCAAACAAGTTTCTAAAAGGATGAGTTTGCAACTACTTTACTTTTGGAGAAAATTCAAAACATTCATTATTCAATAGGGCCCAAACTATCAAAAACCAGCGGTTTCAATGAACACACATTTCTTGGTAGAATCATGCAGGACTGAAATTTTTGATGTTTTTCTACTCCTCTCATGAGCCCAAACAAGTCTCTAAAAGCATGAGTTTGCAACTACTTTACTTTTGGAGAAAATTCAAAACATTCATTACTCAAAAGAGCCCAATAGCAAAAACCAGCGTTTTGAATGAAGAATCACATTTCTTGGTAGAATCATGCAGGATTGAAATTTTTGATGGTTTTTTACTCCTCTCAACAGCCCAAACAAGTTTCTAAAAGGATGAGTTTGCAACTACTTTACTTTTGGAGAAAATTCAAAACATTCATTATTCAATAGGGCCCAAACTATCAAAAACCAGCGGTTTGAATGAACACACATTTCTTGGTAGAATCATGCAGGACTGAAATTTTTGATGTTTTTCTACTCCTCTCATGAGCCCAAACAAGTCTCTAAAAGCATGAGTTTGCAACTACTTTACTTTTGGAGAAAATTCAAAACATTCATTACTCAAAAGAGCCCAATAGCAAAAACCAGCGTTTTGAATGAAGAATCACATTTCTTGGTAGAATCATGCAGGATTGAAATTTTTGATGGTTTTTTACTCCTCTCAACAGCCCAAACAAGTTTCTAAAAGGATGAGTTTGCAACTACTTTACTTTTGGAGAAAATTCAAAACATTCATTATTCAATAGGGCCCAAACTATCAAAAACCAGCGGTTTCAATGAACACACATTTCTTGGTAGAATCATGCAGGACTGAAATTTTTGATGTTTTTCTACTCCTCTCATGAGCCCAAACAAGTCTCTAAAAGCATGAGTTTGCAACTACTTTGCTTTTGGAGAAAATTCAAAACATTCATTATTTAATAGAGCCCAATAGCAAACACCAGCGTTTTGAATGAAGAATCACATTTCTTGGTAGAATCATGCAGGATTGAAATTTTTGATGGTTTTTTACTCCTCTCAACAGCCCAAACAAGTTTCTAAAAGGATGAGTTTGCAACTACTTTACTTTTGGAGAAAATTCAAAACATTCATTATTCAATAGGGCCCAAACTATCAAAAACCAGCGGTTTCAATGAACACACATTTCTTGGTAGAATCATGCAGGACTGAAATTTTTGATGTTTTTCTACTCCTCTCATGAGCCCAAACAAGTCTCTAAAAGCATGAGTTTGCAACTACTTTACTTTTGGAGAAAATTCAAAACATTCATTATTCAATAGAGCCCAATAGCAAAAACCAGCGTTTTGAATGAAGAATCACATTTCTTGGTAGAATCATGCAGGATTGAAATTTTTGATGGTTTTTTACTCCTCTCAACAGCCCAAACAAGTTTCTAAAAGGATGAGTTTGCAACTACTTTACTTTTGGAGAAAATTCAAAACATTCATTATTCAATAGGGCCCAAACTATCAAAAACCAGCGGTTTGAATGAACACACATTTCTTGGTAGAATCATGCAGGACTGAAATTTTTGATGTTTTTCTACTCCTCTCATGAGCCCAAACAAGTCTCTAAAAGCATGAGTTTGCAACTACTTTACTTTTGGAGAAAATTCAAAACATTCATTATTCAATAGAGCCCAATAGCAAAAATCAGGTTTCGAATGAAGAATCACATTTCTTGGTAAAATCATGCAGGATTGAAATTTTTGATGGTTTTTTACTCCTCTCAACAGCCCAAACAAGTTTCTAAAAGGATGAGTTTGCAACTACTTTACTTTTGGAGAAAATTCAAAACATTCATTATTCAATAGGGCCCAAACTATCAAAAACCAGCGGTTTGAATGAACACACATTTCTTGGTAGAATCATGCACGACTGAAATTTTTGATGTTTTTCTACTCCTCTCATGAGCCCAAACAAGTCTCTAAAAGCATGAGTTTGCAACTACTTTACTTTTGGAGAAAATTCAA
This sequence comes from Dendrobates tinctorius, assembly GCF_039654945.1. Taxonomy (NCBI): domain Eukaryota; kingdom Metazoa; phylum Chordata; class Amphibia; order Anura; family Dendrobatidae; genus Dendrobates; species Dendrobates tinctorius. The sequence continues at coordinate 610,180 of NW_027361852.1, read as the reverse complement.
AACATTCATTACTCAAAAGAGCCCAATAGCAAAAACCAGCGTTTTGAATGAAGAATCACATTTCTTGGTAGAATCATGCAGGATTGAAATTTTTGATGGTTTTTTACTCCTCTCAACAGCCCAAACAAGTTTCTAAAAGGATGAGTTTGTAACTACTTTACTTTTGGAGAAAATTCAAAACATTCATTATTCAATAGGGCCCAAACTATCAAAAACCAGCGGTTTCAATGAACACACATTTCTTGGTAGAATCATGCAGGACTGAAATTTTTGATGTTTTTCTACTCCTCTCATGAGCCCAAACAAGTCTCTAAAAGCATGAGTTTGCAACTACTTTACTTTTGGAGAAAATTCAAAACATTCATTACTCAAAAGAGCCCAATAGCAAAAACCAGCGTTTTGAATGAAGAATCACATTTCTTGGTAGAATCATGCAGGATTGAAATTTTTGATGGTTTTTTACTCCTATCAACAGCCCAAACAAGTTTCTAAAAGGATGAGTTTGCAACTACTTTACTTTTGGAGAAAATTCAAAACATTCATTATTCAATAGGGCCCAAACTATCAAAAACCAGCGGTTTCAATGAACACACATTTCTTGGTAAAATCATGCAGGACTGAAATTTTTGATGTTTTTCTACTCCTCTCATGAGCCCAAACAAGTCTCTAAAAGCATGAGTTTGCAACTACTTTACTTTTGGAGAAAATTCAAAACATTCATTATTCAATAGAGCCCAATAGCAAAAATCAGGTTTTGAATGAAGAATCACATTTCCTGGTAGAATCATGCAGGATTGAAATTTTTGATGGTTTTTTACTCCTCTCAACAGCCCAAACAAGTTTCTAAAAGGATGAGTTTGCAACTACTTTACTTTTGGAGAAAATTCAAAACATTCATTATTCAATAGGGCCCAAACTATCAAAAACCAGCGGTTTGAATGAACACACATTTCTTGGTAGAATCATGCAGGACTGAAATTTTTGATGTTTTTCTACTCCTCTCATGAGCCCAAACAAGTCTCTAAAAGGATGAGTTTGCAACTACTTTACTTTTGGAGAAAATTCAAAACATTCATTATTCAATAGAGCCCAATAGCAAAAACCAGCGTTTTGAATGAAGAATCACATTTCTTGGTAGAATTATGCAGGATTGAAATTTTTGATGGTTTTTTACTCCTCTCAACAGCCCAAACAAGTTTCTAAAAGGATGAGTTTGTAACTACTTTACTTTTGGAGAAAATTCAAAACATTCATTATTCAATAGGGCCCAAACTATCAAAAACCAGCGGTTTGAATGAACACACATTTCTTGGTAGAATCATGCAGGACTGAAATTTTTGATGTTTTTCTACTCCTCTCATGAGCCCAAACAAGTCTCTAAAAGCATGAGTTTGCAACTACTTTACTTTTGGAGAAAATTCAAAACATTCATTACTCAAAAGAGCCCAATAGCAAAAACCAGCGTTTTGAATGAAGAATCACATTTCTTGGTAGAATCATGCAGGATTGAAATTTTTGATGGTTTTTTACTCCTCTCAACAGCCCAAACAAGTTTCTAAAAGGATGAGTTTGCAACTACTTTACTTTTGGAGAAAATTCAAAACATTCATTATTCAATAGGGCCCAAACTATCAAAAACCAGCGGTTTGAATGAACACACATTTCTTGGTAGAATCATGCAGGACTGAAATTTTTGATGTTTTTCTACTCCTCTCATGAGCCCAAACAAGTCTCTAAAAGCATGAGTTTGCAACTACTTTACTTTTGGAGAAAATTCAAAACATTCATTACTCAAAAGAGCCCAATAGCAAAAACCAGCGTTTTGAATGAAGAATCACATTTCTTGGTAGAATCATGCAGGATTGAAATTTTTGATGGTTTTTTACTCCTCTCAACAGCCCAAACAAGTTTCTAAAAGGATGAGTTTGCAACTACTTTACTTTTGGAGAAAATTCAAAACATTCATTATTCAATAGGGCCCAAACTATCAAAAACCAGCGGTTTCAATGAACACACATTTCTTGGTAGAATCATGCAGGACTGAAATTTTTGATGTTTTTCTACTCCTCTCATGAGCCCAAACAAGTCTCTAAAAGCATGAGTTTGCAACTACTTTACTTTTGGAGAAAATTCAAAACATTCATTATTCAATAGAGCCCAATAGCAAAAATCAGGTTTTGAATGAAGAATCACATTTCTTGGTAAAATCATGCAGGATTGAAATTATTGATGGTTTTTTTTACTCCTCTCAACAGCCCAAACAAGTTTCTAAAAGGATGAGTTTGCAACTACTTTACTTTTGGAGAAAATTCAAAACATTCATTATTCAATAGGGCCCAAACTATCAAAAACCAGCGGTTTGAATGAACACACATTTCTTGGTAGAATCATGCAGGACTGAAATTTTTGATGTTTTTCTACTCCTCTCATGAGCCCAAACAAGTCTCTAAAAGCATGAGTTTGCAACTACTTTACTTTTGGAGAAAATTCAAAACATTCATTACTCAAAAGAGCCCAATAGCAAAAACCAGCGTTTTGAATGAAGAATCACATTTCTTGGTAGAATCATGCAGGATTGAAATTTTTGATGGTTTTTTACTCCTCTCAACAGCCCAAACAAGTTTCTAAAAGGATGAGTTTGCAACTACTTTACTTTTGGGGAAAATTCAAAACATTCATTATTCAATAGGGCCCAAACTATCAAAAACCAGCGGTTTCAATGAACACACATTTCTTGGTAGAATCATGCAGGACTGAAATTTTTGATGTTTTTCTACTCCTCTCATGAGCCCAAACAAGTCTCTAAAAGCATGAGTTTGCAACTACTTTACTTTTGGAGAAAATTCAAAACATTCATTATTCAATAGAGCCCAATAGCAAAAATCAGGTTTTGAATGAAGAATCACATTTCTTGGTAGAATCATGCAGGATTGAAATTTTTGATGGTTTTTTACTCCTCTCAACAGCCCAAACAAGTTTCTAAAAGGATGAGTTTGCAACTACTTTACTTTTGGAGAAAATTCAAAACATTCATTATTCAATAGGGCCCAAACTATCAAAAACCAGCGGTTTCAATGAACACACATTTCTTGGTAGAATCATGCAGGACTGAAATTTTTGATGTTTTTCTACTCCTCTCATGAGCCCAAACAAGTCTCTAAAAGCATGAGTTTGCAACTACTTTACTTTTGGAGAAAATTCAAAACATTCATTATTCAATAGAGCCCAATAGCAAAAATCAGGTTTTGAATGAAGAATCACATTTCTTGGTAAAATCATGCAGGATTGAAATTTTTGATGGTTTTTTACTCCTCTCAACAGCCCAAACAAGTTTCTAAAAGGATGAGTTTGCAACTACTTTACTTTTGGAGAAAATTCAAAACATTCATTATTCAATAGGGCCCAAACTATCAAAAACCAGCGATTTGAATGAAAACACATTTCTTGGTAGAATCATGCAGGACTGAAATTTTTGATGTTTTTCTACTCCTCTCATGAGCCCAAACAAGTCTCTAAAAGCATGAGTTTGCAACTACTTTACTTTTGGAGAAAATTCAAAACATTCATTACTCAAAAGAGCCCAATAGCAAAAACCAGCGTTTTGAATGAAGAATCACATTTCTTGGTAGAATCATGCAGGATTGAAATTTTTGATGGTTTTTTACTCCTCTCAACAGCCCAAACAAGTTTCTAAAAGGATGAGTTTGCAACTACTTTACTTTTGGAGAAAATTCAAAACATTCATTATTCAATAGGGCCCAAACTATCAAAAACCAGCGGTTTCAATGAACACACATTTCTTGGTAGAATCATGCAGGACTGAAATTTTTGATGTTTTTCTACTCCTCTCATGAGCCCAAACAAGTCTCTAAAAGCATGAGTTTGCAACTACTTTACTTTTGGAGAAAATTCAAAACATTCATTATTCAATAGAGCCCAATAGCAAAAATCAGGTTTTGAATGAAGAATCACATTTCTTGGTAGAATCATGCAGGATTGAAATTTTTGATGGTTTTTTACTCCTCTCAACAGCCCAAACAAGTTTCTAAAAGGATGAGTTTGCAACTACTTTACTTTTGGAGAAAATTCAAAACATTCATTATTCAATAGGGCCCAAACTATCAAAAACCAGCGGTTTCAATGAACACACATTTCTTGGTAGAATCATGCAGGACTGAAATTTTTGATGTTTTTCTACTCCTCTCATGAGCCCAAACAAGTCTCTAAAAGCATGAGTTTGCAACTACTTTACTTTTGGAGAAAATTCAAAACATTCATTATTCAATAGAGCCCAATAGCAAAAATCAGGTTTTGAATGAAGAATCACATTTCTTGGTAAAATCATGCAGGATTGAAATTTTTGATGGTTTTTTACTCCTCTCAACAGCCCAAACAAGTTTCTAAAAGGATGAGTTTGCAACTACTTTACTTTTGGAGAAAATTCAAAACATTCATTATTCAATAGGGCCCAAACTATCAAAAACCAGCGGTTTCAATGAACACACATTTCTTGGTAGAATCATGCAGGACTGAAATTTTTGATGTTTTTCTACTCCTCTCATGAGCCCAAACAAGTCTCTAAAAGCATGAGTTTGCAACTACTTTACTTTTGGAGAAAATTCAAAACATTCATTATTCAATAGAGCCCAATAGCAAAAATCAGGTTTTGAATGAAGAATCACATTTCTTGGTAGAATCATGCAGGATTGAAATTTTTGATGGTTTTTTACTCCTCTCAACAGCCCAAACAAGTTTCTAAAAGGATGAGTTTGCAACTACTTTACTTTTGGAGAAAATTCAAAACATTCATTATTCAATAGGGCCCAAACTATCAAAAACCAGCGGTTTCAATGAACACACATTTCTTGGTAGAATCATGCAGGACTGAAATTTTTGATGTTTTTCTACTACTCTCATGAGCCCAAACAAGTCTCTAAAAGCATGAGTTTGCAACTACTTTACTTTTGGAGAAAATTCAAAACATTCATTATTCAATAGGGCCCAAACTATCAAAAACCAGCGGTTTCACTGAACACACATTTCTTGGTAGAATCATGCAGGACTGAAATTTTTGATGTTTTTCTACTCCTCTCATGAGCCCAAACAAGTCTCTAAAAGCATGAGTTTGCAACTACTTTACTTTTGGAGAAAATTCAAAACATTCATTATTCAATAGAGCCCAATAGCAAAAATCAGGTTTTGAATGAAGAATCACATTTCTTGGTAAAATCATGCAGGATTGAAATTTTTGATGGTTTTTTACTCCTCTCAACAGCCCAAACAAGTTTCTAAAAGGATGAGTTTGCAACTACTTTACTTTTGGAGAAAATTCAAAACATTCATTATTCAATAGGGCCCAAACTATCAGAAACCAGCGGTTTCAATGAACACACATTTCTTGGTAAAATCATGCAGGACTGAAATTTTGGATGTTTTTCTACTCCTCTCATGAGCCCAAACAAGTCTCTAAAAGCATGAGTTTGCAACTACTTTACTTTTGGAGAAAATTCAAAACATTCATTATTCAATAGAGCCCAATAGCAAAAATCAGGTTTTGAATGAAGAATCACATTTCCTGGTAGAATCATGCAGGATTGAAATTTTTGATGGTTTTTTACTCCTCTCAACAGCCCAAACAAGTTTCTAAAAGGATGAGTTTGCAACTACTTTACTTTTGGAGAAAATTCAAAACATTCATTATTCAATAGGGCCCAAACTATCAAAAACCAGCGGTTTCAATGAACACACATTTCTTGGTAGAATCATGCAGGACTGAAATTTTTGATGTTTTTCTACTCCTCTCATGAGCCCAAACAAGTCTCTAAAAGGATGAGTTTGCAACTACTTTACTTTTGGAGAAAATTCAAAACATTCATTATTCAATAGAGCCCAATAGCAAAAACCAGCGTTTTGAATGAAGAATCACATTTCTTGGTAGAATCATGCAGGATTGAAATTTTTGATGGTTTTTTACTCCTCTCAACAGCCCAAACAAGTTTCTAAAAGGATGAGTTTGTAACTACTTTACTTTTGGAGAAAATTCAAAACATTCATTATTCAATAGGGCCCAAACTATCAAAAACCAGCGGTTTGAATGAACACACATTTCTTGGTAGAATCATGCAGGACTGAAATTTTTGATGTTTTTCTACTCCTCTCATGAGCCCAAACAAGTCTCTAAAAGCATGAGTTTGCAACTACTTTACTTTTGGAGAAAATTCAAAACATTCATTACTCAAAAGAGCCCAATAGCAAAAACCAGCGTTTTGAATGAAGAATCACATTTCTTGGTAGAATCATGCAGGATTGAAATTTTTGATGGTTTTTTACTCCTCTCAACAGCCCAAACAAGTTTCTAAAAGGATGAGTTTGCAACTACTTTACTTTTGGAGAAAATTCAAAACATTCATTATTCAATAGGGCCCAAACTATCAAAAACCAGCGGTTTGAATGAACACACATTTCTTGGTAGAATCATGCAGGACTGAAATTTTTGATGTTTTTCTACTCCTCTCATGAGCCCAAACAAGTCTCTAAAAGCATGAGTTTGCAACTACTTTACTTTTGGAGAAAATTCAAAACATTCATTACTCAAAAGAGCCCAATAGCAAAAACCAGCGTTTTGAATGAAGAATCACATTTCTTGGTAGAATCATGCAGGATTGAAATTTTTGATGGTTTTTTACTCCTCTCAACAGCCCAAACAAGTTTCTAAAAGGATGAGTTTGCAACTACTTTACTTTTGGAGAAAATTCAAAACATTCATTATTCAATAGGGCCCAAACTATCAAAAACCAGCGGTTTCAATGAACACACATTTCTTGGTAGAATCATGCAGGACTGAAATTTTTGATGTTTTTCTACTCCTCTCATGAGCCCAAACAAGTCTCTAAAAGCATGAGTTTGCAACTACTTTACTTTTGGAGAAAATTCAAAACATTCATTATTCAATAGAGCCCAATAGCAAAAATCAGGTTTTGAATGAAGAATCACATTTCTTGGTAAAATCATGCAGGATTGAAATTATTGATGGTTTTTTTTACTCCTCTCAACAGCCCAAACAAGTTTCTAAAAGGATGAGTTTGCAACTACTTTACTTTTGGAGAAAATTCAAAACATTCATTATTCAATAGAGCCCAATAGCAAAAATCAGGTTTTGAATGAAGAATCACATTTCCTGGTAGAATCATGCAGGATTGAAATTTTTGATGGTTTTTTACTCCTCTCAACAGCCCAAACAAGTTTCTAAAAGGATGAGTTTGCAACTACTTTACTTTTGGAGAAAATTCAAAACATTCATTATTCAATAGGGCCCAAACTATCAAAAACCAGCGGTTTCAATGAACACACATTTCTTGGTAGAATCATGCAGGACTGAAATTTTTGATGTTTTTCTACTCCTCTCATGAGCCCAAACAAGTCTCTAAAAGGATGAGTTTGCAACTACTTTACTTTTGGAGAAAATTCAAAACATTCATTATTCAATAGAGCCCAATAGCAAAAACCAGCGTTTTGAATGAAGAATCACATTTCTTGGTAGAATCATGCAGGATTGAAATTTTTGATGGTTTTTTACTCCTCTCAACAGCCCAAACAAGTTTCTAAAAGGATGAGTTTGTAACTACTTTACTTTTGGAGAAAATTCAAAACATTCATTATTCAATAGGGCCCAAACTATCAAAAACCAGCGGTTTGAATGAACACACATTTCTTGGTAGAATCATGCAGGACTGAAATTTTTGATGTTTTTCTACTCCTCTCATGAGCCCAAACAAGTCTCTAAAAGCATGAGTTTGCAACTACTTTACTTTTGGAGAAAATTCAAAACATTCATTACTCAAAAGAGCCCAATAGCAAAAACCAGCGTTTTGAATGAAGAATCACATTTCTTGGTAGAATCATGCAGGATTGAAATTTTTGATGGTTTTTTACTCCTCTCAACAGCCCAAACAAGTTTCTAAAAGGATGAGTTTGCAACTACTTTACTTTTGGAGAAAATTCAAAACATTCATTATTCAATAGGGCCCAAACTATCAAAAACCAGCGGTTTGAATGAACACACATTTCTTGGTAGAATCATGCAGGACTGAAATTTTTGATGTTTTTCTACTCCTCTCATGAGCCCAAACAAGTCTCTAAAAGCATGAGTTTGCAACTACTTTACTTTTGGAGAAAATTCAAAACATTCATTACTCAAAAGAGCCCAATAGCAAAAACCAGCGTTTTGAATGAAGAATCACATTTCTTGGTAGAATCATGCAGGATTGAAATTTTTGATGGTTTTTTACTCCTCTCAACAGCCCAAACAAGTTTCTAAAAGGATGAGTTTGCAACTACTTTACTTTTGGAGAAAATTCAAAACATTCATTATTCAATAGGGCCCAAACTATCAAAAACCAGCGGTTTCAATGAACACACATTTCTTGGTAGAATCATGCAGGACTGAAATTTTTGATGTTTTTCTACTCCTCTCATGAGCCCAAACAAGTCTCTAAAAGCATGAGTTTGCAACTACTTTACTTTTGGAGAAAATTCAAAACATTCATTATTCAATAGAGCCCAATAGCAAAAATCAGGTTTTGAATGAAGAATCACATTTCTTGGTAAAATCATGCAGGATTGAAATTATTGATGGTTTTTTTTACTCCTCTCAACAGCCCAAACAAGTTTCTAAAAGGATGAGTTTGCAACTACTTTACTTTTGGAGAAAATTCAAAACATTCATTATTCAATAGGGCCCAAACTATCAAAAACCAGCGGTTTGAATGAACACACATTTCTTGGTAGAATCATGCAGGACTGAAATTTTTGATGTTTTTCTACTCCTCTCATGAGCCCAAACAAGTCTCTAAAAGGATGAGTTTGCAACTACTTTACTTTTGGAGAAAATTCAAAACATTCATTATTCAATAGAGCCCAATAGCAAAAACCAGCGTTTTGAATGAAGAATCACATTTCTTGGTAGAATCATGCAGGATTGAAATTTTTGATGGTTTTTTACTCCTCTCAACAGCCCAAACAAGTTTCTAAAAGGATGAGTTTGTAACTACTTTACTTTTGGAGAAAATTCAAAACATTCATTATTCAATAGGGCCCAAACTATCAAAAACCAGCGGTTTGAATGAACACACATTTCTTGGTAGAATCATGCAGGACTGAAATTTTTGATGTTTTTCTACTCCTCTCATGAGCCCAAACAAGTCTCTAAAAGCATGAGTTTGCAACTACTTTACTTTTGGAGAAAATTCAAAACATTCATTACTCAAAAGAGCCCAATAGCAAAAACCAGCGTTTTGAATGAAGAATCACATTTCTTGGTAGAATCATGCAGGATTGAAATTTTTGATGGTTTTTTACTCCTCTCAACAGCCCAAACAAGTTTCTAAAAGGATGAGTTTGCAACTACTTTACTTTTGGAGAAAATTCAAAACATTCATTATTCAATAGGGCCCAAACTATCAAAAACCAGCGGTTTGAATGAACACACATTTCTTGGTAGAATCATGCAGGACTGAAATTTTTGATGTTTTTCTACTCCTCTCATGAGCCCAAACAAGTCTCTAAAAGCATGAGTTTGCAACTACTTTACTTTTGGAGAAAATTCAAAACATTCATTACTCAAAAGAGCCCAATAGCAAAAACCAGCGTTTTGAATGAAGAATCACATTTCTTGGTAGAATCATGCAGGATTGAAATTTTTGATGGTTTTTTACTCCTCTCAACAGCCCAAACAAGTTTCTAAAAGGATGAGTTTGCAACTACTTTACTTTTGGAGAAAATTCAAAACATTCATTTTATTCAATAGGGCCCAAACTATCAAAAACCAGCGGTTTCAATGAACACACATTTCTTGGTAGAATCATGCAGGACTGAAATTTTTGATGTTTTTCTACTCCTCTCATGAGCCCAAACAAGTCTCTAAAAGCATGAGTTTGCAACTACTTTACTTTTGGAGAAAATTCAAAACATTCATTATTCAATAGAGCCCAATAGCAAAAATCAGGTTTTGAATGAAGAATCACATTTCTTGGTAAAATCATGCAGGATTGAAATTATTGATGGTTTTTTTTACTCCTCTCAACAGCCCAAACAAGTTTCTAAAAGGATGAGTTTGCAACTACTTTACTTTTGGAGAAAATTCAAAACATTCATTATTCAATAGGGCCCAAACTATCAAAAA